>NC_072001.2:80347766-80650797 GCF_028885655.2 Pongo abelii | reverse complement strand
TTACCTTATATTATACATATGAAAGAAACCAGTTGACAGTTTGGACATTCTGCTTTGAAATTACCTTAGGTAGAAGTAGTAGTTCATTACCAACATTTTCTGTTTTTTACCTTACCGCAGGCAACAGTTTTGCTAAGTTTTCTGCCACTTCATAACAAGGTCTTTCTGAAAACATTTAACTCTCCTTTAATTCCTTTTCAATAGTTTCTACCAGGCTCTTCAAGCCTGGGTCCAGCTTCGGTCCACCACCCAGTCTTGAAACCGGTGTTGCATCTTTTAGGTTTTTGTTATGTTAGTATCCTAGTTTCACATACCAAATTCTGTCTGGCAACATTGCTGTGTAGCAGCCACCCCAAACTTAGTCCTAGAACCTGCATGGCTTTTCTTGACATAACCTTGGAAGTCACACAGTGTCACTTCTACCACAGTCTGTTGGTAACAAGCAAGTTAAATGCCAGCCTGGATTTAGGGAGTTAACTTTTTCCAGGTGTCTTGTTTAGCATACACGATCAATCGATACTTGGAATGCCTTTGCCACAGAATAGCCGAGGAGTTTCTTTTTCACGGTTATTTGGGGTTGATATTGAAAAGCAGTGCATGTGTTTGCTGCTTCCATGCTTGCAGCTGGATGGAAATTGGCCTCAGAGGGTTCATGGTTTTCTTTGTTACTAGCCAACAGATGCTTGCCAGAGTGTTTTACTCACTGAGTATTTAATGTGAGGGTAATGCATCTCTGTAGCTAATGAGAAGAGCAGTACAATACATTAGCTCATTTGTGTATAACAAATATGTGCCTTTAGTCCACACATTGATCCTTCACTAAATGTCTTTTTTTTTTTTTTTTTTTTTTTTTAACAAAGCTGTTAGGAACACCTGTTTGGCACATCTATCTTCAAATTGCTTTGACTTTCTGAGAAGTTGATCTTGACTTTTGTATGTCTGTCTTATAGGGAAAATATTTTTTGTCTGTTAAATAATTATTTCAGATCTTCTTGAAACATTAAATTTTTAAAAATTTCAGGTTAATACTCTATATCATAAATAACCTTAGGTTTCTAGGCACAAATATTCAGTTATTCATGAGTATGGTATGAAGTTGCTAATTCTCAATTTATAGTTTTATATATATTAAAAATATGATGTATTTCTAAAGTATATATATTTTAAATTTAAAATGTATGTGTTTTTAAATTTTGGCAAAATGTTCAAGCTCTCTCCATAGCCCCCATTTCCTCTCAACAGCTGTCCCTCATCTCCCCTTCAGGCCTAGTGGTGCATATATCTGAATGAGGACCTGTCTTGGAAGTGGACTCAGGGCCATTTGAGCAGAGTTCTGGGGTTTCAGCTAGATAGAAGGTGATTTCTGGAGATAGATCCAGTAAGGCACTTCGATTTGGCCCTCTGCTCTGCTCACTTCTTGGGGGAGAGATATGGCTAGGAGGACCAAATCCTATTGCCTTGATCTAAGGATAGTAGTGATTTTAATAATTTTTTGAGACAGGGTTTGCTCTGTCACCCAGGCTGGAGGCTGTAGTGCAGTGATGATCATAATTCACTGCAGACTAAAGCAGTCCTTACACCTCAATCTCCTCAGTAGCTGGAACCACAGGCATGTATCACTGTGCCTGGCCAATTTTTAAATTTTTGGAGAGATAGGGTCTCCTTATGTCACCCAGGCTGGTCTTGAACTCCTGGGCTCAAGCTATACTCCCGCCTTGGCCTCCCAAAGTGCTGGTATTATAGGCATGAGCTACCGCACCTGACTGATTTTAATAATCTTATAACAGGTCCACCAGACTTCATTACCTTTAGGCTTTATTCTTTCTGGTCTGTCCTTTTCTTGTATGCCCAGAAATAATTGTCTAAAACTCAAACTGTTACCACACCGGTGTTCAAAACTTTTCAGTGCCCCCACATTTTCATCAAGATGAAGTCTTAACATGGCCTGTTGAAGAATCTTTGTGCCCTATTCTTGTTAACGGCGGAGAGTGTCCAGGTTCTTGGCACCTTGAACAAAGAATTGGACAAAACGCACAAAGCAAGGAAGCAATGAAGGGATTTCTTGAAAATGAATGTACATGCCACAGTGTGGGAGTGGGCCTGAGCATAGGGGCTCAAAGGCCCTGTTACAGAGTTTTTCATGAGTTTAAATACCCTTTACTTGGGGTACGCCCTATGTAAATGAAGAGGATGAAGTAAAGTTATGAAGTCATTTACGGCATATACCCTATGGAGAGGATATTTCCTGTTATAGCTGAAGTGTGAATTGGCTTTATGTTCCCTGCCTCCAAACCATATTTTCCTGCCTCATTCTGATCATACTTACTTTTTCATTCTTACCTATTACCGAGCTCTGTTGTCTTTCCAAGCAAGTACTCTTTTCTGCCCTCCCAACTTTGCACAGGCTGTGTGTCTGTCACATCCTCTCTCATGAACAACCTCTAGTATATCTACCAAACAAACTTATACTGACCCTTTAACACTCAGTTAAATATTAGGTAGTCTGACAAGCCTTTTTTCTTCACCTCCCCAGGAAGAATTAAGTCCTTCCCTTTGTGTATTTCCATAGTGGTTTGTATACATCTTGTTATGGCACTTGTCTCATTATGTAATGTTTGCATGTCTGTAAGCAAAGCCTTCTGCCTCTGAAGGCAGGGGCTAATTTGATTCAGCATGGTATTTCTCTAATACCAATAGTGCCTAGTATACAATAGTGCTTAATAGATGTGTATTGAATAAAGAGTGTAATTAGTGGAGTGCTTTACATGTGAATTGCTCTAAATAGAGGGCCATGTTTGCAGTAAATGCCTGCGTATCCACGGTGATTGAGAAATGGAGTGCTCCAGTAATTATGTTTCTTAACAGCCAATTACAAATTATCAATTTTAGATAATTTGAATAAAAAGCAAAATAGGTTATACAGAATTGATCTGTCTTTATTAATCCATAAGATGCTTCAGCATGATCATTCTGATTTCTGTGGCTTGTTTAGAGCTATGGCTGAGGAAGCTGTAGGGAACTGAGCTGTAGGGGGATCTGTAGTGATGCTTTGTCACAAGCTGGGCCTTGTTTTTTTTTTTTTACTTGAATCTCTAACACACCTACACTTACTATTTTGCTTATCTAATTATAAATATAACACTAAGGAGACTCACAATTGTATTATCATGTTTTTTCAAATGTAGCTTAAAAAATTCTTAGAAGACAGACAAGCAACATACCTTAAGGTATATACACTATCTTAATTCAATGAAAAGCTTGCCACATTCAGGCTGTTCCCTATTCAGTGATAGTCCTTGCTGAGCACAAATGAAGTCTTGTGAACTGAGCTAAGTAGTTAATTTGATGGTACTGTCTGGCCATGACTATTTCAAGAGTGCTGAATTCCCACCCAAATTATATATTGATTCTTCTAATTCATATGAAATTAGTGTGAGTGGTTACTGTTAATTTGTGTATTGATTTATTGTTCTTTTGTGTTCTCACCTACCCAACAACAGTGTTGCCAGTTGGTAGTTGCAAAACTCAGAGATTACTTTTGTGCATGCATTTTCACATCTTTCGAAGTGGCTTTGAACAAAGACTTATTTGGGGGTATGCTCTTATTATGTTTGCACAAATGATGTGAAAACTATCATGGCGGCTAAGCCCTGACTTCCTACATTGCTGTTCCATGTCTTCTTCTTAAACCCAGAAATCTTCCTATAATGCTTGATCCTTTTTAAAGGAAGAATTTGGAATATCAAGCAGATGTATATTTTCTTAGTGACACTCAGAAACATGTATTGTAAATGTGTCTGTTTTTTAGATACCATATTGTTCAGTTGGCTCCTCTCCACTTGAATCCTTTTCTTTTAATTAGTTTTCCAGCCTGGCTGTCCCCTCAGCTGCAAAACAATGCAGTATTTGTAACATAATTATTTGTGAAAGTGAATCATCTCAATTTAAGTCTAAGAACGATTGACCTACTTATAGAAGCGTTAGCTTGAAAATCCTACATGAAGAAAGGACAGTGTAAAGGATTGATTAAGTAATTTTAAAGTATGTGAATATTAGAGTCATTAATGATAGAAACATGGATTCAGTATCATACTCAAGCATATACTCAGTGACTCACTAACCCAACTATCTGGTTTAAATAATCTACGAACAAACAGAATAAAAGTAAGTCTTGCTACATTATATTAAGCCGATATCAATTGAGCTTTGGGAAATAGGCCTAAAAATGTGTCTTTGGCAATTTAATTTGCTCCTATTATGAACATTTTTATGTTAAGCTGATTGAGTCTCTTAAATACAACATGGAAACATTTATGTCTTTGTAGTGTGACTTTAAAAAATAATTATTGACTGAGGCCGGGCACGGTGGCTCACGCCTGTAATCCCAGCACTTTGGGAGGCCGAGGCGGGCGGATCATTAGGTCAGGAGGTTGAGACCATCCTGGGTAACATGGTGAAACCCCGTCTCTACTAAAAATACAGAAAATTAGCCAGGCATGGTGACAGGTGCCTGTAGTCCCAGCTACTCGGGAGGCTGAGGCAGGAGAATGGCGTGAACCCGGGAGGTGGAGATTGCAGTGAGCCGAGATCATGCCACTGCACTCTAGCCTGGGCAACAGAGTGAGACTCTGCCTCAAAAAAAAAAAAAAAAATTATTGACTGAATAAAATTGTGATTGCTTGCTAAGGCAATTTTTGTATTAGTTAAATTATAAGTAAGAAAGGCTTTCAATCTCGATTTTAAGAGACATAGGCCATACATGGTAAGTCATGCCTATAATCCCAGCACTTTGCGAGGCCAAGGCAAGAGGATTGCTTGGGCCCAGGAGTTCAAGACCAGCCTGAGCAACACAGTTAGACGCCTACTCTACCCCTACCTGCTCCCCCCCACCCCCACAAAAACAGAGAGAGAGAGACAGTATTCATCATCAGGTTTTAGTCACAGTTCTATAACTAAGAAGCTGACTGACTTTGGTGCCTTGGGTTTTCTCATGAGTCAGATTAACTATTTTATCATGGACATCAATTGGATCTTATACATGAAAGTGCTCTATAAAATGTATACCACATTTAGGAATTAAGCAAGATTTTAGCCCTTTTTCTGCCTGCTTTTTCAACTCTGGGCTGGTCACTTAAGCTTGCCAAGCTTTTATTTATTCATAGGTAAAATAAAGGAGTTTGGCCTGTATATTCAACTTGAGTATTGTTTACATTGTGTTTAGCTCTTACAACCTATTATTTATTATTTTTTCCTTTTAAAAAATCAACTGTTTTTTAAAGACATTTCCCTTGCTTATAGTGTAATTACCAAATAATAAGACTGGATTCCTTTAAACTTAACCTGTTTTATTTAATATTCCTATCAATCTTGTAAGAGTAGGTGGCATGAGACTCATTTTACTGATGAGGAAAATTGAGACTGAGGGATGTTGTATGCTAATTAGTGTGAGAGGTGGGATTCCAGTACAGGTCTCTGATCCCAGTCTTTTATTTTTTAGCATGTGGCTTAAGTGAAGACACATTGCCATATACCTCATGTAGAGCAAGTTTTTGATCTCCATTGTTTTTTCTTTCTTTTTTTCTCTAGATGAATAATGTCTGACCAAAATGTTTTTGTAGAAAAGTGCATATATTTGATAGCCATGTGCATAGTTTGGGAATTTTAACATTATAGCACTATTACGAAATGTCTTGTTAGCATTATGCAACATATACAGTATGTTTGGGAATCATTCAGTGCTTAAAAATAAAGTTTATCCTTCAATTAAGGTGAGCTATTTTTTTTTTTAGTAGGTATATTTTATTTTTAAATGTAGCATTGTTTAATGTTATAGATGCTTTTGAACTTAAACGCTGTTTTGTGCTTGCTATAGAAGGAAAACAGATGATCTATATACTCACTAAATTTTTTTTCTTTTAAAAAAACTCCTAATTTATTTTGTAACCTAGGAAGAGTTTTAAACATGGAAATATTTTCTGTAATTTCTAAAAATTTCTGTTTTAGGAGGGTGTTATTTTACGTTGTTTTATTTGTTATTTACATTAAAATTTTTTTAAAGTCTCTGGGCTATCTCAAATGTGTAGGTCAAACAAGTATTAGAACAAATACATCCAGAGACATTCCTTTGTGACTCGAGTTCATTTATGAGTGCTGTGCTTTAACGGTTCCTATTATAAGCCTCAGATATCCCCTTGTCCAGGCATGCCAGCCCTAGATGTTGATCTTATCTAGAACAATATTGCTTTTGGGGTTCCTGACAGCACTGATTCAGCCAGTACTCTGATGCCGATTCTTTCTGATTCAGAAACCTCTTCCTCTGTGGCATTTCTCAACTCATGCTTATCTGTTTTTTGTTGACGGTTTCCTGGTGGTCATTACTAGTCCAAAAGTGAATTTCCATGAATAGTTCATGGGTCATAGTTTCATTTTTATCTTCTCAGTAGATAACTTTGAAATGGCTGTGGCACTTTGAAGAGATCTTATCTTCTGCCATTGTTAATGTTGTTCACAAAACTCCAGCTACGCTGGCCTTCTTTTGTCTTCTATGAATATACCAAGTTTATTCAAACTTGCAAGTCTTCTGCTCCTTGTCCCTCTGCAAGGAATGGTCTTCCCTCAGACTGGTGGTTTACTGGATTCTTCTTGTCATTTAAGTCTCAGCTTAAATGTCCCCTCTTCAAAGAGGCTTCCTTGACAACTGACTGTAAATTAGTGCTTCCCAACTCGCTTTATTACATGGCTGCTTTTTGTTTTCATCTTAGTACCAGATCACTAATTGGTAGCTGTTATTTCTCATTAATCTCCTCTGATGGAGACAAAGGGACATTGTGTCTAGTTTACTGCTGTATCTCTAGCACCTACAGTAGTGTCTGCCATAATAGGCATTTCAGTAAATATTTACTGAGTGACCAATGAATGAATATTTTTTCTACCAGCTATTCGTACAAATCTCTTTTCATTCTTTTTCATTTTCCTTTTGGTAGTCAGGAAGATACAATTAATGTTTTCGCAATTAATATTTTTGTATTTTTGACATTTTTCTGTTTCTTCGCTGTTTTGTCTCCTAGTTGAATTCTTTTAGAAGAAAGGAAAAACCTCTTGAGATGTGACTGTTTCCATCTATCTTCTGCCTGCCAGGTGGGTGTCTGAGCCCGTACATCCTAGTCATAAAAGCAATTAGCAGGTAGGAAAATTGGCTTCTAACAGCTGCTTCAGTCCTGCTTGAGTTGGCCTCTCCCCCAAGGGACTATCACTGTCAACCTAGCAAAATGAAATTGCCTTCTCATAAACATTTTTCTGTCTGGGATTATAGAACAGGAACAAATTCTAGGTTTACAAAATGAGTTAAAATATGTCAACAGAATAGAACAAAATAATGACCTGCTGCTGCAATTTGAATTCTGAGTCAAGACAGCAACATTTATTTTCAGAAGAGATGACATTGAAACTGTGGCATTCTTAGTTTGAAATGACTTTATTATGCCAAAAGGGTAGATTTAATAATTTATTTATTGGTATTGGTGAGGAAAGTGGCAATTCTATAAAATATAGCTTTGACTCTTGGTTGGAACTTTGGTTTATGGCATAGTCGTTGTGCCTTCAATTAACTCTATGGAAAGGGGCACGCATTTTTGAGTGAATACTACTTGATTTCTTTTCCATTTCAATTCCCCAGATACTAATTTATTCAGTTGTATTCTTTTTGACCATGATAGACCTTTGCCATTGCTATGTGCTACAATTAATATGTATGTGTAGGCTTTAAATGAGTTTGATTTTTTAAAATTACCTATTGATATGTAATAGTTGTACATATTTTGAGGATACGTGTAATACTGTAATACCTGTATACAATGTGTAATGATCAAATCGCGGTAATTGGGATATCCATCACCTCAAACATTTATCTTTTTGTGTGTGTTGGGAATACAAACAAAAATTATTTTAGCTATTTTGAAATATACAGTAAATTATTGTTAACTCTAAGTTCCCTACTGTGCTATTAATCAATGGGTGTTATATAAACAGTATACCAATTCTGGGTTGTATATTGATGTATGCCACAGTGGTATCAAATGAAGTGTTGGTTCGCCTTGATCCTTTTTGGTAGGTTTTATCTGATGTGATTCCCAGTCTGAGCTAGTTGTGCAATGTTCTCCCTTTAAAAGCTGCCTTCTACTCAATATCTCCTTTTTATCCTTTCGAAACCTCTGGTCTTTCATAAAACTCAAAGAGTTTGTGTCACTAAATTCTGTTTTAAATGTTTTGTTACAAAAATTAAGAGAAACTATGCAAAATGGGGATGTTAGTTTTGTTTCTGAATGAATGAGATATGCCTTACAAAGCTATCCAGTTGAATGAAGGGCAAAAAACACACAATCTATCTCAATAGATGCAGAAAAAACCTTGGACAAGATTTAACACCCTTTCACGATAAAAAACACTCAACAAATTAAGAGTAGAAGAAAACTACCTCAACATAATGTAGGCCATATATGGAAAGCCACAACTAACATCTTAATCAATGGTGGAAAACTGTAAAGTTTTTCTCTAAGATCCAGGGACAAGGCAAGGATGCCTGCTCTCACCACTTATATTCACCATAGTATTGGAAGTCCTAGCCAGAGCAATTAGAAAAAGAAAAAAAATTTATCCAAACTAGAAAGGAAGAAGTAAAATTATCTCTGTGTGCAGATGACATGATCTTATATGTGGAAAACCCTAAAGATTTCATAAAACATGTTCGAATTAAAACAATTCAGCGAAGTTTCTGGATACAAATCAACACACAGATATCAGTTGTATTTCTAATCATTAACAATGACTAATCCAAAAATGGATTCGAAATGAAGAAAACAATTCTATCAAAAAGAATAAAACACGTATGAATAAATTAACCAAGGAGGTGGAAGACCTGAATACTGAAAAGCACAAAACATTACTGAAAGAAATTAAGACGTAAGTTAATGGAAACAGCCCATGTTCATGGGTTGGAAGACACTGTTGTTAAGATGTCAATACTACCCAAAGCAATTTATAGATTCAATTAGATCCCTATCAAAATCCCAATGACTTCTTTGTAAAAATAGAAAATGTATCCTAAAATTTGTGTAGAATCTCAAGGAACTGCAAATAGCCAAAACAATCTTGAAAAGAAGAACAGAGTTGGAGGTCTCTCACTTCCTGATTTCAAAACTTACTGCAAAAACTATGGTTATCAAAGTAGTGTGATACTGGCATAAAGACAGATGTATAGACCAGTGGAATAAAACAGACAGCCAGCCAGGCGCGGTGGCTCACGCCTGTAATCCCAGTACTTTGGGAGGCCAGGGCAGGTGGATCACGAGATCAGGAGATCGAGACCATCCTGGCTAACATGGTGAAACCCTGTCTCTACTAAAAATACAAAAAATTAGCCGGGCGTGGTGGCTGGCGCCTGTAGTCCCAACTACTCGGGAGGCTGGGGCAGGAGAATGGGGTGAACCCGGGAGGCGGAGCTTACAGTGAGCGGAGATGGCGCCACTGCACTTTAGCCTGGGCGACAGAGTGAAACTCTTATCTCAAAACAAAAAAACAAAAAAACGGACAGCCAAGAACTAAATCCTTGCTTATATAGTCAAATGATTTTCAACAAGGGTGGCGAGACCATTCAATGAGGAAAGGACAGTCTTTTCAATGAATCGTGTTGGGAAAACTATATTTCCATATGAAAAAAGAATGAAGTTGGAGTCTTACCTTATTCCACATACAGAAAACTAACCCAACATTGATCAAAGACCTAAACATAAAAGCTAAAACTAACAGTCCTAGGAGAAAATCCTCATGACATTGAATTTGTAGTGATTTCTTAGTTATAACACCAAATGCACAGGTAACAAAAGAAAAAATAGATAAGGCCAGCACGATTGCTCACACCTGTAATCCCAGCACTTTGGGAGGCCAAGGCTGGCAGATCAGTTGAGGTCAGGAGTTTGTGACTAGCCTGGCCAACATGGTGAAATCCCATCTCTATTAAAAATACAAAAATTAGCCGGGCATGGTAGTGTGTGCCTGTAACCCCAGCTACTTGGGAGGCTGAGGCAGGAGAATCATTGAACCCAGGAGGTGGAGGTTGCAGTAAGCCAAGATTGTGCCACTCCCTTCCAGCCTAGGCAACAGAGGCAACAGAGCAAGACTCCGTCTCAAAAAAAAAAAAAAGTAAGTTGGACTTTCCTAAAATTAAAAACTTTTGTGCATCAAAGGACACTATTAACAGAGTGAAAAGACAACCTATAAAGAATGGGAGAAAATATTTGCAAATCACGTATCTGATAAGGGACTGATATCCAGAATATAAAAAAATTCCTATAACTCACAACTACAAAAAACCAAACAATTCAGTTAAAAAATGATCAAAGGCATTTCTCCAAAGATACAAATAGTCATGACCACATGAAAAGATACTCAATGTCATTAATCATTAGGGAAATCCAAATCAAAACACAGTGAGATACCACTTCACACCTATTAGGATAGCTGTTATTGAAAAAGGAAAAAGAAAACAAAACAGAAAACAAGTATTGGCAAGGATGTGGTTAAATTGGAACCTTTGTGCATTGTTGTTGATGAGAATATAAAATGGTGCAGCTGCTATGGAAAACAGTATGGCATTTTTTCAAAAAGGTAAAAATAGAACTATCATATGATCCAGCAATGCCACTGCTGAGTAAGTTTTCAAAAGCATTGAAAGCAAATTCTCAAAGACATATGTACACACCCATGTTCATAGCAACACTATTTATAATAGCCAAGAGGTGGAAGGTACCCAGATGTCCATCATCAGATGAATGGATAAACAAAATGAAGTATATACATACAGTGGGATATTATTTAGCTTTAGAAAGGAAAGAAATCCTGTTACATGCTACAACATGGAAGAATTTGAAGACATTATGCTAAGTGAAATAATCCAGTCACAAAAAGACATATACAAGCCAGGTGTGGTGGTTTACTCCTGTAATCCCAGCACTTTGGAAGGCCAAGGTGGGAGGATTGCTTGAGCCCAGCACTTCTAGACTAGTCTGGGCAACATAGTGAGACCCTTTTCCTACAAAAAAAATTTTTAAAATTAGCCAAGCATGGTGGCTCCTGCCTGTAGTCCCAACTACTCAGGAGGCTGAGGCAGGAGGATCACTTGAGCCCAGAGATTGCAGCTGCAGTGAGCTGTGATCATGTCACTGCATTCCAGCCTAGGTGACAGAGCAAGAACCTGTCTCAAAAAAAAAAAAAAAAATGCTGTATGATTCCACTTATATGAGGTATCTGAAGTAGTCAAATTCATAGAAACAGAAAGTAGAATACCAGGGGCTGAAGGGAGAGGGAAGAGGAATTCTTAATTGGTATAAGTTTCAGATTTGCATGATGAAAAAGTTCTGGAGATGTGTTTCACAACAGTCTGAATATACTTAACATTACTGAACTGTACACTTAAAAATGGTTAAGATTTTATGTTGTGTGTGTGTGTTTTTTTTTACCATAATAAAAGAAATGAAGCCAGTCATTCAATAACTGTTCATTAAATGGTTGTTTTGTGTTCTGCATACTGCTGGGCTAAGGAGATATAAAGATTACTAAAAGCCCTTAAGTCCTTTAAATCAATGTAACTTAATGCAGCTGCATTGAGGTGTAATATTATTATTTCTTAAATTTTATTTATTGTAAAAATCTAAAACTGTTCTAAAAAATAATAAAGTCTTAATTTTTAGATCAGTTTTAGATTTTTATAAACACTTCAGGCAGTACAGAGCTCCCCATCCCCATACACAGTTTCCCTTATTAACATCCTGCATTAATATGCTTGTGGTACAATAAATAATTTGTCTTGTCTTTGTCTTAGACTTTTTTACGTGGAAATTATAAGACTCTTGCAATTTCTGAAGTGATAGGTGTATCTTTGTTGTGTAAACTTGGTAACTTATGGTGGACCCCTAGATTGCTTCAAGATGGGAGGTGTCACCAGAAAGAACAACCCTGTGATTAGAAGGTTAGGACTTTAGGCCAACCTGACCTGGTGGGAGTAGGAGGGTTTGAGTCCAGTCATGTGGCTAATGATTCGAACAATTATGCCTATGTAATAACCCCTCAATAAAAACTGTGGACACCAAAGCTCAGTGGAGCTTTTTTTTTTTCTTTTGAGATGCAGTCTTGCTCTCTCACCCAGGCTGGAGTGCAGTGGCACGATCTCAGCTCACTGCAACCTCTGCCTCCCAGGTTCAAGTGATTCTCCTGCCTCAGCCTCCCGAGGAGCTGGGATTACAGGCATGTGCCACCATGCCCAGCTGATTTTTTTATTTTTTGTAGAGACACGGTTTCACCATGTTGGCCAGGCTGGTCTCAAACTCCTGACCTCAGATGATCCTCCTGCCTCCCAAAGTGCTGGGATTACAGGCGTGAGCCACCACACCCAGCCAAGCAGAGCTTTTTGGTTGGTGAAAACATTGGTGTACTGGGAGGGTAAGTGCCCTACCTCATGGGGAAAGGGCATAGAAACTCTATACTTCGGACCCTCTAAGACCTTGTCCTATGTGTATTTTTTATAGTAAAGTTATAGCTTACTCAAGAGGCTGAGGTGGGAGAATTGTTTGAGCCCAGGAGATCAAGAGTTGCAGTGATCTGTGATTGTGCCACCGCAGTCCAGCCTGGTGACAGAGCAAGACCCTGTATTAAAAAAAGCTATAATTGTAAGTATAGTACTTTCCTGAGTTGTGTAAATCTTTCTAGCCAATTTCTGAACTTGAGGGAGTCATGGAAACCTCTGAATTTATGGCTAGTTGGTCAGAGTGCAGGTGGTCTGGAGACTCCTGAAGTCCAGCTGGTTTCTAAAGTAAAGGGCAGTATTGTTTGGGATCATACCCTTTAACTTGTAGGGTCTACACTAACACTGGATGGTTAGTGCCAGAATTGAATTACAATATACACAGTTCTGGTTGAAACAGAATGGTGGTACATTCAATTAATGAACCAATATTGATCCCTTATTTTAAAGTAAAGTCTGTAATTTACACTGTGGTTCACTCTTTATGTTGTATAGTTTCATGAGTTTTGACAAATTCATAATAGCATCTATCTGCGATTACAGTGGTAATGGTAGATATTCCATTCAAGCAGAATATTTTCACTGCTGGAAAAGTCATCTGTGCTTCATTCATTCATTCCTCCTTCCTCACCGCTGAACCCTTGGCAACCACTCATCTTTTCTGTTTTCATAAGTTTGCCATTTTCAGACTGTCATGTAGTTGGAATTATATAGTATGTAGTCTCTTCAGATGGCTTCTTTCACTTATCTGTGTTAGTTCAAGCTTCCTGTATGTTCTATGGTTTGATAGTTCATTTATTTTTATTCGTGAATAATATCCCAATGAGTGAACTTAATACACTTTATCCATACCTATTGAAGGACATCTTGGTTGCTTCCAAGTTTTCACAGTTAAGAAATAAAACTTCTATAAACATTTGCATGCAGGTTTTTGTGTGGACGTTGGTTCTCAAATCAGAATGCAATTGCTGGATCATATAGTAAGACTAAGTTCAACTTTGTGAGAAATTGCCAAACTATCTTCCAAAGTTACTGCATCATTTTGTATTCCCAGCAACTCTGAATGAGAGATCCTG
Source organism: Pongo abelii (assembly GCF_028885655.2). Taxonomy (NCBI): domain Eukaryota; kingdom Metazoa; phylum Chordata; class Mammalia; order Primates; family Hominidae; genus Pongo; species Pongo abelii. The sequence goes on along the minus strand of NC_072001.2, from coordinate 80,637,147 downwards.
TTGCCCCATGTCTTTGCCAGCATTTGGTGTTGTGTTTTGAATTTAGCCATTCTAATAAGTGTATGGTATGGTAGTTCATTGTTTTAATTTGCAGTTCCCTAATAATATATGATATTGAGCCTCTTAACATATGCTTATTTTTCATATATGTATCTTCTTTGACGAGTTGTCTGCTCAGATCACTGGCCCACTTTTTAATCAGATTGTTTTTTTAATGTGGAGTTTGAGTTCTATGTATATTTTAGATAACATCCTGATTTCAGATATGTCTTTTGCAAATATTTTCTCTCAGTATGTGACTTGTCTTTTCATTAACAATGTCTTTTTCAGAGCAGAAGTTTTAATGATGTCCAACTTACCAGTTTGTTTTTCTTGGATAGTGCTTTTGGTGTTGAATCTAAGAAGTCATTGTCAAATCTAAGTCACCTAGATGTTTTTCTGTGTTACCTTGTAAAATGTTTATAGTTTTATGTTTTATATTTAGGTGTATAATCCATTTTGAGTTAATTATGTATAAATTTAATTTTGTGTGAATTTTGTTTTAATTTTTAAAATTATAAAATATTTAGAACATACAATTAGATGTAAACACTAATATAATGACTATATCTAAAGTACTTACCAAATGGCTTTATCAAGTCTTGCTTTTAGGGAGGCTAAGGCAATGGGTTGCTTGAGCCCAGGAGCTCTAGACCAGCCTGGGCAACATGACGAAACCCCATATCTACAAAAAAACTAGGTGGGTATGGTGGCATGTGCTTGTAGTCCCAGCTACCCAGGAGGCTGAGATGGTAGGATCACCTGAGCCCAGGAGGTTGAGGCTGCACTGTGGCATGATTGCAGTACCATGCTCAAGCCTGGTCGACAGAATGAGACCGTTTCAAAAAAAAAAAGTCTTAACATTTTACCTTATTAATCTAGATTGTAAAATCAATGCAGTTGAGACCCTCCCTTGTGAATTCCTCCTTATCTCATCCCTCTCCCCTTCTCAGAAATAACCAGCTTACAAATTTTAAAATTTCATCTTAACATTACGTGTATTCCTGCAACTTGTTTATTTCAAAATTCAGCATTGTTTTTGAGATTTAGACACTTTTTACTATAAGGAAAAACATTTTAATTTAAAGCAATTTAATGTTAAATAATCGATTTACTGTAAGTGTTAATTTTATCATGGTTTCTTACATTAGCTTAGATAGAAATGCATGGTTTTCTGGAATTTACTGATTTAGTTCTGACCTGAAGGTTAAGTTTTTCAATCCTTTAAAGACATATCTTTAAATTTTATTGTGGGATTCATTTTGTAGAGGCTTACTAAATTGGTTCTAAATAGCTAAATACATATATATATTTTTTTTAAGATTTTTCATGTGGTGTATGTTTTTTAGAATGTATATACAGTTGAGATTAGATTGTTAATATGATGTTCCATAGCTAGTCTGTTAAGAATACTCAACAGAAGCTATTGTAGAAAGACTTAATTTTTACAAAATGTGCCGTTGGAGAGTGTGCCTTTTATAGATTTCTTTCTGGGCCTCTTTTAAAGTCACAGATTTTCTTTAAGCATCAGTTTCTGAGAGCACAATTTATAGATTTAATCAGATAATCTGTGCAATTCAAGGTGGAGGTAAAGCCATAGCTTCCTCCCTCAGCAAGAGGAAAGTGACTTGATTTTGCTTGGGATGGGATGAGTTGAACCTAATTATTTATGCTGATAAATGCAGCAAGTTTCATCCAGCAAAAGCAGATGTTTGCAGAATCTTCTGTGGCCTAAATTAAATCTGAACCATACAGGATTGCAGTCTTTAGAGAATGCTACTCCCATTGTCTGCTGTATTAATTGTGCATGCTAATCTGTCACTGCTGATTTGATTATCATTGCTTATTTATCCTTTCATTGGTATACAGTTTGAGTCCAATAGCTAAAAATGCTCATATTTTTACTGCTTTACACATTTGAAAAATAATGACCTCTTTTTACCTCAAGATAATTTATTATAGGTTCCAGAAAGTGGTATGATGGTACTTCCAATTCAGATTTTTTTTTTCTATCAGCACCCCCAAATTATTGACAGATTCAGCTGTAATTTAACGAGAACAGACTAATATGCGAAGGGAATTGATTTTTTTCTTAAGTCCTTGCTCTTCTTAGCTCTATTGCATGAAACGCTTTTTCCCCTCTGCCTTCCTCAAGGATAAAATGTGTTCCAGATTTTGTCTCCCCAGCTCTTCTTCTAGTGACACTATGTTCATAACTGTGCTATAATAATAAAGGGTCACTGACAAATGACTTTTCCGGGTTAATTTTTTGCATATGCCATGGTTTTAGATTTCATCTCATTCATGGGAATTAATCCATGGTAAAGGTTTTGTAGCATATCTCTGAGGTAAGTGAAAGTTAAAAATTCTGTTGGTGTGGAATCTCTGCCAGACTACATCTTATCTTCTGTTTGGTATTTTGTGTTCAGGATCTTTGTATGCCAGGATGATGAATTCAGATTAATCTCTGGATGATGTTACAGACCTATTAATTTCAGAGAAATCATTAAATTCTTAGTTTGATCATGTAGCTACTTTACATTATTATAATCTTCAACGATTATTTCTTGATTTTTAAAATAAATATTCACTGATGGTTTCTCCTCTCAAATAAATGAAATACCATTCTTGGCACCTTTCAAATAAACTTCTTGTCTTGGCATACTTAGAACCTTTTTTTTTCCCCCAGTGGAGCTTTCATGTCTGTATTATCTTGTCTTGGCTGAGTTTATTTGAACTTCTTTTACTCCTCTACCTGTTTCTCAAACTTCATGGGCACAGGTAGGATATAATGATGCTTCTTACTGTTGGCATCTTGAGGGCTAGCCCTGCATCTTGATTGGTTACTTTGTTGTCTTTTTTCTCTTTTTCCTATCTTTACTCATTCTGTTTCCTCCATAAACACCTACTATGATCTAGTTACTTTATGTCTTTGGATATTTGTGTATCTTTGGAAAATATTATATAGTGTTTCATACATATATGTATAGGTTATTAATTTTCACAAATGACCTTGGTCTGTACATCCCATTTTATTCTTTTTTTTTTTTCATTTAGCCCTATATTTAAACAATCTGTTTTTGTTGCTATATGCAATTCTGGTTCATTACTTCTGACTGCTATACAGTATTATATCATGTACACACTCTTATCCATGTATACTGTGTATTTGTCTTATTTATACATTTTTCTGATGGCACTTGGGTGTATTCAACTCCATGTGCCATTAATAATGTTGCAGTGATAATCTTCATTTTATTTTATAGAGGTATATAATCAAGAATGTGATTGATCTGTTGTTGGATGTCCATTATTAAGTTCACTAAGTATTGCCAGATTGCTCTGTAGAATGACTAGATAGTTTTTACTGCTTTGAGCAGTGCATGAGGATTCACAGACTCTATTTTTCATGTGGGCAACAAGCAACTGAAGAGCTGCTTTTATAGACATGATTAGCAAACTGCCAAATTATTTATGTGTGAATAATATAAAACCAAAGTAGGTTACCATTAACCCCTCACTCAGAAGGGACTCCTGAGTGGAAAAGCTGCCTTGGTTCCTAGTAAACGTCTCTATAATGAGAGCTTTTTGGTGAGAGAATATGAGGGTGAGCCTTCATTGCAAGTAACTCTGCCTACCAGCCATGTGGACAGTTTAGTTCTGCAAGATGTAAATGATTAGATTCTTTGTGCCCATTGTGGTTCTTGGAATGCAAACATGAATGAGGCTGATTCTCTGCCCCTGAAGCTCTATGGTTGTAGAACAAGTAGGTGCAGGTCTTGTGCTCATCTGTCTTTTGGAGAGACCCCTTTGCTTCATCTCAGAGAAGTTGGCACTCACTGTTTAGTTTTTCATAGCAGTCTTTTAATGGCACTGTTATTCTTGTTATCTTACCTTCAAAAATTAAGACACAGAGATACCTGGGTCTGTTAACTCTGACCATTTGGAGTCCTACTAGCCCATCATTATACCTAACCTGGTAAAAGATTTCCCAGAAAGAGATAGGTATTCTTATTGTGGCATTTGTTTCCTGAAGTGCAATGATTGGGGTGGGAGGGATGGCATGTTAAGTCTCTTTGAATTGGTAAAATGGAGATTGGAAACTATTACCTAGAAGCATGGATTAATTAAAAGTAGTAAGAGGGCTGTGTACAGTGACTCACACCTGTAATCTGAGCACTTTGGGAAGCTGAAGTGGGAGGATTATTTGAGGCCAGTAGTTTGAGACCAGCCTGGGCAACATAGCAAGACCCTGTCTCTACAACAGCAACAAAAAATTAGCTGCATGTGGTAGTGCACGCCTGTAGTCCTAGATACTCAGGAGGCTGTGTCAGGCGGTTCGCTTAAGCCCAGACTTCATGGCTGCAGTGAGCTATGATCATGTCACTGTGATCCAACCTGGGCAACGAGCCAGACCCTGTCTCTTGAAAAAAAGTAGTAAGCATCAACGTGATGTACAGTGATAAGAATACAGATAACAGTATTGGGCAAAATAGCAGAAAAAACAGTTTCCTATCTTCACCCATCTAAATTTCCATTAAAAAGACCACTAGATACATAGATGAATGGGAAAAACATTGCGTGTGTATTGGAAGTTAGAGCTTAATGCCACTCATGCCAGAAAACCCAGAATAATCTTTGTTAGGCAGCATTGCTTATGGGCCTGGAATGAAAGAAGTAATTGAGGAGGAGCCCCTCAAGGAGAATCTTTCTGAGAGAGAACTCTTAAGTTGGGAGGGACAGTAAACTTAATGCATGTTCCTACAAAGCACAGTGTTTAAATTCCTCTCTTGGCTCTTTGACCAGAAGCATTTGTGAACACTGTTTATAGATCTAGAGTTTGCTTATAGCATCTCCCTAGAAGGAGCCTGTCCACATAGGTGGCCTAGTCACTAAGTTCCCAGCTACCAACCCTCCTGCCTCAAACCCTGTTCAGATTGCTGGATAGCTCAACTAGCAATCTGTTGAAATTTGTGTTCTCAAAAAGGTTTAGTCATTAAACCTGGGGAAGCTGGATATCAGGAATAAAAAGGAAGCAATCTGACAGGATTCTGAAGGCATGAAAATACAGTTGCCAAATTAAAATCTCTGGATGCAGTGAATAGCAAATTAGACACTGCAAAAATAAATCAAAATGACAAAAGAAGACAAAAGGAAGACAGGTCAGGAGATAAAATGTATTGTACAAACAGCAAGAATATCAGAAACAGAGAGATGGAGCACACACATTGTTAAAAAAATAGATGGAAATGATGCTGATCCAAAAGTAATACAAATAAAAATATGAAAATATTTCCTGCTGGACTTTTCATAATTGGAGGCATTTATGCTAGAGACAATATGAAAGGAACCGAGTTGATGGAGGTATAGAGAACCAACCCATAAATTCTCGCATGAAAGAGCAAACTGCCTGGGTCGTGAGTGGAAGAGAGCTGAATAAATCTGACTAAATCTCCTCTACTTCTCGGAAACAAGGATAAGAAGGTACAAGTAGAAGCCTGGCAAGATGGGAGACCTTCATCTGGAAAATATTTCTTCTTCCTGGAATAATAAAAGGCCTTTTTTCTGGTGTCAGGACCAGAAACACTACATGGTTGGGCAGTCATTTCAAAAGGGAAGACAGCATTACTATTATGCACAAATGATCGACTATCTACCAGAAAATCTAGGAAAATTACCTGAAAGCCTATTTGAACTAAAATTATGTGGTTAGTTACGTCTAAATGTACTGAAGTCAGTACTTTTTCAATATTCAAGGAATACCTAGTTGGAAACTACACTGGAGAAAAAAAATCTCTTAAGTATTTAGAAACAATAAAACAAGTACAAATTATTTTTTAAAAACCTTACAGGATAACATAAAGAGAGTTGAATAAGTACAGAGATTAAACATGTTTCTAATAAGCAGGACTCAGTCTTATATTAATTCTTCCCAAATCTATGAATTTGATGCAGTTCTAATCAAAATCTAATTAACATTTTTGATTCAGAAGTGGGATGAAATAGGGAAATTTAACAGAATTGGTCTGAAATTGTTCTAGAATAAGTTTAAAATAAAATTTTTGAAGGAGTAGCATTATGAAGTTGGAATTGCACCACCATATATTAGAAGATTTTTATAAATCTGCAATGATTAAAACCATATGTTGTTGACTAAGAATGGAACAAGGTAGAGTCCTAAAAAAATACAGATTAATGTTTGATAGTGAAGCCATTTCAATTCATTAGGAGAATGAATTAGTAAACAAAAGTGGTAAGAATATTGACTTAAAATTATCACAAGAATATAAAACTAGAGTTGTACTTCATGCCGTGAGCTAAGATTTCAGATGGTTAAAATAATGAAAACATTTAAAAATAGAATAAAAACATAAGAAAATGTGTGTGTGTAAATATATAATCAAGTAGTGGAGAAATTATTTTCTATTTTTAATGTTTAAGAAAATATTTATTCTTAGGTAAGCTTATATAGTTGTTAGAGAAAAGAAATATACAAGCAAAAAGAGGAAAAAATACCCAGACTTCTACCCAGTTAGAAACCACAAGACCACCATTGGTTTCTAACTTGATAGCATGTTGGTTGTATATAGAAGCGCTCTTCTAAATGCAAAATTAAACCAAGAATAACACACAAAAAGTAATTGAATCCAGCACAGTGGCTCGTGCCTGTAATCCCAGCCCTTTGGGAGGCTGAGACAGGAGGATGGCTTGAGCCTAGGAGTTCAAGACCAGCCTGAGCAATAAAGTGAGACCTCTTCGCTATAAATAAATAAATAAATAAAGTGATTTCATTGCACAAAAAATTATGTATCAAATACCATCAACAAAATTGAAAAGCAAATGTCAAATACGAAGGAATATTTATGCCATGTGATAAAAATTTAACACCTTTAATGTATGAAGAGCACTTATAAGTCAATAAGAAATGAATACTTGAATAGGAAAAGGAGCAGTCATGAATAGGGCAGTTTGTCATGGAAAACAAAATCAACCAATAAATGTGGGAAAGCATCATCAATCTCATTAGTAAGCAAAGAAATGGATAATAAAACAATAAGGTACCATTAAAAAAATGAAGTACCTTTTAAAATCTACCGATAAATGTGGGAAAGCATCGTCAACCTCATTAGTAAACAAAGAAATGGAAAATAAAATGATAAGGTACTGTTAAAAAAAAATGAAGTACCTTTTAAAATCTACCAGATTGGTAAAGCTTTTAAAAATGATAATGCCACCATGGGACAGGGTGCTTGGAAACAACCACTGTCCATTAACTCATAAAATTTATATTTTCCTCTAACTCTCCTATTATTTTATTTTTTTTTTTTTGAGACTCAGTCTGGCTCTGTTGCCCAGCCTGGAGTGCAGTGGTGCGATCTCGGCTCACTGCAACCTCCGCCTCCCGGGTTCATGCCATTCTTCTGCCTCAGCCTCCCGAGTAGCTGGGACTACAGGCACCCGCCACCACACCTGGCTAATTTTTTTGTATTTTTAGTGCAGACGAGGTTTCACCATGTTAGCCAGGATGGTCTCGATCTCCTGACCTCGTGATCCTCCCCTCTCGGCCTCCCAAAGTGCTAGGATTACAGGCGTGAGCCACCGCACCTGGCCAAAAAATTTTTTAGCAAACAAAAAATATATGGTGACCAGGTATTCCTGTTTAGTTTCAGGGGGGGAAAAAATCAACTTTTTGTGTTTTGTCAAAAAAGGACTCACATATGCATTGTTAGTGAGGAGAAATGTAAGCTTATATTACTAGCTATTCTCTAAAGCAGCTTATTTTTTTATTTATTTTTATATTTTTTTGAGATGGAGTCTCGCCCTGTCACCCAGGCTGGAGTGCAGTGTCGTATTTTTAGTAGAGACAGAGTTTTGCCATGTTGGCCAGCCTGGTTTTGAACTCCTGACCTCAAGTGATCCGCCCGGCTCAGCCTCCCAAAGTGCTGGGATTACAGGCGTGAGCCACCTCGCCCAGGCTCTAGAGCAGTTTAGAAAATGTATTAAAAGCATTCATGAGTGCTGGGCGCAATGGCTTACGCCTGTAATCCCAGCACTTTGGGAGGCCAAGGCAGGCAGATCACAAGGTCAGGAGTTCAAGACCAGCCTGGCCAATATGGTGAGACCCCCGTCTCTACTAAAAATACAAAAATTAGCTGGGCGCGGTGGCACGAGCCCGTAGTCCCACGCTACTCGGGAGGCTGAGGCAGGAGAATTGCTTGAACCCAGGAGGCGGAGGTTGCAGTGAGCTGAGATAATGCCACTGACTCCAGCCTGGGTGACAGAATGAGACTCCATCTCAAAAAAAAAAAGTAAATAAAATAAATAAATAAATAAAAGCATTCATGATCTAAATACTTTTTGATCCAGCAATTGTACTTAAAATAATTTATCCTAGAGAAATTATCAGAGCTGTGCAGGAAGACATATATTTCAAAGATATTCTGTGTATACAAGGATATTTATGATACAGTGAATGTAGAAATAACCTAAATATTTAAAATAGAAAATTGTCCAGGCATGGTGGCTCATGCCTGTAATCCCAGCACTTTGGGAGGCTGAGGCAGGTGGATCACCTGAGGTCAGGAGTTTGAGACCAGCCTGGCCAACATGGCAAAACCCTGTCTCTACTAAAAATACAAAAATTAGCTGGGCGTGGTGGCACATGCCTGTAGTCCCAGCCTGGAGTCTGAGGCACGAGAATCAGTTGCGCCCAGGAAGCGGAGGTTGCAGTGAGCCGAGATCATGCCACTACACTTCAGCCTGGGCAGCAGAGCAAGACTTCGTCTCAAAATAAATAAATAAGTAAAAATTTTAAACATAATAAAATAGAAAATTGATTCAATTTACTACATAGTATATATCTATAATGGAATGCTATGCAATAATTAGGAATGCTAATAGTAAATGACAAAAGTTGAGTATGAATTTTAGATACACTTTGATCCTAATTACTCAGCCATTCACTCACAAATCCTTAGTACCTACTGTATCCAAGGAATTGTTTTGGAACCAAGAGATAGAGTACTGAGTGAGAAAAAACCAGGTCATTTATTTTCCTTCATGGAACTTACATTCTAGTTAGTAGAGAGAGAACAGTGAGCAAATGATTTGTCAATTGGTGATAATTGGAGAAAAATATAACAGAGTAGGGTGATAAGGTGTACGAAGGGAGGGAAAGGGAAAGAATGCCGTTTTATATACCGTAGGTCAGGGAAGTGTCTGAAAAATATTTGAATAAAGACCTGAAGAAAGTTAGGGAGGAAGAGAGCAATGTTTACATCTGGGGTAAGAGTATTCCTTGTGGAGGGAACTGTGTGTATTCCAGCAAGAGTAAGGAGGTCGGCTTAACCAGCACAGTTAAACCAGGGAGGAGAGTGTATGGGAAACAGGGTGAGAGAAGTGGAGGTTAGGGGTGAAAATGGAGGACCTTGTAGGACCTTTGTAAGCACTTTGGACTCACACATTGATGAGATGAGAAGCCATTGTAGGGTTTTGAGCAGAGGGATGAAATATGACTGATATTTTAAAGATCTTTTTAGCTGTTTGGTGTAGAATAGACTGGAGAGGAGCTGTTATGGAATCATGGAGATAAGAGGTGATTGTAATAACCCTGTCAAGAGATGATGGTAGCTTAGACCAATGATGAGAAGTAGTTTGAATCTGGATTTACAACTCTTGCCCACAAAGCCTTGTTTAAAGAAATAATGAAATACATACATCAACATGTCAATAGTTATCTCTATTTGGTAGTATTGCTAGTGATTTGTGTTTCTTTATACAGACCAATGTTTTTCAAAATTTCTATATTATTACTTTTAAAAGCAGTAAAAAACAACTAAAAGTGACTTCTACTTTTATGTATTTTTTTTCTTGATTTCAGAGTATTATGTGCATTTAAAATTTTAAGAATTTTTTTTTCTTTTTAATACTAGGCAGTCGCTTCTGTCTTGTGATTCAGAGGGTGAATAGGTCCAGCCTTAAATTAGAACCAAGATACTAGTTAACTGACTAGTGTAATTGATCAAGGAAGGAAATTACACTTTTTTCCCCCACTACAGAGGACTGTATTCAGCATTTTCCCTGTCATTCTTGTTTTCCTCTGTAAACTCTAGAAACCCACTTTCATATATTGATAAATTCAATGCTGTAAGGAACAATTTTTTCTTATGTATTCTGCTGTTCTTACCTCATCACTAATGCAGAATAACTCGGTGATGAAAAACTGTGCAATATAGTTCAACAGAATGGTCATGTCCAGGTCATCCTTGCTAATCAATGAGAGGTATATCATTGATTTCCTGAAAATTATTTGTATGTATCATTAGAAAATATTATGATTTTTTTTCCTTTGACTTATCTTTCTGATTTGCTTGATTACACCAAATAGTAAGACACTCATAAACCTGCTTACTCTAACTTAGGTGTGAGGTCTAGTGGTCCAGAGCATGCTGGTTGGCAGAGAGGGGATTAAAAATCAGGGTGGAATTCAGACATGGCTATAGACAATCTGGGATTGATTGCATTCCTAAACAACAAATCAACAAAACAAAACCCTTAATTCTCTGGAAGCCTAACTTGAGTGTTCTGTTGGTCAATAATAGTAATCCTTGCTTTCACTGGCAAGGTTGAGTCCTGTAATATTAGTTAGAAAATAGAGATTCTGGCTTTTTACTCTCAGAAGCACCTCTCCAGGTGACATGAAGAGAGGACAAGATAAAATTTTGTTTTGCTCTGCATTTTGGTTCCAAATCATGTTTTACAAGTAAATTGCAGATTTGTAGTGGGACTTGTTCTATAAACAACAAAATTACTTCATGGTCTGTTGGTTGTATCTTAGCCCATTAATTAAAAATAAGTGCGCTTTGTTTCATTTTCATGAAAATAGAGAAAGTATATATCATCTTAGATTATAGATTCTAAAGAAATGTAATACAAGAACTAAATCTAAAGCTTTCTATACCTTCTGTGTCTTTCTATGCCTACTAAGCAATTTATGTGGTAGATAAATGTTTTATCATGTTTGACTTGTTTTTCTTTGTTTACCTAATTGGCATGTAGATTTTCAGTTCAGTTTTTTAATGATCCAGGATGGATGTGTTTGTTGTTGCTTCCTGAATGTTTCAGTGAAAATAATTCCTTCCTTTGCTCCAAAAACAACTATCTGGTTTATAATGCTTATATTTTTTGAATTTATCCATTACTTTTCTGTGAATTGTGTGTGGCACTGTGGAAAGAAAATAGACTTTGCCTTCACACAGACCAGGTTGAATCCCAACATTGTCATGTAATAGCTGCATGAATAGCTGCGAGAGCCTCAGTTTCTTCACCAATCAAACTACATTATGGATTTCTTACAATGTTCCTCTAGCATTATGCCTAGTATATGGTAGGCAGCCAATAAGTAGTACTTCTTTCTATTTTCCTTCCTTTATATTTTGTTTGTCTTCTTTACGAATAGAACCTTTGGTAATTTTATTACAGTTTAAGGTAATTTATATAAAGAGCACTTTTAATGGTGAATGAAAAGAATGTCAGTTACTAAATTTGGTCTGCATGGCGTCAGAGCTTCAGTTGAGGCCTTGCTTTTTTCCATTCTTTCAAAAAATGCTTATTATACAGTTTTGTGGTAATTCAAAATAAGTACTTGTGCCAGAATATCCTGCAAGATCCTTGTGCTAGAAGCTTTGTATACCTTGTCTAATCCTCACAACTATATAAGGTAGATATACTTTCTTTTTTATTGAAGAGGAAATTGAGGATCATATCAGGAAAGCTTTTAAAAATGTTTATGTACTAATGGGCCAATAAATGGATTAAAATACATGTGGTATACTGTAAAATGATCTTTTGCCATTGGAGAGTGAAGGTTCCATTATCAGATCAGAGTAGTCTCCATTGGGACTTCAGAGTAGTGGTTGTCAAGAAGCTGTGAGGGAGTTGAGCTACAGCTATTATTTGTGATATTTGAGGCATCCTTGAAGTCAGTATGCACTGTTGCCGTTTCAGGGTGCTTTGACTAAGGTTTTTTTCTTTTTTTTTTCCTTCTTCCATAATGTGGCTTATCAATTAATTCTTAAATCTTCATAATGTGAGTATCTTCCTTAATTTTCATCACTTTATCTTTGGCTATTACAATAACGTTGCGTTTTTCCCCCTTATACAGTCTTTGTAATGATTCTAATTATATCAAAAGGAAAATCTAGCATGGGTACGGATTTTTTTTTTTTTTATATTTGGTTTAGTGTTTTAGTTTTTCAGGGTTCACGTTAAAACAACAACAACAACAATGATCTATACCTAGTTCTTTTCTAAAGGAAGATTAGGTCTTAGTATATTTTATTATTGTTGATATAATGTTCCACTAATGCTTAATATTGATCTTTTGTCATATATATTTATATACGTTATAAAAGAGAACTTGTTTCATAATTATCTGCTTGTTATTTACATGAAATATGAGTGTTAAAGAAATACAGACAGATGTTTAGAATACATTAGTGCCAAGTGTGAGTTTTTATCTTATTGGCATAGGAATTTACAATGATTCATTGGGTTGTTTCTTTATTTAACTGGCTGATTCCAGTTTAAACATACCCTTGCCCCAACAATGATTTACTTTATTTAGAACCATAATCTGATGAGTGCAGAGACAACCTCAACCTAACATCCAAATATATGATTTCGTAGTTATTAAAACATTAATATACTAATTACCATCATGTTGACAATCATCTGGGAATACTTTTTAGTATGAAAACTTTGAATATTTCCTTATTTCTAAAATCCAGGTTACTCATTTATGGTCTTTTCAAAGTGTAGTTTGTCCAGTGGTATTATTAGTTACTTTGGAAAGCAGGTAAGTATCAGAAATGTTTGGATTTTGTTTACATATCCAAGGCTTACACTAAAGCCTTGCTTTAAATGATAGTCAAACATCATAGGCTGCTAAGCATGTTCGGATGTGGTTTGTTGTTGAATATGTTTACTTGAGGCAAATAATAGTGGGCCCTTTTGGGATTATTTTGCCTTGCTAAACTTAATTTCTGAAGATTTTAAATATGGTACATGAGATAGGTTTTCTTCTGTCTGCCTGCCTATAGCACGAGCTCTTTGTCACCAGTATTTTTTTATATATGTATATCCCACATGTCAAGCTGTTTCCTAAATAGAATAGTATCAAGAATATAGACCCTGGTAATTCTGTATTTGGTGGAAAATGAGAGACAATCAGTTTCAGAACCATCTTAACATCTTAGGGAGTTGTTTTTCCAACTTTGCTAGGATATTGGATCTAAGAGCTAAAAATTATTTTTGTTTCTCTTAGATTACAAGTCAGGCAGTTTCTGTGATGAGAGAAATATTCCTTGTATCCAGAAAATGCTGTCATAAAGTGCAGACTGAAATAAGGAGAGGGAGTCTCAGAAGAGAGCTTTTTAGCTTCGTTAGATTTATGACAGTAGAAAATGTGTATTCTCCTTCTTATGAATGTTTTAAAATGATTTTGGCATTTCTGTTTCTTTGGAGATATTTTGTGTCCTTTCTTTTATTTCTCCTAATTTAAAATTTCTGGCTTTACTTACCTATTTGAAAGATTATCAAGACCAAGTATTATGGTCTGTCATCACAAGATAGTAGTTGAAAGTGTTTGTTATTGATGTTTTTGAGCATCTCCTTTATCAAAGTTAATAGACCCTAATGTCAAAGTTCATTATGTCATTCTTTAAAATCCAAAGATGAATCTGTGTGTTGGGGGAAGGGAGTAGTGGGAGGGGGAAGTTAATTGTTCAAGATAGATGGCTAAAATGGCTTAGCAAATGGGGAGACTTAACTGCTTATAGTCTATGGAGATTATTTGAGATCAGATTTCTCTTACAATGTAGAACATTTAGTAAACAAATTCAAACTATATGGTGCTGGATTCTAAATCATAAAAGTTAGATTAGTCTATGGTTATGTTTTTTTTTTAAATTTGTACTAGTTCTCTGTTATATGGCCACCTTATATTTGTAGCTATTTTAAAATCTTAATCTGTTCTCCAACTTTTTATATAAGGTAACCAAAATTTATTATATTTCAGGATGACCTAAATTCATATCAAAGAATCTTAGTCACTAAGAGGGAGAGGCATAAGAAAGCAGTGGGTATGGCGCAGCTGGATTTTCAGATCCCAGTTAGAAAATCATCATTAGATATATCAGCTGAGAAATTTAGTTTGTATATTATTGAAAGAAACTAAATCCAAAGACCTCACAAACATCTTTTTAAAATCAGTTCCAAAATAGAAAGGTAGCACTTACTCTTGGGAACTTTCATTTGCCAAGAAAATGGAAACTTTACAAGGAGATGAACTGCTTCTGGCTTTTCAGTGGCCCCATCACTGCTAATTTACCCTCTCTATATAAAAGCGCTTGACAGCTGAGTTCCACCTATTTGCCATGGTCACACCAAAGAAAAAGTGTTTTATTAATTATTTTATTTATTTATTTATTTATTTATTTATTTATTTATTTATTTATTAAGATGGGATCTTGCTCTGTCACACAGGCTGGAGTGCAATGGCATGATCAAAGCTCACTGTAGCCTACCACTCAGGCTCAAGCTGTCCTCCCACCTCAGCCTCCTGAATAGCTGGGAATACAAGTGTGTGCCACCACACCTGGCTAATTTATTTTTGGAGAGACAGGGCTCCCTATGTTGCCCAAGCTAGTCCCAAACTCATGGTCTCAGCAATTCTCCCACCTTGGCCTCCCAGATTGTTGAGATTGCAGGCATGAGCCACCACACCCAGCCAAGGGAAGGGTTTTGAGAGAATGTATTCTAGCTGTTTTTTTGTTTTTGTTTCTTTTCCACATTATCTTTATATTTCACTCTACTTGGGACCTAAGAACTGAATTCAATTTGATACATCACTGTTTGCTTCAAATTACTTTATAAACACTAGTGAGACAAATATGTCTAGTTTTTTTTTTACATGGATTGTGGGTCTGATATTAGAAGTTGTTTGTTATGGTTTGAATCTGTGTCCCCATCCAAATCTCACATTGAATTGTAATCATCAGTGTTGGATGTGGGGCCTGGTGGGAGGTGATTGGATCATGGGGGCAGATTTCTTATGACTGGTTTAGTACCATCCCCTCGGTACTGTCTTCACAACAGTGAGAGAGTTCTTGCAAGATCTGGTCATTTAAAAGTTGTGGCACCTCCTATCCATTCTTGCTCCTGCTTTTGCCATGTGTGATGCCTGCTCCCCCTTTGCCTTCTGCCATGATTGTAATCTTCCTGAGGCCTTCCCAGAACCAGATGCTGCTGTGCTTCCTGTATAACCTGCAGCACTGTGAGCCAAATATACCTCTTTCCTTTATAAATTACTCAGTCTCAGGTATTTCTTTATAGCAATGTGAGAACAGCCTAATACATTGTTTTTAGCTGGTATAAAAACATTATTTTATTTTTTCTTTTGAGACAGAGTCTCACTCTGTCACCCAGTGGTGCCATCTCAGCTTGTGGCAGCCTCCGCCTTCTGGATTCAAGTGATTCTCGTGCCTTAGCCTCCTGAGTAGCTGGGCTTACAGGCACCCACCACTATGCCCAGCTAATTTTTTGTATTTTTAGTAGAGATGGGGGTTTCACCATGTGGGCCATGCTGGTCTTGGAACTCCTGGCCTCAAGTGATCTGCCCGCCTCAGCCTCGCAAAGTGCTGGGATTACAGGTGTGAGCCATCACACCCAGCAATGTGGATAAATTTAATAATGCATTCACTCAGCAAACATTTATTGAGCCCATATTCCATAACCAAGTATTAGGAGTACAGAGATAAATAAGACATGTTTCCTGCCCTGAGGATCTCATTGTCTGTCTCTAAAGTCTTAAACTTTGTTAAGTAGGGAATCCTTTCCCCATTTCTTGTTTTTGTCAGGTTTGTCAAAGATCAGATGGTTGTAGATATGTGGCATTATTTCTGAGGGCTCTGTTCTGTTCCATTGGTCTGTATCTCTGTTTTGGTACCAGTACCATGCTGTTTTGGTTACGGTAGCCTTGTAGTATAGTTTGAAGTCAGGTAGCGTGATGCCTCCAGCTTTGTTCTTTTGGCTTAGGATTGACTTGGCAATGTGGGCTCTTTTTTGGTTCCATATGAACTTTAAAGTAGTTTTTTCAATTCTGTGAAGAAAGTCATTGTTAGCTTGATGGGGATGGCATTGAATCTATAAATTACTTTGGGCAGTATGGCCATTTTCATGATATTGATTCTTCCTACCCATGAGCATGGAATGTTCTTCCATTTGTTTGTATCCTCTTTTATTTCATTGAGCAGTGGTTTGTAGTTCTCCTTGAAGAGGTCTTTCACGTCCCTTGTAAGTTGGATTCCTAGGTGTTTTATTCTTTTTGAAGCAATTGTGAATGGGAGTTCACTCATGATTTGGCTCTCCGTTTGTCTGTTATTGGTGTATAAGAATGCTTGTGATTTTTGCACATTGATTTTGTATCCTGAGACTTTGCTGAGGTTGCCTATCAGCTTAAGGAGATTTTGGGCTGAGACGGGGTTTTCTAGATATACAATCATGTCATCTGCAAACAGGGACAATTTGACTTCCTTTTTTCCTAATTGAATACCCTTTATTTCCTTCTCCTGCCTGATTGCCCTGTCCAGAACTTCCAACACTATGTTGAATAGGAGTGGTGAGAGAGGGCATCCCTGTCTTGTGCCAGTTTTCAAAGGGAATGCTTCCAGTTTTTGCCCATTCAGTATGATATTGGCTGTGGGTTTGTCATCGATAGCTCTTATTATTTTGAGATACGTCCCATCAATAGCTAATTTATTGAGAGTTTTTAGCATGAAGGTTGTTGAATTTTGTCAAAGGCGTTTTCTGCTTCTATTGAGATAATCATATGGTTTTTGTCGTTGGTTCTGTTTATATGCTGGATTACGTTTATTGATTTGCATATATTGAACCAGCCTTGCATCCCAGGGATGAAGCCCACTTGGTCATGGTGGATAAGCTTTTTGATGTGCTGCTGGATTCAGTTTGCTAGTATTTTATTGAGGATTTTTGCATCAATGTTCATCAGGGATATTGGTCTAAAATTCTTTTTTTTTTGTTGTGTCTCTGCCAGGCTTTGGTATCAGGATGATGCTGGCCTCATAAAATGAGTTAGGGAGGATTCCCTCTTTTTCTATTGATTGGAATATTTTCAGAAGGAATGGTACCAGCTCCTCCTTGTACCTCTGGTAGAATTCGGCTATGAATCCATCTGGTCCTGGACTTTTTTTGGTTGGTAAGCTATTAATTATTGCCTCAATTTCAGAGCCTGTTATTGGTCTGTTCAGAGATTCAGCTTCTTCCTGGTTTAGTCTTGGGAGGGTGTATGAGTCGAGGAATTTATCCATTTCTTCTAGATTTTCTAGTTTATTTGCATAGAGGTGTTTATAGTATTCTCTGATGGTAGTTTGTATTTCTGTGGGATCGGTGGTGATATCCCCTTTATCATTTTTTATTATGTCTATTTAATTCTTCTCTCTTTTCTTCTTCATTAGTCTAGCCAGCAGTCTATCCATTTTGTTATTCTTTTCAAAAAACCAGCTGCTGGATTCATTAATTTTTTGAAGGGGTTTTTGTCTCCATCTCCTTCAGTTCTGCTCTGATCTTAGTTATTTCTTGCCTTCTGCTAGCTTTTGAATGTGTTTGCTCTTGCTTCTCTAGTTCTATTAATTGTGATGTTAGGGTGTCAATTTTAGATCTTTCCTGCTTTCTCTTGTGGGCATTTAGTGCCATAAATTTCCCTCTACACACTGCTTTGAATGTGTCCCAAAGATTCTGGTATGTTGTGTCTTTGTTCTCATTGGTTTCAAAGAACATCTTTATTTCTGTCTTCATTTCATTATGTACCCAGTAGTCATTCAGGAGCAGGTTGTTCAGTTTCCAGGTAGTTGAGCAGTTTTGAGTGAGTTTCTTAATCCTGAGTTCTAGTTTGATTGCACTGTGGTCTGAGAGACAGTTTGTTATAATTTCTGTTCTTTTACATTTGCTGAGGAATACTGGCTAGCCATATGTAGAAAGCTGAAACTGGATCCCTTCCTTACACCTTATACAAAAGTTAATTCAAGTTGGGTTAAAGACTTAAATGTTAGACATGAATCCATAAAAATCCTAGAAGAAAACCTAGGCAATACCATTCAGGACATAGGCATGGGCAAGGACTTCATGTCTAAAACACGAAAAGCAATGGCAACAAAAGCCAAAACTGACAAATGGGATCTAATTAAACTAAAGAGCTTCTGCACAGCAAAAGAAACTACCATCAGAGTGAACAAGCAACCTGTAGAATGGGAGAAAATTTTTGCAATCTACTCATCTGACAAAGGGCTAATATCCAGAATCTACAATGAACTCAAACAAATTTACAAGAAAAAAACAAACAACCCCATCAAAAAGTGGGCGAAGGATATGAACAGACACTTCTCAAAAGAAGACATTTATGCAGCCAAAAGACACATGAAAAAATGCTCATCATCACTGGCCATCAGAGAAATGCAAATCAAAACCACAATGAGATACCATCTCACACCAGTTAGCATGGCGATCATTAAAAAGTCAGGAAACAACAGGTGCTGGAGAGGATGTGGAGAAATAGGAACACTTTTACACTGTTGGTGGGACTGTAAACTAGTTCAACCATTGTGGAAGTTAGTGTGGCGATTCCTCAGGGATCTAGAACTAGAAATACCATTTGACCCAGCCATCCCATTACTTGGTATATACCCAAAGGATTATAAATCATGCTGCTATAAAGACACATGCACACGTATGTTTATTGTGGCAGTATTCACAATAGCAAAGACTTGGAACCAACCCAAATGTCCAACAATGATAGATGGGATTAAGAAAATGTGGCACATATACACCGTGGAATACTATGCAGCCATAAAAAATGATGAGTTCATGTCCTTTGTAGGGTCATGGATGAAACTGGAAACCATAATTCTCAGCAAACTATCGCAAGGACAAAAACCAAACACCGCACATTCTCACTCATAGGTGGGAATTGAACAATGAGAACACGTGGACACAGGAAGGGGGACTTCACACACTGGAGCCTGTTGTGATATGGGGGAAGAGAGGAGGGATAGCATTAAGAGATGCACCTAATGTTAAATGACGAGTTAATGGGTGAAGCGCACCAGCGTGGCACATGTATACATATGTAACTAACCTGCACATTGAGCACATGTACCCTAAAACTTAAAGTATAATAAAAAAAATGCAGAGAAAAAATAAAAAAATAAAAAAAAATAAAGTCTTAAACTTTGGCACAGAGAAATGTGAGTCTCAATTAGCTGGTCTAGATGAGGTCATTTAACTCCCAGATATGAAAACAATGAACTACCAAGGCAAAGCATAAATTGTTGGTGTGGATATTCTATTTTATTTTGTCTAGAAAACCTTGGAAATAAGATTCTAGTAAACAGTGGAATTGTTTCTCCTTAGAGATTTTGGTAGTCATTACTCAATGTTTTAATAAACGTTTCCCCAGGGTCTACTATTTGTAAGCATCTTGATCAGCACTAGGGATATAAAAAATATGAGATAGAGTGTTTTATTCTTGAGGAGGTCAGTGAGGGAGACAGCTATATATGCAAATAATTACAGTATGGTAGGGATAGACATTTTATTATTGAATTCTATACCAAGTGATTTCTGTTGTTAGGAGTGACACTAGGGAGTAAAGAGGGACTAAGGAGGTTAGGGAACAGTGACCTGGGCAATAAAGAGAAACTAAGGTCACCAGGCCAAAAATCCTGGATGACTGAAGGAGGCAGCCAGTTCTGCCTAGGAGAGTCTTTCAGAAGCTCTTTACTTCTACATCATATATTAGCAATTTCAATGATGATTACTAAGAGAAAAACAAAAGTAAATTTTAAAGCACAAGAATATCTTTGTTACAAAGAAGGCATTTTGTTATTTATAATAAAATCTCATGTTGGTTCTGCTTTGTAGTTGACCTTTTAATGATATTTTTCATTGGGAGCAGCTTCCCACTTTGCAAATGAAGAAAGTAAACAAAGAAAGAGTAAAAGATCATCCACAGTGATATTGCCGGAAACAGCGATGAATTTGCTCTGCTCTAAATGGGTGCATCTATAAATTTGATATTAGAAGGCCTGTAACATTAGAACAGATAACCTTGTAGGGTAGAACTATTTAAGAGGGATTGATGGTGCACAAAATTAGAAAACAGTGGTCCATATTCAATATTTTTATTTTATATATTGGCTAGTTGAAGTGGTTGGTGTTCTTATTCCTTAAAACCTATTAAAAAGTAAGACACTTCAAAGAACCTTTTATCTCAGTGTTCTAGGTCTGTCTATTAGCCAAAGTGCCCTTTTCCATTATTATCACAAGCTACTCCTAGAATCTTCTCTGCATCCGACAGAAATTTCCTGTCTGGCAGTTACAACCAGTTTTTGTTTACTTTACTTTCTTTTATTTAAGAACTTTCAAAAATCAGTGATTAACTCTTTGGTTACTTCAGAGATAATGAATATAATCAGTATACACTTATTTTTCCTTATATTTGAGATTTTCTTCAACAATTTTGCTCCTTTTTAAAGAAAGTTGTTTGTAGATCACTCAAAAGATTTAAAGCCTTGAGTTTTATAAGTGGTGCTTGGGCGCGCTTTTTTGTTTGTTTGTTTTAAACTACATTTGGGGCAAATTATTTCTTACCTTCCATTTGCCAGAATTTCACCTGTCATAGACCAGAATAATTGTCTCCACCTTTTCTGTAAGAATAGTTTAAAAGGTAAGTGCTAGTAGGACATTAAATCAGAGTAGTTACTAAATTTCAAAGTATTATATCATAGTGATTATGAATATTGTTACAGCTGGAGGCAGTCTTCTTTGGATCCTATTAGGTTGTCTTCTTGGTTCTAGTGCAAGGTGTGGCAAAGCTTTACTTTTGAATTAGCATTTTATACTTTTGCCATCTTCAGAGAGTTTGTAGAACATTGACCGCATCGTTAGGTGGTTGGGTTCAGGAAAGCAAATACTAACTCTGACTGTAGTAGCTACCTGAAGCACCTGTTGAGAATTAGGAGGTTTATAGGGGACATTTGGTAAAGAGGGGTGTCATCTATTAGCATCTGACATGATTGCAAGCTGGGAACAGAGGGAGTGGGTTTTATGTTACTTATACCACATGTTTGCTAAATTCATAAAGGAGAATTAGAATAGGTATTTATTCTAATTAATAAATTATAAATTTATAAGTTATAACTTATAAATTATAACTTATAAATTAATGAGTCATTCTTAGCATATCCCTCTTCAGAAAATCCTTCTCTCTGTTCACATACCTCCAGTGAGAAGCTCACTGCCTGCCTGATCCCACTCTGTCGTTGGACAGCTCTGTTATAAATTCTCCCCTGTAGTATCATTTTTCTTCCTGTACATTTATTACTGTGTGTATCAAACATTTATGAAACCCTAATATAAGGGGTTTCTGGCAAGGGTTAATTATGAGGTTTTGTGTCATTTATCCTTTTTGCCCATTTGAAAATTTTTAAATATTCACAGGAAGTTGCCAATATAATACAGAGATCTCCTGTCTACTCTTCACCAGTTACCCCCAATCATAACATCTTACAAAACTATATTATAATAGCAAAACCATAAAATCGACAATGGTATAATCCATAAGCCTTATTCAGATTTCACTAGTTTATATACATTTGTGTGTGTGTGTGTGTGTATGCATGCATGCATGCATGCAATTTTGTTACCTGTGTAGATTTGTCTAACTATCAAAATAGTCAAGATACAAAGCTGTTCTGTACCTACAAAGATCTCCCTTATGCTACCCCTTCATAGTTACCCTCAATCTTCCCTCCCTCTGCCAATTCCTGGTCCCTGGCAACCATTAATCTGCTCTCCATTTCTGAAATGTCATCATTTCGAGAATGCTATATAAATGGAATCATTCAGTATTTGTATATAGCCTTTGAGATTGGCTTTTTACACCCAACATGATTCCCTTGAGATCTATCCAAATTGTTTCGTATATCAATAGTTATGCTGGTTGGTGTTCTTTTTAATAATTACAGATACATTTCCTTCTAAGACTACAATAAACATTTGCCTAACTATATGAACATTTGAAATATTATAAAAGTGATTAAACTTGTAGAGCTGTTCAATTTGAATTCAGTCATTTTACAGTACATATGATATCTCAACTTTGATAATTTGTTGCTGAACTGTGAGGGCTAATGAGGAGTGGAAAACTGAGAGTCAGGAGACCCCATTCTTCTGTCTGTTTTTAACCAGCTCTGGGAACACATGCTCATGATTCAACTCATTTGTGCTGCTGCTGATGTGGCCAAGGGTTGTCTCCCTGATAAGGTAATTGTCAGGATGAAATGAGACATAAAAGTCAAAATATAAATTTACCTATAGTATGTCAAACAAAAATAAATATGCACAGTACAAATTAAAAGGAAATATACTGAATTATTAACTGATTGTGTCTGGTATAATGAGATTGATAATAACAAGTTGTTTAGTTTTTTTAAAAAGTATTTGCCTTTTCTGATTTTTCCATAATGAAGGCATATTTTATCTTTGTTTTTCTGTTCATAAAAATAATGCATACTTAATAAAAATTGAAACATGACAGATATTTACAATAGGAAATAAAAACTTACTGAAATTCCCCACCCAGACTTAACGATTTTGAACTCTTTGTTGTATTTTTTTTCTATGCACATAGTAAGCTTTTATTATTGAAACAGAAAATGAGAATTTGCTGTGCATATTGTTTTGCATCTTATTTATTTATTTGAGACAGAGTCTTGCTCTGTCACCCAGGCTGGAGTGCAATGGTGCCATCTTGGTTCACTGCAATCTCCACCTCCTGGGTTCAAACAATTCTCCTGCCTCAGCCTCCTAAGTAGCTGAGACTACAGGCGCACGCCACCATGCCCAGCTAATTTTTGTATTTTTTAGTAGAGACAGGGTTTTGCCATGTCGGCCAGGCAGGTCTCAAACTCTCGGCCTCAGGTTATCTGCCTGCCTCAGCCTCCCAAAGTGCTGGGATTACAGGTGTGAGCCACTGCGCCCGGCCGCATCTTACTTTTCACTAAGCTATCTTGAATATTTTTCCGTAGGTATACATATAGTTCTAATAGCTATATTGTTACTTCACTGTGTACATGTAGTATTCATTCAGTTAGTCAGCTGTTATTCATTGAATACTTGCTGTGTTTAAGGCACCATGGTGGGGAAACTACGATGAATAATATATGAAGCTTACATTTTTGTGGGAAGACAGGCATTAGTGATGATTAATTTCTCAATTGACCATTTGATTACAAATGTTATAAGCACTAGGAAAGAGCAGTACAGGAGCTATGTAAGTGCCTATTAGAGAGACTTAACCTGCTTTGGGAACCAGGGAGAATTTTCCAGAGAAAATAACTTTGTGATAAAATCTAAGTATGTTTATGTAAGAATTAGGAAATGGGTGATGAAGGAATAGTACATAGAAAAATAGATATATACATATACAGCTGGAAGGCTGTATGTCAAAATGGCAATCATATTTATTTGTGGGTGATGGCATTACAGAAGTTTTAAAAGTCTCTATTTTCTAATTTTTCTATGGTGAACATGTATTTATCATTTGACTAAAATAGAAAAACTAAACCTATTGGGTATGTGAATACACATGCACATAGAGAAAAACGAAACTGATAAAATATATCTCACAGTGTTAATACTGTGGTGGCATTACAGTTAGCTATTGAATTTTTTAAACAGGCTTTTTAAGAGCAGTTTTAGATTTATAAAAAAATTGAGAAGATGGTACAAGAGTTTCCATATGCCCTCCCCCCAATACACACATACCCTATCATATTTATTAACATCTTATGGTGCATTTGTTACAATAAATAAACCAATATTGATATTATTAGCTAAAGTTCATAGTTTATTAAAATTTCCTTAGTTTTTACCTATATCATTTTTCTGTTCCAGGATCCCATCTAGGATACCACACTTATATTTAGTTTTCAGGTCTTCTTATTCTTCTCTTGGCTGTGATGATTTCTTTGATATTCTTTATTTTTTATGTTCTTGACAATTTAGAGGAGTACTGGTGAGGGATATTGTAGAATGTCCCTCTTTTGTGATTTGTCCAATGTTTTTCTCATGATTAGACTCATGGGTTTTTTTCCTGTACATATATAATATATATAGTTGTTGATTTTTATTTTTTTATTTTTTATTTTATTTTTATTTTTACTTTTATTTTTTTTACTCATCCATGTTTCTGTTTATATATAGGATAACAAATTCAGGAACAATGGGAAAGTAATATATAAAACCCTAATAGGAAATACAATAGAGATTACAAAACACTACCATTTGATTTTTTATGCAAATACTTAAATATTCCAATATTTTTACTCACTTGCTAAATAAAGCACATGACTCGAAATGCTAAATAATTCTGTTAGTCTAAATCTTTTAAAGAATAAAATGTTGGTGAAAAACCAAAGTTGTTTAGTAAGGTATGTATGACCTTGTTTATTATCTATCATAGACATCAAGATGATCATAGTTAATACCAATTTAAGCTTTACAGAATACTGTTTTAGGCCCAATATTGACATATTAAGTGAAAGTATCAGAGAATCTTGTATTTATGGCATCAGGTTATAAAGACCTATTCAAAACCATTTTTGTCAAAGTTTAAACACTGGAACAAAAGTCAAATTGTTTCTAAATGAGACACAAAATGATTCTTGCTATTAGTACAAATTTTGTCCCATGGGTAATACTATTGTCTTTTCTTTTTAAAAAAAATTATTTCGATTTTTATTTTAGATTCAGGGAACACATGGGCGGGTTTGTTAGCTGGGTATACTGTGTGATGTTGAGGTTTAGGGTACGGATGATGCTGTCACCCAGGTGGTGAGCAGAGTCCCAGTAGGTAGTTTTTCAGCTCTTGCTCCCACTCCACACCCTACCTCCCCAGTGTCTATTATTCCCATGGGTCCTCAGGTATTACTATTTTCAAGTTTTTTTCTTTACATGAAACTACTGAAAGCAAAAGTATGTCATGCTTATAGGTTACTCTGTACATTTATCATTCTATTAATAAACATCTTAAGTAATTAAGTAGTATATTAAGGCCATAAACCAAGTCATTATCTCCTATCAAAGGACTACTGTTATTCAATCATCTAGAAAATTCATTTTAGGCAGGGCGCAGTGGCTCACATCTGTAATCTCAGCACTTTGGGAGGCTGAGGTGGGTGGATCATGAAGTCAGGAGTTCGAGACCACCCTGACCAGCATGGTGAAACCCTGCCTCTACTAAAAATACAAAAATTAGCTGGGCATGGTGGTGTGTGCCTGTAATCCCAGCTACTCAGGAGGCTGAGGCAGGAGAATCACTTGAACCCAGGAGGCAGAGGTTGCAGTGAGCTGAAATTGCACCATTGCACTCCAGCCTGGGCGACAGAGAGAAACTCTGTCTTAAAAAAAAAGAAAATTCATCTTAATGGGTTATGTTGCAGGGTTGAGGTTAGCCTACAGACACAAAATAGGTTAACTGAAAATTTTTTTTTTTCGTATCAGGTTTTAATTTTTTCATTGGAACAGGATTTGAGGGTGGGGATACTAAATGTGGCAGGGTTCAACAAATTTACATTTTATCAAAATAAGGTTCTTAAAGAATACAATGATAGCATATGCTTTAACTCTTATAACACAAACCCTCATATTACTTGATGGTCACAGAAAAATACTGTAATGCTTTAAACAAAAGTTTTAAAATACATCAGTGACACAAGTTTTGAAAGGAAGACCACAGAAATAAAGTACCATTCTCATCACATCATATCAAGGGTATATACTGTCAGCATGACTTATCACTGTTGATCTTAACCTTGATCACTGGCTGAGGTAGTGTTTGCCAGGTTTCTCCATTGTAAAGTTATTCTTTTCCCCTCTTTCCATATACTACTCTTTAAAAGGAAGTCTTGGCCGGGCACAGTGGCTCACACCTGTAATCCCAGCACTTTGGGAAGCTGAGGTGGGTGGATAATCTGAGGTCAGGAGTTCGAGACCAGCCTGACCAACATGGAGAAATCCCGTCTGTACTAAAAAAATATACACACACACACACACACACACACACACACACACATACATATTAGCTGGGGCGTGGTGGCGCATGCCTGTAATCCCAGCTACTCGGGAGGCTGAGGCAGGAGAATCGCTTGAACCCAGGAGGTGGAGGTGGAGGTGAGCCAAGTTCGCGCCATTGCACTCCAGCCTGGGCAACAAGAGTGAAACTCCATCTCAAAATAAACAAATAAATAAATAAAATAAAAGGAAGTCTTTATGCACAGCCTATGTTAGGCTGCACTTCTTAGAAGAAGTGAATAAAGTATTTGATTATTCTGCCTAGGAAATTTGTTTATTCTTCCTCATTTATTTACTTACTCAATTATTTATATTGGTATGAACTTGAAGACTTATTTTATACTTTGGATTTTAATCCAGTATTACTTTATTTTATTGCTCATATTGTTTCAGCTTTAACCATTGGAAGTTCTTTCAGTTGCCTCCTGCGCCCCTTTGACATACCCATGTCAACAAGATTTTGTGTGTGTTTAAGCATTTAAAAAATTTTCTGACACTACAAAATGCCCCAGGTTTATCTTGTGTATTTCCTGTGATAGCCCTAGAAATAGCCATTTTTGCCAAAGAGCCTTCCTTTTATTAGAGAATAGTGTAAGAAACCAAAATCTACATGTTATTTTGTTTTTGCTTAATATTCTATTTCTACTTCTGGTTTTTCCTTTTATTTTAAAAGGCTTCTGATAAGCCAAATATAAATTCTGCCATGTTAAATGTATTTTGGCTCATTGATTATCCGTTTCTACCTACCTTGTCCTTCTCTTCCTCCTCTGTTTAGACATCTTTCAGCTAGGGTTGGCCCTGTGACACAGTGCTGGCCAGGGACATGTAAGTAGGAGTCCATTGGGGAGAGCTTTCTTTCCATAATCAAAAATCAAAACCTTATGGGAGATATTTTTAGGCCTTCAGCCTTCTTCCTGCCAGGAATATGGAACTCATGCCTGGAGGTTCATCATGAGTATGAAAACAAATTCGAGGGAATGCACAGCAGATGGATAGAAGGACCTTGTTTTGTGATGTCATTGATGACCTGCAGTCGAACCATTCCTGGTCTGCCCAGCCCCAGACTGCTGATTGCTTAAAATAAAATCCTGTGTGTTTAAATTGTTTTTACCTGGTTTTTCTGTAATTGTAGCCCCACACATAGTCTTAGCCAATTCAGTTATTTATTTGGTTGGCAGAATTGTTATTTGTTTATTTATAAAATACTTGTTGAAGACCTACCATGTGTAAGCCTCCATAAAATGGAGCACAAAGAAAGAAACTCTTATCAGTCAGTATTGGCTCCGTACTCTCTGAACCCAGGTTTAATAATGATGTACAGAATAAGATAATTACATGAGTAACTATAATTAAAAATGGAATACAGTAATATGTGTCACTTAGTTGGTCGCAGTTACCTGTCATCCGTTACTGTAATCTATTTCTTTTATTGTATTCTCTGTGTCAGCAAAAAGTTTCACTATTTACCTAGTTTCAGAACAGACACCCAGGAGTAGTACTAGTCCCTTTATTTTCTCTAACTCCCCACGCCCTGTTTTTCCTACGTTGTAAAAATTTTTTGGTCCATTTTCTTTTTTTCCTTTACTCCTGCACTAATTATGACTGTCATAAATTTGTCTCACATGGTTCCTACAACTCTTCATACCTAGTATCCCTACTCCCAGTATTCATCCCTCCCCACACTACTAACTAGGCAGTCTTTCTAAAGGCACTTTAAAATCTTGTTTTTCTCTTCAGTAAAATTGTATATTGGCTCTGCGTAGTCTCTAGTGTAAAGTTCAAATTTTTTCTCCTGTGAAAGCCCTTCAGGATCTGAACCTGCCTGGCTATCCAGCTCCGCCTTATGGCACTGTCCTCATTACACAGTGCCCCCCACCAGACACACACCTTATCTCATTCCAAACATTTAACAACTTCTGCCTTTAGTTTTCTTTTTCTTTTTTTTTTTTTTGTGGGGGGTGCGGGGGTTGGAATCTCGCTGTGTTTCCCAGGCTAGAGTGCAGTGGTGCAATCTTCGCTTGCTGCAACCTCCCCCTCTTGGGTTCAAGCTATTCTCCCTGCCTCAGCCTCCCGAGTAGCTAGGATTACAGGCGCCCGCCAGCACGCCTATTTTTTGTATTTTTAGTAGAGACGGGGTTTCGCCATGTTGGCCAGGCTAGACTTGAACTCCTGACCTCAAGTGATCCGCCCGCCTCTGCCTCACAAAGTGTTGGGATTACAGGCGTGAGCCACTGCACCCGGCCTGCCTTTACTTTTCTATGTCCTCATTTATTTCCGAACATTCCTTCAACCCTGAAATTCTTACTACTCTCGATGCCTTTTAGGCCTTAATTAAGACTTAGAGCTGGTCATTCAGAAAACTTCTGAATTCTCAACCTATCCCTGTCAAGAATTCCTCTACCCAGCCTCTGTTATTGCATAATAACTCTGGCAGTTATCATATGGGAGATGCCTCTTGAATTCATCTACTTCCGTCTTCATTACCACCACTTTGTTCTAGGCTACCATCATAATAACCTATTTAAATGGTCTGTCTGCACCTACTTTAATAACTTGTGAAATCTATTCTTTAACCAGTATCCAGTGATTTTTCAAACTACAGATCTGATCATTATGGCCCTGTGTTTAAAAAATGTTCTCTGGTTACCTAATGATCTTAGGCTGTAAACTAATACCTAAAATGTCCTGCATAGATTTGTTCCTATCTACCTACTTCTCAAGCCTCATTGGGTTTTTGTTTGTTTGTTTAGTTCTTTAAACATACCATGCTCCTTCTCATCTCAGAACCTTTGCATGTGGTATTCCCCTGTCCGAAACATTTATCAGTTAGATTTCATCCTTCAGATCTCAACCCTTCTTCAGGTTATCCCCAAGCCAGGTCTAGGTCAGATTCCTTTGTTGTATGTTTTACTTTCCATGTCTTTTGCATAAACTTATATAGTGGAGCAAGCTGACAAGCACATAGTTGCATTTAATTTTCAACATTGGTTGTAGCTCCCATCTAAAAGTAGCTTTTCTGCATGTGCCCTTCTAGAAACCTTCACTTGTATGCAACTGGTCGTTTCACTCATCTCATTAGACTCCTGTCCTGTTTGGACTTCATGGTGCAAACTACTTAAATGTGGCTCTTGTCAGCATCCTAGGTTCTTTTGCTCAAAACCTTTTTTACAGCCCAAGCCATTTGTTCTCCAATTTTTAGTCGTGGTTTATTTTTTGTGCTTTGATATGAAACCTGCAGAGAAAGCAGTTGTTTACTTTGTTCAGAAAAGTTCTGAGTAATTTAAGTTCGCTTAAACAGTGCTATGACCAAGCTAGGAACATAAGAGACTTGTAAAAGGAGTGACTCAGGGACCCCAGACTTAAACCTATTAGTTCAAACTTTTGTATGACTTCATGAATTCCTGAAAAACATCCAGATTTGGCCATAAGTTTAAACATATATCACAAAGTCATAGGCTCAAGCATTCAAAGAGGCTTTAGAGTTACTGAGTTTTAGTCCAGCCACCTCTGTTCAATGTCAGTTGGTTTCTGAATGTTCTCTACCACCCATACATAAGAGATTGTCTTCCTTCCATGTAGTGAGCTGAAACCTATCTCCTTACAAATTTAGTCCACTAGTTTGGGTTCTTAGCACTGTTTGTGAAATGACAACTCAGGTATGAGAAGACAGCTACCATGTTCTCCCTAAACAGTTTTTCTCCAGGAAGAATAGCCACAGTTCCTCATATGTCATGACTTAAAGTTCTTTTATTGTCCTGTTTGAATATTTAAAGTTTTGATTGTTTGAATGTTTTGGATTACTCACCACTATGTCCTTTTCTATTAGTATAAATAATAAAGGTGATTGTATATAAAACAAGTTAATACTTTTTTATGGCAAATAAAAAATATGCAATGACAAATTAGTTGTGAGACTGAAATACTACTTGGTGTTTATCTCACAGATCTAAAAAGCTATTTAGGCTTTTTTGGTGGATTAAATAAAGGGTGGGGACAGAGGATAGTTGAAGGAAACTGGAATAGGTGATTATTTATGTAATGTGTGACCACTTCCTTCACTTTATTATACCATTACATTTGCATATTACTATCATTTTCAATCTGTGATCAGCTGTTTAATTTTAGAAATGCAATGTATTCAACATTTTGCAACCACCACGTGTAGACTATTGATTTTCTGGAAGCTGTAAAGGTGTTTTTTTTTTTTTCCCTTGACAGAATGGAAAATGCACATTCTGTCATTAATTATAAAACTTGTGGCAGCCTTATATGTCATTCCTTCTGTCTGTGCAGAATACAGATTTACTACTTGCCTCAATTAGGAGAGTCAAAAGCAATGGTGGCTGCCAAACTTTCTATGAACTTCAAAGTCCTAAGCATAATTTGTCAGGGGTTTCTAAGATTTCTCTTTTTACTTTTCCTTTATCTTACTCTGGGATAAAACCTCCATAAATGAGAAAAGACATATTCATCTTTGGTAATGACACAAACTTGTTCCTTTCTGATCTTTTGCCACTCAGGTGTTAAAGTATTAATATCAAAGAAAATTATAAAATGACTTTATACTAATTATTTTATATGCAGCAAACATTGGAAAAGGAATATTCTTCTCCTTTTACCTGATGTTTGTGGTTTTACTCGTACTCCTGAAATGCAGGCATTTCAAATAGAATCTTTCCAAAGTACTGCTTTTTTTGGATTTTTTTTGGCTTTGATTTTGTATTGTATACAGTGAAATTTTTGCATGATGTCATCTTGTTGACCCAGCTTTGAGCAGAAGTTTTAGTATCCACAGCATCTCAATAATTTAGCTTGTTTTTTCTTCTCCCTCATTGTAACATTTGTTGAAAGGTACAGGACCAAGAAAAGTCCTTGTGCAACATAAGCAAGCATTTAATTAAGGGGTAATGCCTGTGGTACCAGAGTATGCGAAGTGAAACAGAGATGCTTAATCAGCCACAAAAGCTATTTACTGCTTCGTAAACCTCAGTGCTCAGTGTCATAAATATTATTACTGTTCTAGGACTTCAGAAAAGCAATGAAATATCAAAACTGATTTTTCTCTACTGTTAAAGTATGGAAAGCTTTCCTCCTAATAGAACTCGTAATGAAGCTGACATTTGGGAGAAGCATACATAACTGAAATTTATTAAGTGGAATGTGATCAGAAGGGACTGAAATACAAATGAGGGGTATGTTGAAAGTAAAGCACGGAGGAAAAGGTTTTATCTCTACTAAGCCTGAAGTTATACTGAGGAATAAGTCACATAATATTGCCATATATATTTCAAACGCCTACATGGGCATGGACTAATAGATGCTTCCTGTCCATTAGCTTAAATCTTTATAGCAACTCTGTAAACTTAAGTTGGTTCCAGTTTTACGAATGAGGACATGGAAGGAAGCTCAGAGAGATTAAGTCACATAGATGTGTCTGATAATGCCTGTGCTCTTTCTAGTACTTCAAACTGCTTATTAGATGAAAGCTTATATTAAAATAGCCTTTAAAATATTTATTGTGTTGAATATCTGTTAGTATACCTGAAAAGCTCAATTGTGCCGTGTTAATTCTTAAATTTTTAACCTTTTATTTATTCTGTTTTCAACACTTGTTAAGCAGCTAGTATATTCCTAACACTAAGTATTATGAAGCCTGTAACTAAATAAAGGACAAAAGTATTCTCAGAATTTCCATAGTTAAGTCTAAAGGAGGATTTAAACTTGAATTGTTGAAGAGGTCTTGTTGATTCCTTCCCACTGAGTCTTCCTCTTCAGAGTTTACCAGGTAAATACCCCATCCTATATACTCAAAATTTGAGAGCAGGATCAAAGAGAGCAGGGTTCTCTTTTCCAGTACTTGGACTATTTGCCAGATCCTTTCCAAATTGTATCCCTTCTGTTGAGAAGGGGAAGTACATGCAAAAGCTAAAATGCATAATCCAATTTACTCTATATGATCCAGCTTACAAGCACAAATAAGGAAAGAGTTTATAGTCTTGTTGAAATGCCTTGATAGAGAGGAAATTGTATACAGTGGAAACCTAGAGGAGGTAGTTAGCATAAGACCTCCTGAAGAGGAGTGGTTTTTATAAATAAACTGATTGTTAAGAGAAGGCAAAAGAAAGCTGGTTAGTAAGGAAGCTAAGGGAAGGCTTTTGTGATGATTCTAAAATTTTATTAACCCAAATGTTTGTATCTATCAATTGATTACACTTCTCTTTCCTTTGTTATCTACTGTCACTCTGTAGATCTTTTATTCCAGTAATGTTTTCAAAAGGACTCTATGTTCTTTGTGGAAATGTCAGCATTAGAAGTTTAAAAGTTTCAGTTGTTGATGCTTACTTAAGACGGTTTAACCAAACATTGTGTCCAGTTCCCTCATTTTACCCATAAAGAAGCTAAGGTCCAAATAAGCTATGGTACGCTTAATGTCAGATACAGTAAGCATCAGAACCTGGGACTTGGCTTGCTGTTAGTCATGGTTTCTGTCGTGAATCTCTAGTTGAAAAATGCATGAAGGTTACTTATGGTTTAATAATAAAAATAATTTATGTTTCCATTTGCTATTTTTCTTCATTGGCTTTAAGAGAGAAGTGATTGAAGAAATATGAAGTAATAGAAATATTTGACATAGTCTTATGGGCAATAATTTAGGTAAAACATATGGAACCTTTAATTCAGAAGGTTCAGCTTTCTAAAGAGGAGTCATTTAATTTTGAAAGATGTTTATGTACATGCCATCTTTCTAATGTATAATATAGTGGAAAGACAGCAAATTTAATAAAAAGCCTTATTCTGTGAGGTAATGTTGGCAATAGCACTTGTAAGCTGAGATTTATTCATACATTCTTCCTTTAACTGGCCTTTTAACTGAAGTAAAATTGATGGGAAAAGCATGAAGTTATGGAGAGTCTGGAATTGGGATGCCTTTGGTTGACTGTGATTATCATAGTGTATTTCAACCTTGAAACTGAGCCCTGGATGACAGAGGAAAGCAGCTGAGACATAAGAAAATGCCAAAGACAAAATAACCTTCAGCCAGTCTATAAAAGGAATGATTAGGCAGTTCAAAACGTAAATGCCAAATTTTATCACATGGCCATTTCCTGCGATTTTAAGTGATTATAACTATTCTTTCTCTGGAACTAGAAATACACTTTAATTCTGATTGGCATAGGAAAGTATCCTGCATCTACTATCAGCCTTTTTCTAGTTGCCTTATCCAGGAAATCGTGTATGCAGGTAAACCAAATAATTTCTGAAAAACAATGCAAGTGTTATAAAAGTGAAAGGACAAAAGTGTTCTCAGAATTTCCATAGTTATGTCCAAAGGAGGGTTTAGAACTTGAATTGTTTAAGAGGTCTTACTGAGTCCTTTAAACTCTTAGTCCTTTAAACTCTTCCTGACTCTTAGTCCTTTAAACTCTTCCTCACTAATGAGTCTTCCTCCATCATCTTTCTTAATATACTTTTAAAAATTCAGGACCAAAAAGAGAAACGACTAAGCAAAAATGCATGTTAACTGCCATTACAAGGAGAGCAAAATGGGTTGTGCCATATGTACTAATCTTTGCTAGTAAGAATAACCTACAGTGTATATAAAATTTGGGTGTTATACGTCTAAGTACCTTTCATGTTCTGAAATTCTTGCCAAGACCCTAATCTATTATTAAAAGTAATGGCAAAAGCCACAGTTGGTTCTGCAGTAACCTAATAGTCAGCCTTACATGTCTGTGGGTTTCATATCTGTGGATTCAACAAACCACAGATTAAAAATATTTGAAAATAAAAAATAGCAACACAATAATAAAAATAACACAAATAAAAATACAGTATCACAACTATTTACATAGCAAGTAATCCAGAGATGATTTAAAGTATATGGGAAGATGTGCACAGGTTATATAAAATACTGTACCATTTTATAT
The DNA here is from genome assembly GCF_028885655.2 of Pongo abelii. Classification (NCBI taxonomy): domain Eukaryota; kingdom Metazoa; phylum Chordata; class Mammalia; order Primates; family Hominidae; genus Pongo; species Pongo abelii. The sequence continues at coordinate 80,602,972 of NC_072001.2, read as the reverse complement.
AAGGGACTTTATCATCTGCAGATTTTAGTGTTCACAGGGGTCCTGGAACCAATCCCCCACAGATAATGAGAGATAACTATAGCACGGAGACTGTACTGTTCTCCCCGTGTCCTACTCATTCTTTATTTTATTCCACCCTATCCACCAGTCAGATTAATTTCCAGAAACTCCATAGTAATTATCTCTTCTTTTGTCCTGGTCAGGAACTTTTAGTGGCTCCTCATTACATATATAATTCAGTCTGAGCTCTGGTTCTCTAAATACCTTTCCACCCCTCTTTATAGATCTTCACCTCTGGCCAATTTTGTTCCCTTAATATCCTTTAGCTGCTATGTGGACTTTCAGTTGTTCCACGCCCCTAATAAAATTTTATCAAATGACTTAATTTCTCTGGTCTTTTGTTTCCTTGTTGTTATATGGAGGGCAGTGGATTTAATGGCCATTATATTTGTTTAGTCATTTCTAATTTATTCATAATTTTTCCATATATTGTTATATTATCCCTCCGTCTCTCCCTGCCTTCCTCCCTCCCTCCCTCCCTCCCTTCCTTCCTTTCTTCCTTCCTTCCTTCCTTCCTTTCTTTTTTTGAAACAGGTCTTGCTCTTTTGTCCAGGCTGGAGTGCAGTGGCGCAATCTCAACTCACTATTGCCTCGACCTCCTGGGCTCAAGAGATCCTCCCACCTCAGCTTCCCGAGGAGCTGGGACTACAGGCACACACAAAGATGCCTGACTAATTTTGTTTACCTTTTGTAGAGATGAGGTCTCACTCTGTTGCCCAGGCTGTACTTCATCTTTGTGCCCTTTACAGTAGTGCATGCAGGAATGATCCACATTGTACAGATAGGAAACCTCAAGCCCAAGTAGGCTAGGTGATTTGTATATGAAAGTTGTTCTAAAACTTTTTAATCTCAGGAAGTACCATTTACAATAGCACTCCCAAAGATGAAATATTTAGGTATAAATCTAAGAAAATGTATACAGGATCGGCCAGGTGCGGTGGCTCATGCCTGTAATCCCAGCCCTTTGGGAGGCTGAGGCGGCGGATCACAAGGTCAGGAGATCGAGACCATCCTGGCTAACACGGTGAAACGCCATCTCTACTAAAAATACAAAAAAATTAGCCGGACGTGGTGGCGGGCGCCTGTAGTCCCAGCTACTCGGGAGGCTGAGGCAGGAGATGGCGTGAACCCGGGAGGCAGAGCTTGCAGTGAGCCGAGATCACGCCACTGCACTCCAGCCTGGGTGACAGAGCAAGACTCCATCTCAAAAAAGAAAAAAAAATGTATACAGGAGCTACAGTTAGAAAACTATAAGGCACTGATAAAAAATACACATACAAATATCTATAGGTGGAAAACTACAATGCATTAATCAAACGAGATCTAAAGAAATGGAGAGAGTCTGTGTTCATGGATTGAAATAATATTGTTGTGATGTCAATTCTTTCCAATTTGATCTATAGACTTGACACAGTCCCAAATCAAAATCCCAGCAAGCTATTTTGTAGATGTCAACAAACTGATTCTAAAGCTTATAAGGAAAGCCAAAGACCTAGTATAGTCAATGGAATATTGAAGAAAATTGGCAAAGTTGTAGTACTCACACTACCTGGCTTACTATAAGGCCATGGTAATCAAGATACTATGGTGTTGGTGAAAGAATAGACACATAGATTAATAGAACAGAATGGAGAGTCTAAGATAAATTCACACGAATATAGTCAACTGATTTTTAACAAAAGATGACATTTTCAATAAATGGTGCTGGAACAATTGGATGTCCATATCCAAAACTGAACCTAGACACAGACCTTATAATTTATGCAATAATTAACTCAAAATGGAGCATAGACCTAAATATACCACATAAAACTTATTGAGGAAAACATATATGATACTGGGTTTGGTGATAAATTTTAAAATACAACATCAGTATGATACATGAAAGAAAAATATTGATAAATTGTGACTTAGTTAAAATTTAAAACTTCTTTGAAATACTCTATTAAAAGAATGGAAAGACAAACTATAAATGGGGAGAAAATATTTGTAAAACACATATATAACACTTGGATCCAAAATATACAAAGAACTCTTAAGACTCAACAATAAGAAAATAACCCAATTTAAAAATGGGCAGAAGATCTGAAGAGACATCCCATCAAGGAAGATAAGCAGGTGGCAAAATTAGCACTTAAAAAGATGGTCAACATTGTGTGTCATTAGGGAATTGCAAATTAAAATAATAATGTGGTACCACTACTCACCAATTGGCTGAAATTCAAAACACTGACCAAATTCTGGTGAGGATGTGGAGTAACAGGAGTAACAGGAACTCTCATTCGTTGCTGGTGAGAATGTAAAATGTTACAGCCACTTTGGTGGCAGTTTCTTACAAAACTAAACATGATCATACCATGCAAATCAGCAGTTATGCTCTTAGGTGTTTACCCAACTAATTTGAAAACTTCTGTTCACACAAGACCTATACACAAATGTTTATAGGAGCTTTATTTATAATTACCAAAACTAGAAGCATCCAAGATGTCCTTTAGTAGGTAAATGGATAAACTGTGGTACATTCATATAGCGAAATATTAATCAGTACTAAAAAGAAATGAGCTATGAAATCATGAAAAGACATGGATGAATCTTAAAAATGCACATTGCCAAGTTAAAGAGATCAGCCTGAAAATGCTCTATGAGTCCAGTTATATGACATTCTGGCAAAGGCAAAATTAGAGAGTTGGTAAAAAGATCAATGGTTGCCAGGGACTCAGGGGAGCAAGGAGTTGATGGGAAGGTTGAATAGGTGAGAAACCAGGACTTTTTTAGGGTGATAAGTATGATACTGTGATGATGAATATAAGATATTAAGCATTTGCCAAAACCCAGAGAATTTTATAGCAGGAAGAGTGGATCTCAATGCGTACAAATTTTTGAAAACTCATTTAGGAGGTCAGAGTTTCCAGGATGGAATGCAAAATGTGGCAAAAGAGTCTAAATGTATTATAAATGTATCCAGTAATCTCACTGAAGGGAGTGAAGAAACAAGTTGCTAATCTAAGTAACTTTGAAAATGAGTGGCATCTGTATGACTGTTTAGTCTTACTGTACTTACTTTAAGCTAAAGGAACTATGCATAAGCCCTGCACTCTATTGATAAAGTTCTGTCCCATGGGGAACAAGGTATGGATTAATAATGTTGAAACTACCATGCCTGTATACTGGAATTGAACAATTAAGAAAATGGGTGGCAGTTGTTAGAAGCCAGGTTTTTCACTGTTGTAGTGTTGGTTACAGGTAAGCAATGAGAGGCTAAAATGATCCATGTGGTAATGGATTCAAGTTGGAGACATTGGTATGAACTCATTTAGCTTAATATATAGATACAGATGGTTGCACATGGAAATATTTATAGATATATGTATATGCACAGGTTAGTGTACATACTTACAGTGTACACTAAATCAGTGTGTACTAGAAGCAATGGAACTCCAGTAGCAATTATCATACCTAGTCCTCAGATCTTGGGGAGTAGGAGTCAGGGTTATCCAATGTTAGGAATCAGGATTCCTTGGAGAAGTGGCTGATTCTAGCCCCGGGGTAGGAAATATACAAGATGTATGGAGCCTCTGTAGTGACAGAAAATAAGAAAGTACTCAAAAAAAAAAAAAAAACAAAACAAGACACAATGATAGGAGTATGTCAAGGGGACACAGGAGCCAACTGAAAGTTCTTCAATGACCAAAGCTGGAACAGTTTGAGCAGCAAAATAAAAGTATTGTTGGATCATAATCCAATGTATAAAGTAAATATCTATGAATCCTTACTGATATAAACAAATGGTTGATGTTGACCTTGGGAGGGAATAGATAAATCTCCCATGCAAAAGAATTCCAAATGATTTACTTAGACATTCCACCCTCAGTGGAGTGGGGCATAACTCTCCACTCCTTACATTAGGCTGTTCATAGTGACTTTTCTTCAATGAGTGCAGTACAGAAAGGGTAACATTACAATAGAGAAACCTGATAAATTGTACCTCAAGCCCGATGATCAGGGTCAGCATCAACAGAGATGTCATGTATCCTTGATATGATATGATGAAAATGACACTTTACCTGTGTGGTTTTTCTTCCCAAAACACATTATCCCAGTCTAATGAGAAATCAAATAAATCACAGTTTTGCAAAACATATGACCAGTAATCCTCAGAACTGTCAAGGTCATAATGATGGGTTGAATGATGATCCCCGCTCCCCTAAAAGATTATGTCCACATCCTAACCTCTAGAACTTGTGAATGTCATCTTATTTGTAAAAAGTGCCTCTGCAGATGTCTTTACATTAAGGATTTTGATATGATGATCATCTGGATTATCTATTGGGCTCTAAATCCAATGAGGGATGTCCTTATAAGACACAGAAGATAACAGGCAGAGGAGAAAGCCATGTGAAGTCAGGCAGAGATTAGAATGATATAGCCACAAGCAAAGGGATCCCTACAGCCACTAGAAGTTAGAAGAGTCAAGGAATCATTCTTCCCTAGAGACTTCTAAGAGAGTGCAGCCCTGCTAATTACTTGATTCTTTGATTTCTCGTCTCTAGAACCATATAAAAATAAATAAATTTCTGATCACCTGAGGTCAGCAGTTCAAGACCAGCCTGGACAACATGGCAAAACCCCATCTCTACTAAAAAATACAAAAATTAGCTGGGCATGGTGGCGCACACCTGTAATCCCAGCTACTCGGGAGGCTGAGACAGGAGAATCACTTGAACCTGGAAGGCGGAGGTTGCAGTGAGCCGAGCTTGCACCACTGCACTCCAGCCTGGGTGACAGAGGGAGACTCCATCTCAAAATAAATAAATAAATAAAAATAAAAAATAAATGATGGCTGTTTTTTTAAGCCATCAAATTTATGGTAATTTGTTATAACAGCCACAGGAAACGAATACACTCATCAAAAACAAGGAAGGTCTAAGAAACTGTCACAACCAAGACTAGCCTAAGGAGAATAAATGTAATGTGATGCCCTAGATAGGACCCTGAAACAGAAAAAGGACATTAAGGAAAAACTGAAGATACCTGAATAAAATATGGACTTTAGTTAATAATGTATTTATATTGTTTCAGTAATTGTGACAAAGGTATCATACTAATGTAAAATGTTCGTAATTGGAGAAACTGGGTGTAGGATACATGGGAACTCTATGTACTATCTTCACAATTTGTCTATACATCTAAACCTGTTCTAAAATAAAAGTTGTATTTAAAAAAAAAAAAGAATGAAAAGGAATAGATACCTTTCTTGGGAATAAAATGAAACCAGAATATTCCACCCCTCAAAAGCAAGGGTTTTCTTACTTTGGCAATTATCTGTTGGAGGAAGCCTGCCTACTAGCAGTACTCCTCTCTTCCTCAAACATCCTGTAGTCAACCTTGCTGTTCAAGGCAGATGAGACCATTGGGAAAACAGACCTCTTCAGCTACAGCAGAAATCAGTGCAGTTATTCATTCTAAACAAATTAGCCCTTTGTCTTTCGTACTACTGACCTTCCTTCCTGAATAATTCAGTCTAAAAGTTTTAAGACAGGGCCCAGGAAGGTGTAGGTGCTAGGGTTTCTTGGACAATGACTGATTCTAGGGCTGGGACAGGGAAAGCATAAGACAAGATGTGCTGGACACATCTCCCTGTACCAGAAAGTAAAGTAGAACTCGAAGAATGAGGGGATTATATCTAAAAGATGCAGAAGCCACCTTGAAGGGACACTCACTGGCCAATTCTTGAACAGTTTGAGCATCAGACTAAATAGTCATACTATCAAATCATAGCTCTTTGAATAAAATAGGAACGCATGAGACCACAGTGATCTAATAAATTAGTGGGGAGAAGAAAAGGAATAATGGAATTGGAAAGATCACCATTTGCCAATTGTTGTAATCAGTGATCTTTCTAATTCCATGATTCCTAGCTGATAGGATGCAGTGAGGAACACAGCAGCATTTCTATGACACTTCTTTCAAATATGCATAACTGAAATCTAATTTTGAAGAAAAGAGAATTCCAAGTTGAGAGACTTTCTACAACATACCCAGCGTGTAACATTCAAATTTATAAAGATTATGAAAGTCAAGGAAAAACTTTAGAACTATTCCAGATTTAAAGAGACTAGACAAACTTGACAATTAAATACATCTGGTAATACCCTATTGGATGCCTTTGCTACAAAAGACATTAGTGGAATAATTGGTGAAACTTCACAGGCTAGTAATGTGTCATTGTTAATTTGTTGATTTTGATGGTCGTATTATGGTTATGTGGGAGAATATTTTTAGAGGAATTATAAACAAGTTATTAGGGATGATGGGACATAATGTCAGCAACTTTCAAATTGGGGAAAAAACTATTCTTGAACTTTTCTGTTTGAAATTATTTTTAAAATTAATTTTTAAAGCCATTGTGAGTTGAGTGGGTAAGAGGAGACATTCATTAAGAATACATCTGATCAACGAAATATCTCCAGTACCTTGAAGAAAATTCAAGCTATTAAAGGGAAATACTGATGATAAAAAGTCAATTCTAGAAGAAAGAGATTGTAGAAAGAATTATTGTAAGAATCTTATAAATAACCTTGGAAACTTTATATTGGGTGAGATTTGGTAGTTATTGCTTTTTGTTGGCCTGTTGCATTGCCAAGTGTGAGAGTGAAAGTTTAGCATCCAGCTGGGTCTCACAGGGATTAGAGGGCAGAGGGCCAACTAGCACCACTTTGTACCCACAAGAGGGTATATGGTAGTGCCAGTTGACCTTCTCCCCACCTAGGCACCTCTCCTTAGGTGCTGCTTGATGGAGTGGAAGTTTAGCTACCACTAGGCCCTGGTAACGCTAAGGAAACATAGAGGAGGGACAGTTTTTTGGAGGTGTAGAAGGAACTTGACTTTGTACATTAACTTAGGAGAACCTGCCAGAGATGAGGAAAAGAAAATTACGTAATAGAATTTATAGAATAAATCCAAGTATACTATTTTCCTACCCCTAACCTATGATCCTTGACATCTCAAGGCACGTGGACTCTGTGAATTAAGAGTTTTAGAAAGGATAATCTTTAAAGCACCATTTAATTTATTATGTTTCATCCAGCAATTTGAGGCTAGATAGGAAATGTGATAAGAGATAGTTGTTGGGTCTCCTCAAAGTTGAAATTAAGGATACCAAACAAAAGAAGCTATAGGACATTTTTTTTTCATTAACGATAAAGATCAGAGGGCAGATTATTTGCTGTGACTTGACCTAAAATACTGTGACATTCTTTCTTTTTTTTTTGGAGACAGAGTCTCACTCTGTTGCCAGGCTGAAGTGCAGTGGCACCATCTCGGCTCACTGCAACCTCTGCCTCCCGGATTCAAGTGATTCTCCTGCCTCAGCCTCCTGAGTAGCTAGGATTACAGGTGCGTGCCACCATGCCCAGCTAATTTTTGTATTTTTAGTAGAGACGGGGTTTCACCAGATTTCACATGCTTACAGATTTTAAAGAGTTTTAGAAACATCTTATTACACTAAGATAAATTGCCCCATGAGAAATATTTTCATCTGCTTGACCAGCGCTATTGATAAGGTGATTGAATTCTTCCAAGGAGGACAAGCTGTTATGTCAGCTGAAGTGACACATGCTTTGGGGAAGAGGCAGTCACAGGTGTTAGTAGCGTATACTTTGCCAACACAAGTTTATAAGAAGATTCATTTTTTTAATTTTCAGCTTGGAGTGAGTTTGAAATACAAATATTTTACTTCTGTTACTATCAGAGGCAGTGAAAACATTGATTTTAAAGTAGCTGCTATGAAGCATATGCTTTTTTCTGTGAATGGCAGTAGTACTTCCTCAGAGCATATATCAAGTCAGCTGCTTCAGGGAGCATTTCACATTCTCTGTGTATCCTGAGACCTAATTTTAGCAAATACAAATCATCTAAACTCTTCCAAATTCAATTTGATATCCTAACTGGGAATGACAGTGGAGCATAGTCTGAACCTTTCAGATCTGCATATTTTACAGCTGATTACTTCTGATTAAGTCCAATTTTGGTCATTTTAGACTAACGGGAATTTTGATCTCTGATGGCATAATGTGACAGTGATTGATCTCCTGGGGCATTCTCTATGATGTAGTACTTGGTGCTTTGGGCCGAAGTTCTGTGTGTGTGCTCGTCCCTCCTTTGTCTCGTTCTCTCCCTATATCCCTTTCTTCATTTTTAATATTTTCTTAATTTTTCAGTTTTAAAAGAAAAATATGGGCCTCTTTAAACATGAGACCTCCTAAGAACAATCCTAGATCATAGTTAATAATCTGTCCTAGGATAAACTCGTCCTCTACCATTTTATTTTGTTTTATTTCAATTTTTAGATTTAGATACCTGCATTTTACTTTTTTTTAATTTGTCATTTATTTTATTTTATTTATTTATTTTTTGAGACAGAGTCTCACTCTGTCGCCCAGGCTGGAGTGCAGTGGCATGATCTTGGCTCACTTCAACCTCCTCCTCCTGAGTTCAAGCAATTCTCCTGCCTCAGCCTCCTGAGTAGCTGGGATTACAGGCATGTGCCACCACACCTGGCTAGTTTTTTATATTTTTAGTAGAGATGGGGTTTCACCGTGTTGGCCAGGCTGGTCTCGAACTTCTCACCTCAAGTGATCTGCCCGCCTTGGCCTCCCAAAGTGCTGGGATTACTGGCGTGAGCCACCGTGCCTGGTCCCATTTATTTATTTTTATTGATACATATTAGATGTACATAATTTCAGGGCATATGTAATAATTCGATATTCATATAATCAAATCTCCTTTACCATTTTAGGTAAGGGTAATTCATGAGCCAAAGAAGATAAGGCATCCTTACCTCTTTATTTCGTAGTGACTCATTTTCACTGTCAGTTTGCTCTCTTGGTGCCTTTCCCCTCCTCTTTTTAGTTTTTATTGAAAGAAAATAAGGGGAATATTTTAAACAGCAGTGAATCTTTAAATTAATATACTTCCTTTTCCATCTACAAAGTTAAATATTTGAAATAGCTCTTTATATTAAAATACCACTTACAACTTTTAATTTTAGAAACATCAGCACATTGACAAATCATTTCTTGCTTATTCCAGGTACCCCAAATTTTCTTTGTAGAAGAAATATTCACGTTGAAGCTTTAGCTGATGAAGCTATGTGAGCAGATAAAACAGGAAGAGAAACATTCTTTCTCCCCTCGTTTATAAACAAAAATCTAGGTAGTTGAAACTGGGTGGATATAGCTGTAAAACATAAGCTCATTCTTACTATTTGGACATGTTTTACTTCTTGTTGAAATAGATGTTCCACAACTATAAGATAAGAAGTCTGATCCACTGTTTGGAATTTTTCAGTTGGTGGTGCATTATGTAATACTGTGTTGGAATTTACTGGCCTACAGTCTTGAGGTAGTGTTTTGCATTAAGATGAATCAGTTTTCAGTATTAAGTAATTCCATGGTAACCTACATGGAAAAGAGTTTCTGCTTAAATGAATCAGAGTATGATGAGGCTTTATTAATAAGGTTGAGATAGTTGAATATTTGAGAAGTGAGAGTTAATTTAAAAGACTTGAGAAAAGACCATGTTCTTCAAAGCACCTGTAGTCCCCAAATCTAGTAAAAGTGAAGATCAGTTCTCACTGTAATAGTCTATAAGGATTTTTTTTTGTTTTAAAATGTCTTTTTTTCTCTTCCTTAGTATTGGCAACTGTTTTATGTTGTATATGCCATGCTCATTTTAATATAACACTCTTATAAATGAAGACCTACACAGCTTAGTAAAAACTCAAGAGAACGGGCCATCATGTTATCATTTATAGAACTAGTTCTGACTACCACTGTGGCCTGTGCATATATATGAGCCATAAGGTCACCCTGAGTGGTACTTTTTATAAGCTTAGTCAAGGTTATTAAAGCCAAAGGAAAACTAATATTCAGTGCTTCTACTGTTTATTTATTACTTGATTTAATTTAGAAGTACTTTAGGACCTTGACCTACTTCAGTGCCATTCATCCATTGGTAGTAAATATTAATTGATGAATTGAGATTTGATGTCAACTGTTCTTTATTAACCCATTTATTTTGTTTTTCATATTCTCCTTTTTAAATTGTATATACCATATCATTGCAATGAGAAACCAGATTTATGTTATAAAGCATTTTTTCCTTAATGAGGTATAAATATCAGTTACGGTTAGTTTAGTTCCCTACAGCAATGAAAGAAAAAAGATCAAGTTCAAAAACTCATCTAACCATACATATTATAATGTCCAGCATCTATACTAGGTATTGATAGTGTTTAATTTTTAATTCATATTATTGGTATGCCAGATGCTCTATGCATACTACATAAGACTGCAAATTTCCTTTCAGGACCTAAAAGGGCTGTTGTGTTTATAATGCATGTGTTTATCGCATTTTACACATTTCAATGTGCATTCATATTGTTATATTTACTTTATTCTCAGAACAACCCTGAGAAATAAATAAGCATTATCTTTTAGGTAAACCAAGGTTCAGGAAGACTGAATGTTTTGCCTAGACAAAAATTCAGACCTCTTGATAACTTGTTAATGTTCTATCTGAATCTCTACAGAGAGCAGTAAAATGGTATATTATTTCATAATCGTAGATGTCAAACTGCTATACAAATCTTTATTTGCATAGTACTTATAATTTTTAAAATACCTTTTATATTATTTAAAAGAAAATTATAAAAGCAGAGTTCTTCTGTTATATATTTACTGTAGTTTCCTTTATTAGACTCGTACATTCAGTAGACACATTGTGTTCTAGGTACTGTGTTCTAGGTACTGGATTGGTTGCTAAAGTACAAAGCCAGTCTCAGCTTTTAAAGAGATCAGGCCATCAAGACACTGTTGTCTTACCCAGCAGATATGGACAGTGTGATATAGGCCAAGTTTGCTGAGGGCACTGGAAAAATGCTTTTGTTTCTCCTGTTTTGGGGGTAAATGTGTGACTGGCACTGTCCTTTTTCCTGCCATGAATACAGAGGTAATGCTTATATCTACAGCAAACAGCTTTGAAGCAACAAATCAACACACTTAGCAAAAAGGTAGAAATAGCCTTGGACTTGATGCCCCCTTCAGCCTCTGTACTAATCCTAGACTACCTACCTCTGGACATTTTGTGTGGGGGGAAATAAAGTAATGCCCTGTTTTTTAAAGTCATACATAAATCAGAGTTTCAATTAATTGTAGACAAATATTTTCTGTCTCTATATTTTTTACTTCCTTATAATGGAAATTTAGCATACACTAGACTAGAGAATAACATAACAAATCCGCATCACCTAGTTATAATAGAAATCAATATTTAGCTAACCTTTTACATTCTTGCACTTTCTCTCTTAGTAATTATAACTATGTTTAAGTAATTCTATAATAAAAGTGTGTGAAAATACTGTGGAAGCACATGGAAGACAGTGACTAACGTGGCCAGCGTTGGAGGGGCTTCAAAGAGGAGGTAGCACTGGCAGAAGCTTTAAGGTCAAGTAGAGAATGGAAAGAGCATTTCTAGTGGGAGGACTAACATGTATAAAGGATTTTTTAAAGCATAGCATATTCAAAGAAGGGGAAATAGATTACTGTGGCTGGAATATAGTGATTATCAGGTATAAGTGTCAGTATGATTCTAAAAAGATGGCTTGGTGCCAAATCATCAATGGACATATATATCAAAAAATTTGGTGCTTATTACATAGGTACCAGGAAATGAAGAATATAATTAGGTTTGGGTTTTTAAAAGAGAACAGTGGCGGTAACATTTTTGGAGTATGGGATAAAGAGGGAAGGCAGTAAACTGTGCCAATGGTTCAAGTAATTAGAAAGGCATTTGATGATAACAATAGTGGTTTTAGGCAGGGGGAGATAAGTTTAAGAGATATTTCAGGGGAAGAATCAACATGATTTGGTGCCTGGCGAGGATGTGGAGAAGGGAGATAGTCATAGAATGACTTGAATAGATATGATGATGCCAGGATTAGAGTAATACAGCAGAAGACTGGTTTGGAATAAGGGCATATGATGAGCTTAGTATTTTAAGTTTGAAGTGCTGGTAGGTCATTCAGGTAGAGTATTCATTGTGCCAAGTGGAGATATAGAACTGGATCATAAGAGAATCTCACACTAGGGAGTTCTGTAACTTGCCTTTCCTGCTAAGTATGTCATATGTCACAAGTTCATATATATAAGACTATATATAAGTAAGCATTCGTATACATACATAAGTTAATCCTTATTATTCACTAATTGCGTATTTCCAAATTGGCCTACTTCCTAAAATTTATTTGTAATCCCTAAATCAGTACTTAGGTGCTTTTGTAATAATTTGCAGGCATGCTCAGCGTGGTAAAAAAATTTGAGTCACCTGATGTGCAAATTCTTAGCTGTAGTTGGACAAGGTGATACTCTTGATACTCTGCCTTCTTGTTTCGGTTCTTATACTGTAAACAAGCATCCCTTTTGCAGTCTACTTAATGCCACATTTTTCACATTTTCTGTGCTTTTTTTTTTGGTAATTTTGCTTTTTTAAGCAAATGGCCCCCAGTGTTGTGCCAAAGTGCTGTGTAATATTCCTAAGTGCAAGAAAGCTGTGATATATCTATGCAAGAAATATGTATGTTAGGTAAGCTTCTCTCAATCATGAGTTATGCTTTCAGCCATGATTTCAGTGTTAATGAGTAAATATATATTAAGTAAGGTGTCTTTAAACAGATATACAGATAAAACAAGGTTATGTGTTGGCTGGCTGATGAAAATGTTGTGACCAGAGGCTCCTAGAAACCTAACCCTCTTTCCCATTTCCCCTAGAAGCAGTGGTTCAGTGTTCACTAACTCAGTGTTTGTGGCAATTTAATAGACCATAACTACCACAGATAACAAGAATCATTGTGTGTGTGTGCATGTGTAGAAAATCTGCTACTCTTTTATAAATAACCCTTATATTTGTACAGTGTAAGCATTAGTCCTAATTTTACTTGAAATTGTGATCACAAGAAATATATAACTCTTTTTTTTTTTTGAGACGGAGTCTTGCTCTGTTGCCCAGGCTGGAGTGCAGTGGCACAATCTCAGCTCACTGCAAGCTCTGCCTCCTGGGTTCATGCCATTCTCCTGCCTCAGCCTCCCAAGTAGCTGGGACTACAGGCGCCTGCCAACATGCCGGGCTAATTTTTTGTATTTTTAGTAGAGACAGGGTTTCACCGTGTTAGCCAGGATGGTCTCGATCTCCTGACCTCGTGGTCCACTTGCCTTAGCCTCCCAAAGTGCTGGGATTACAGGCGTGAGCCACCGCGCCTGGCCATAACTCTCTTTTTTAGTGAAAAATAAATGCATACAAGATGAAAACAGTTTGCTGTTTTAGATCAGATGGATGATTCCATATTCCTTAAGTCAGAAGGTTTTTCATAAAATGGAATATTGAAGGAGTACAAGTGACATTGACAGCACTTAAGTGATCATCTATAGCACACGAGCATAATGTGGTTGTCAGCATCATATTGGTGGGCCGCCAGTTTCTTTTATGGTTGATGTTATTCTCTTTAGCATGCTTGCAACATTATCAGTCACTTTTCTCTTAAATAAATTTATTTTATTATAGTGTTTATGTGTGAGGAGATTTCATAATCGAAGACTAGTGTGTCTGTGCATTCATATCTGTCAATTTGCTTGAATATGACAGCTCAAAAGCATTTTTTAACCTTTCATTCACGAATGTTGGTTCATATCAGTAGGCGTGTTTTAAAATGACAGGTATTATGTGAGAATGAGAATTATGCATACTTTCTGACATATCAGTGTTATGTTGAAAATTAACATTCAGCTTTGTATCTCACGTTTTACTGTCTGCAAATCTGAAGGCAGGGAATTGGCATTTACAAAGTCAAGGACAAGCCATCATACAACCCCATGCATTGACTGTTACACTTCAAAGTGATTCTGTGCTTGTTAGCATATATCTGTTTCCTAATCATCTTGTTCCTTGGTATAGAAAATATGCCTTTGTTATTGTCTTATATGGCTGTATAGTTAAATGCTTAAAATAAAAATGATACAGACCTACATTTAGAGATTCTTCAGTTTGGGGTGGCTGATTTATTTGTGCTGCTTATGTTTCTGACTTGATCTTCTTCTGACTGATTCTGTAGTCTTCTAACTATAAGGTATTAGGGTGAATGCTTTCTGTCTTTACTGCAAACAGTAGATTTTATGTCATAAAGAGCAGTTATCCAGCCTGGGTAACAAGGCAAAACCCCATCTCTACAAAAAGAATAGAAAAGAATTAGTCAGACATGGTAATATGCACCTGTAGTCCCAGCTACCAGAGAGGCTGAGATGGGAGGATTGCTTGAGCCTTGAGGTGGAGGCTGCAGTGATCCATGATCACACCACTGCCCTCCAGTCTGCCAGTCTGGGCAACTGAACGGAAAAAAAAAAAAAAAAAAAGAAGAAAAGCTGGGCAAGGTGGCTTATGCCTGTAATCCCAGCACTTTGGGAGGCTGAAGCGGGTGTATCACTTGAGGTCAGGAGTTTGAGACCAGCCAACATGAGGAAACCCCATCTCTACTAAAAATACAAAAATTAGCCAGGCATGGTGCTGGGCACCTGTAATCCCAGCTGCTCTGGAGGCTGAGGTAGGAGAATCGCTTGAACCCAGGAAATGGAGGCTGTAGTGAGCCAAGATTGTGGACTGCACTCCAGCCTGGGCGACAGAGTGAGACTCTGTCTCAAAACAAAATTAGCTGGGCGTGATGCAAGGCTCCTGTAATCCCAGCTACTCGGGAAGCTGAGGCAGGAGAATCGCTTGAGCCTGGGAGGCAGAGGTTGCAGTGAGCTGAATCATGCCACTGCACTTCAGCCTGGGCAACAGAATGAGACTCCTTCTCAAAAAAAAAAAAAAAAAAAAAAAGTAATTATAACAGCAACTTTTTCTCCTTATTTTTGGTAGATGACCTTAATATTCACTCTTCACATGGAAATACCTTAGATTTATTCTTCTGCACTCTGACTAGTGTATTATTTTAGGTGTTTTGGTTTCTTTCTTTCTTTCTTTCCTTCCTTCCTTCCTTCTTTTCTTTCTTTCTTTCTTTCGACAGAGTCTGGCTCTGTCGCCCAGGCTGGAGTGCACGATCTCGGCTCACTGTAACCTTTGCCTCCCGGGTTCAAGCAATTATCTCTGCCTCAGCCTCCTGAGTAGCTGGGATTACAGGCTTCTGCCACCATGCCCCACTAATTTTTATATTTTTAGTAGAGATGGGATTTCACCATGTTGGCTAGGCTGGACTCAAACTCCTGACCACAGGTGATCCGCCAGCCTCGGCCTCCGAAAGTGCTGAGATTACAGGCATGAGGCACTGCACCCGGTCATGTATTTAAGTTTAAGGATTGATGCTTTTTAATAATATTGCATTTAGAAAGCAAAGTATTTGCAGTTGAAATTCTCTGTGAAGTTAACATCAAGTATACTATATTTTCACTTTCCCTGCTTATTTGGAGCAACCTAATGTTCTAGTATTAAAGACTGTTTTGTAAGATTAACTAGCCCTTGACCTAATTGAAGTAGAGTTTTATGTTACCTTATTCCAATTTCAATAAACTATTATGCAATATAGAGATGTGTTATAATTTGAGAATTTTATGTAAAGTTCTTCAGTAAGTGCTAATTCAGTGGGGATACCTTCTTAAACCTATAAGGATGCAGGGAAGTGACTAAAAGATGAAAATATTTCTCTAATATATCTCTAATGAAAGTACAGGATAGTACCTAAATGTCAACTTTGCCATATGGTTTCAGAAAAAAATATTTGAAGGTCTTTGGTGAATTACTGGTTGTAGTATGTAAGCCTCTTTATAGGGATAGCTGCATTTGTTAATTTATATTTGCTGTTTAATGTTCCTCCAAACCTTGCAATACATGTCTTCTTAGCCTCCCATGAATGTATTCATTTCCATCTCTGTTTTACTCGTTCAAATACTTTTTTTTTTTTGAGATGGAGTCTTGCTTTGTCGCCCATGCTGGAGTGCGTGGCACTATCTCGCCTCACTGCAAGCTCCACCTCCTGGTTTCACACCATTCTCCTGCCTCAGCCTCCTGAGTAGCTGGGACTACAGGTGCCTGCCACCACGCCCGGCTAATTTTTGTATTTTTAGTAGAGATGAGGTTTCACCATGGTCTTGATCTCCTGACCTCGTGATCCGCCTGCCTTGGCCTCCCAAAGTGCTGGGATTACAGGCATGAGCCACCGCGCCCCACCTCATTGAAATACTTTTATTTCTTCTCTTCAACAATCTGAACAATTACTCCTTGGATCCGCCAGGTTAAGGCATTTTCTCCAAAAAGACTTACTAAAATCCATTTAGTTTCCCTTCTCACTGGTTTTATGTATATAAATTATATGCTGCTTTGTCATTAGTTTGCGTAGTTTCGTTAATATTCAGTTAAATATCTCCTGAGTGCTTGTTGCAATGATATGTGAGCTTGGTGGTGTAGAGAAGTATGCTGTGGTCAGGGTTTCCAGAGAAAGTGATCTTGTACCTGAAAAAGTAAGAATTTCCTATGTGTGGAAGGTAGGTAAAGATACACGGGCAAAGAGAACAGCATGAGAATACATGGGATTCACAAATAGTTCAGTATGGCTGTGGTGCAATCAAGTGGGAGATAGGAAATAAAGCTGAAGAAATAGGTATGAGCCTGGTCATTGAGGACTTTATATGTCATACTTGGACATTTATTCTTTGAATAAAGGACTTTATTCTGTTAGTGCTGGGTTGCTTTGAAGAGTTTGACATAATGAGGGTTTGATGTATGATAGTGCTTGATGTGGCAAAATTTTTATTTTAAACCAATCATGTTGGCAGAAGTATGTAAATAAATTTGAGGTAGGATAAAAGTAGAGATGGGGAGATGAGTTAGGTTACTGATTTGGTCATATTGAGAGATAACTTGGATTTAGATACTATTAATAGGGATGGAATTGAGGAAATAGACTTGGAAAGTGTTTAAAGTAGAGATCAATAAGAATTGAAGATGACTGGTGAAGTGTGAGATGATTGCCCGACTTTTGGCTTGAGAAGTTAAGCAGCTGTTGTTCTGCTGTGACAGGGACTTTAAAAAGGAACAGATTTTAGGAAAAGATGAACAGCTCGGTTTGGGATATATTGAGTTTTTGCCTATAGTACCTTCAGTTAGAAACATTCAACAAACAACTGGATGTAGGAGTCTGAGGCTCGGGTGAAAGGTTAGGATTCAGGGTTTTCATTTGAGTTCCTCCCAGTCCCTGGAGGAATACAGAAAATGTGAGTAGAGTGTGAAGTGGGTAAAACACTGAACCCTAGGAGGAAAGGGAAAAAGAGGAACCCAAAAAGGAAACTGGGAAGGAAGAAGCTCTATGTCTTTGCCTAATTACTATTAAAAGGAGGACAACTTTATCCTTTTTGAATCACTCTTTAAGCATTCTTGAATAGTAGGATATTATATAATGTTATGTAGTAGATAATAAACGTTTAAGTTTGTCACTTATTTTGCTCAGCTGGAAAACATTTCATTTACTTGGAAATTGCGTTTTTATATTTTATCCATTTTCATTACTTAACAAATATTTTTTAATTCGTATCATTTCATGAGCTGCTATGTACTAGGCACCATGAAGTCTCCTATTCTGGTTTTGTTGTAAGAATTACTCTGACCCGAAGGCACTGATTTACGGTAAATTTTGCATGGTCAGTCTTATGTGGATTAATATGGTAGTTGAACATCCTTCTCTTCCTGAGTACAGTGCGGCCTTATTTAATCTTTTTCATCTCTCTGGGTCACTATTTCTTCATTTTCTTAAGTCTGTTCAATTTTAGAAACTCAAGAACAGAGTCTACCAACAGGTTTTACAGATCTACAGGGTACATAACTGGGTTTCATGACTCAACTAAAATTATATGCAAGATATGATGCGTATATACACATTTTTATGAAGATCCAATTTATAGCTTCTTTTGGATTATCAAAGTTTTATATAACTCACCACTCACCTTCCACCCAAAAGGTTAAGAACTGTAGGAACCAGAAGTATTTTTGTGTAATGTATTATAATAAACTACACTGTTTCATGCAACCCCTGAATAGTGAAGTTATCTTTAACAGAGGTATTGCTATTCTTTGAAAGTAATTTTTTGAAGTAATGAACAAATTTATTTTAATGCACTATAATATATGTTTACTTCTTGGCTACTTAAGCCTATAATGTTTCTGTTGTGTTAGCCAATTAAAACACCTCTTAGTTATTTTATAGCTTAAAAACAAGTTCATCAAATAGAGTAAGTTAAGAGTTTGATTCTGCCTTATGGTGAATTAAAGAATGCTTAGTTTTAAAGAGTGATTCAAATGCCCTTTATTAATATATCTTCCCCACTTTGCATCTTCTAATAGGAAAAGAATACTTGAGATCCATTTGTAAGGAAAGAAAAGGAAGCAACAACATAATGCCCAGAGTTGGAGCCAATTAAACCAGGTTTGTACTTTTTCTTTCCATAATGTAACATGTTTATTCTGGTCTTGAATCTCTTTTATTAATCTCCTGTCTTATTCCAGCAAAAATCTAATAATTTTAAACCTTGCCATAGTAGTATGGAGGAGATGAATAAGACATGCCCTTTTCAAACTATTTGCAACTAATGCAAAAGAACAGAAATCATAACAGTCTCTCAGACCACAGTGCAATCAAATTAGAACTCAGGATTAAGAAACTCACTCAAAACCGCACAACTACATGGAAACTGAACAACCTGCTCCTGAATGACTACTGGGTAAATAACAAAATGAAGGCAGAAATAAAGATGTTCTTTGAAACCAAATGGTCTTTGAGAACAAAGATACAACATACCAGAATCTCTGGGACACATTTAAAGCAGTGTATAGAGGGAAATTTATAGCACTAGATGCCCACAAGAGAAAGCAGGAAAGATCTAAAATCAACACCCTAACATCGAAATTAAAAGAACTAGAGAAGCAATAGCAAATTCAAAAACTAGCAGAAGACAAGAAATAACTAAGATCAGAGCAGAACTGAAGGAGGTAGAGACACGAAAAACCCTTCAAAAAATCAATGGATGCAGGAGCTGTTTTTTTGAAAAGATCAAGAAAATAGACCACTAGCCAGACTAATGAAGAAAAGAGAGAAGAATCAAATAGATGCAATTAAAAAAAAAAATGACATAGGGGATATCAAACGATTTGCAACTTAACTCTGAATATGAAAGACAAAATTATAAAAAGCTAGATAGCAATCTCATTTTAACATGGAAAGTTTTGTGAGGTTTCGTAAATTGCTTGAGGTCAGAAGCTCTTAAAGAGTTAAGGTGGGATTCAGACTCATATCTGTTGACTCCAAACCATATTTGCCTTCCATTATGTCACAATGTTCCCTATTTTATTTAGGTTTAGTTGTTGTGCAACTGCTGATTACTGAAGTAGAGGGTGGAGATCATATGTATTTCATATAAGGAATTACTTTCATTTAAGGAATTTATTTCATTTACTTTCTGATGAAGTAAAAAGGGGGAGAGTATTCTCTATTCCTCAAAAGTTTAGAAGATTAGAGATGGGAACTAACATTTATAAGCACTTACTATGTGCTAGACAGTATTGTAAGGACTTAACATGAACTAACTTATTTAATTCACGACAGCCAGGTGACATACTTGGTGTTATCCCTCACCTTTAAAACAAAGAAGTAAACAAATTGTCCGAGATCACATAGCTAGTAAGTACCAAAAGCAGATTCAAAACCGTGTATTGGGAAAGGTTAGATAGGGTTTACACCATGTCTATTGATTTAATTTTTTTTTTTTTTTTTTTTTTTTTTTTTTGAGACGAGTCTCACTCTGTCGCCCAGGCTGGAGTGCCGGTGGCACGATCTTGGCTCACTGCAACCTCTGCCTTCCAGGTTCGAGTAATTCTCCTGCCTCAGTCTCCCAAGTAGCTGGGTCTACAAGCGCGTGCCACCACACCTGGCTAATAGTGTGTGTGTGTGTGTGTTTTAGTAGAGAAGACGGGGTTTCACTATGTTAGCCAGGATGGTCTTGATCTCCTGACCTCGTAATCCACCCACCTCGGCCTCCCAAAGTACTGGGATTACAGACTTGAGCCACCACACCCAGCCGACTTAAAATTTAATATTACACAAACCAAACAAATAGCTGGACAATTTAGTCTGAGCAACTTTTGCTATTAGTGTCATTTGTAAACATTCTTAATTCAACTATTAGCAGTTAAATCACCTCACCAAAATAATATTTCCATCTTAACAAGCTTTTCATTGTAACCAGTTTGAAAAAGTAATTTAGGTTACATGATCCTATGGTGAAGAGAGATTTTAAATTCACAGAATAGTGAACAGCATTGTATGATAGAAAGGACTTTGAGGTGGGGCTCAGATCTGGGTTCTTTCAATTCCCAGCTTTCCTACTGACTAGTGCTCTACAAGTATCTTAACCTGTTTTCATACATTTTGTAAGATGAGAAGATTGACTTCATTGTTCCATAAGTCCCTTACAATAATACAATTATCCTATCAGTAGATTTTTAAAATGTGCTTCACATGTGAATAGCTAAGAATTTTTGGTTGAGAGATAAGTCTTTAGAGATCACTTCATTGAATCCTCCCATGTGAAGATGATGAGACTGAAACCTTCACATTTGTATGGCACTGTAAACATTTCAAAGCTCTTTGCTCTTTTACATACATTAATCTCATGTGAGCCTCATCACCATACTCTTGTGGGTTAAATATCATTCTCTTCATTGTATACATGACTATATTGAATTGGTCATATAGTTGGGCTAGACTAAGTGACTCTGTGACTCTCAACTGAGTTTATCATGTTTTCTTGCTTTAGTGAGACTAATTACATCCTTCAATGAAGTACTATTTTGTGAGAAAGTGAGAATTCAGTGATTTATGAAAAAATCCAAGCAGGAGAAACAAACATTTTCTAATATGAAAGTAGTAATGACTACAGCTATATAAATAACAGTAACAAAGAGGTAAGGAAGTGGCAAGTAATAAGGTCTATGAGTTGATTTAATTTTGGTTTTCATTTATTCCTGGATTAAGAATAATTGACTTTTAATATCCTTGTGTTTATCAATAACATACGTTATCCTGACTAAATAATGCAAAGAGAAATCATACTTTATAATAAAGTATTCATAAATTGTAGGTGAGCTAAGGAAAATTTCAGTTAATTTAAAAGGATACTTTGAAAACGAATAAATAAGCATGGGAAACTAAGCTTTATGTAAAATTAATTATTTCATTGCCTTTTTTGAAGTGGGTTTTCTTTTTTATTTCCACTTTGTAGTTGTAGAGCTACAACTTTTGTGTAACTTTTTAGTATTTTTTTAATTGGAAAGAAAATAATTTTAAAACTAGTATGTGGGTATGAGCAGTTTTTCTTATACAATTTTTTTCTCCAAATTGTCTTTACTTTAAAAGAAACTGACTTTCTAGATCACATGGTATGATGGTGCTTTCTCTGCAGATATGAAAATTTGATCATTAATACAATCTCTAGTTGTTGTTCTATATTAAAAAGTTTTTTTTAAGATGATTAACTGCATGTTTTCTGTAGAACTAATAAAAGAAAGGAGGCTCTCCCAGATGGTTCTAATCAAATAAGGAAAACAGCAAAGGATGGCATTGATATACAACAAAATTTGAAAGCAACATTATGAGATTTGACTTATTTTAGAGAAGAAAAATGTATTATGTCCTTTATGAAGTCTGTTTTTCTTAAGAGTCCATTATAAGATTCTCTTGCCCAGCTGCTGATGTTCTCTCCTTATGCCCTGCCCTACAGAGCTCCACCTCTTATTGCGTAGCCATTTTCATGCCATCACAGATCCATGGAATTCAAAATGATATTTGATGCAGACTTGAATAGAGCTAGTTTTTAATTCTCAGCTCTATGTATGACTTCAAAACATATGCAAAGGTTTTTTTTACAGCCACTTTTTAATGGTGCTTTAAAGGAAAAGATGAAGAGGCCTCTTCATAGTAATTAATTTTTTGGTTTTTGTTTTGAGATAACTCAGCAGCTAGTTTCCTGTAAACTTCAAACTGCTAACACAGTTTCATTAAATTGTAGCTATTATAATATGATTGTGTCTTGCTAACCCAGACTATAGTCAGTTTTAAGGACTACTGTTAGTTTCTCATTGGCCCATTGTGATTTAGTGTTCATAAAAAAGTTATGACATTTAACTGAGGGTTTAGAATTTTTCAAGATGACTGGGCTTTTTCCTGTGATTTGTGAGTTTCTCTTGTTTGGCTTTAGGCTTAAAGAATTCCTGACCTAGAGTCAACTGCAAGCAAGCCAGGCTTCCAGGCTGGTGTCCCATTCTTATTAAAACATTCCCTTTGTACACGTGGATGGCCTTGTGATTCCGAAGGCATGGTTTTAATACACAAAGCCTTTTAACTTTTTAAACTATTTCAATAAAGAAATTGCTGAAACAGTAAATTTTTTTTAACGAGTTGTGTTGACAAATTCGTTAGCATTAAATTGTTTTTCCTAGCCATTGATTATTTAGTTTTAATGTAGATTTATTTCTATGTAGTCTGCTTTCTGTGCCAGGATATTTTCTAAAAATGAGGTAAGTTCTTAGATGTATGGAAATTCGAGGAACTCTTTGATATCATATTCAGTAAACCTCAGGATGGCAATAAGGGAACTATGGAGCTGTTGATTTATGTGTATATGTATGTATGTGTATATTTGGGTGTGTGATCTAAACACCCAGGAAATAAATTTGATTTATAGCTTCCTTCTTGACCAAGTTATTTTAAAGTTTAACATGGTGATAGAATTATATGGAAATATTGATTGTTTTTTTCTTTTGTAAGTGTATTGCTGCTTAGCAATTAAATGATTAAATGTAGCTCAGAGCTTTGTTTTATTTCTTCATGCTGTATTTGAAAGAATTAAATGGGTTGATTCAGAGTTTTAAAAAATAGAAGTATAGGTAATAAAGGAGAATTACAGAATCTGTTGGCCTGGATTTGTAAGATCAGTCCACCTTGAGTTGCCCAGTTATTTGAATTTATCAGAGAAAAATAGTACCAAGTAAGTATAAATATTCAAGTAGTTATTGAATATTTCATTAGCATATATATGCCACCTTTGTTTTTCTTAATTCTCAATGTGAGAAATTTTGATGATTTTCATAAATATTCAAAAATTATTCTGCTGTACAAAATTGAGAGTATTGTTGAAAGAGATAATAATTTGCTCTTGGGTCTTTTTATTTCTTGTATGAAAACCCATCTCCAAAAAAATTTAAATGAAAAGTTGCTAATTGCAATGAGGGTTTTCTATGAAGTTATTAAATTTGATTCTTAAATTGTATGAACTTCCTCAATAGCTTTGCTTATTCTTATATATAAACAGAACATTTTAATATAAGATTTGGTAGTATAATACGTTGCTAGTCTGCAGCTCTTCTATAGGAGAAATGAAGATCTCTGCAAAAGATTTGGGGACTCCAGATTTTCTATGTAGGGTTAAAAAAAAAGTTTTTGATTATATTGAATGAATTCAGTAAAAATGGCTTACTTTCTTTTCTCCAGCAGTATGAATACCACGTCTTATAAAAATTAATAACAACAGGCATCATTTAGCTGGCAGAAATGGCAGTTCACATACTTTTTTACAGCAAATATAGACAAGTTCTGATATAATAAAGGAAATAGACTTTTTTTTTGAGATGGGGTCTCGCTCTGTTGCCCAGGCTGGAGTGCAATGGCAAATCTCGGCTCACTGCAACCTTTGCTTCCTGGGTTCAAGCGATTCTCTGATTCAGCCTCCTGAATCAGCCTCTGATTCAGCCTCCTGGGATTACAGGTGAGTAGCTAGGATTACGGGTGCCACCCCACCTGGCTAATTTTTGTATTTTTAGTAGAGATGGGGTTTTACCATGTTGGCCAGGCTGGTCTCGAAACTCCTGACTTCAAGTGATCCACCTGCCTCGGCCTCCCAAAGTGCTGGGATTACAGGTGTGAGCCACCATGCCCAGCCAGGAAATAGAAATCTTGTACAGCTCTTATAGTCAGAAGCCTGATTATTCCAAAGATGAGAGTGCTATCTAATAATCATCTACACAAAGCTACTAAGTAAGGTCAAATGTTTAGAGCTCATAAAAGATCACATAAAACCAATAACAAGAATATTGCAAGCCAGCTCACACTGTCTGAAGGAAGTTTATGGAGTCCACTTGAGTACATTAAAATATTTTGTGTTCCTTGTTAATTCTAAAATAATAAAAATTTAACAGAAACATGGAATAGGAATAAGTTTTAGAATAAGAAAAGGCTCAAAAAAAAAAAAAAGAAATCATTTGATTATCCCCTTTCACTTTGCCAAGTGAAACTAAGGGTGTGAAACTACATCCTCAAGTGTTATATAGGTGGTAACAGAACTAAGACTAGAATACACTTTGCGTATCTATTAAATAATTGAAGATAGAATTTGAAAAGTTCTGATGGGAAATTATTTTATTTTGTTGTTAATTTTTAAGATTTACATACAGTAAAACTGACCTTTTTTTTGAGATGGAGTCTCACTCTGTTGCCCAGGCTGGAGTGCAGTGGCATGATCTCAGCTCACTGCAGCCTCTGCCTCCCGTTTTCAAGCGATTCTTGTACCTCAGCCTCCTAAGTAGCTGGGATTATAGGTGCCTCCCTCCATGCCCAGCTAATTTTGTGTATTTCCTAGAGACCAAGATTTCACCATGTTGGCCAGTCTGGCCTCGAACTCCTGACCTCAAGTGATCCTCCCGCCTCAGCCTCCCAAAGTGCTAGGATTACAGGCATGAGCCACCATGCCCGGCCCAAAACTGACTTTACATAAGTTCTGTGAGCTTTAACACATGTTCGGATCCGTATAACTACTACTACAATCAGGAAACAAACAGTCCCATCACCCTAGAAAACGTCTGGCTTTCCCGTTTTGGTCAAAATCTCTCCCTACATCTAACAATTACTGATCTGTACTTCATCACTATAGTTTTACCTATTCCAGAATATTGTATAAATGGAATTGTTTTTCCTAGCCAAACTGTATCCAGCTTTATTAAAGATACCTTCCATAAATAATCATGGTATTTCAGGCAGGACATGGGCAGAAAATCATTAACAGCATGCAACAACTTTCAAACTCCCTTCTTCAATGGACTACCAAAAATCAGAAAGCCGCTATAAACCCAATGAAGTCTTCATGTGATGCTCTGAACAGGGAAAGTTTAGAGTGAGGGTTGACATTTCACATTTAGAATGTTGTTTAACAACTTTTCACGAGCCGATCCTGACTCAGGAAGTGAAATGAAAATGACAGAATTTGTCTGAAGATCCCCAGTCTAGAAACGGAACCACTGCTCCTTTGAGGGGCTCCATCTCAGTGGTATCACTGGAACATCCAGATTGTCTGACACACTGGTAACCAATTATTGGGGGTGAGATCCAAGCAGATGTCTGGGTTAAAGGGAGTTAAGTCTATGCTGAAAGGTGGAAAGGGAGAAAAGTACATAAAAACAAATTTGTTTTTCCATCCCACAGGCTTTTGTCCCAAGGAGGCCATGTGTGTCTAAGTCAGGGAATCCCTCCTCCTGAGATCCAAGAGGAAGTCTCTCAAAACTAGAAGGGAAAGGTATTTTCCCCACATCAGTCCAGCTTTGGAGACATTTTATTAGTGACATATGCCCCTTCCCCCAAAAACAACAGTAAGTGTTCTGCATGCTAACAACATAGCTTTGAAAATACACACACAGACACACACACAAGCACCTTGGGAGGCTGAGGCAGCCGGATCACTTGAGGTCAGTTCAAGACCAGCTTGACCAACATGGTGAAACCCCACCTCTACTAAAAATACAAAAATTAGCCAGGTGTGGTGGCATGTGTCTGTAATCCCAGCTACTCAGGAGGCTGAGGCTAGAGAATGGCTTGAACCCAGAAGGCGGAGGTTGCAGTGAGCAGAGATGATGCCATTGCACTCCAGCCTGGGTGATAGAGTGAGACTCTGTCTCAAAACAAACAAACAAAAAACACAAAATTCTGCATTTTTATAAAATATAGTATTTCAAACTGTATAGTCACCAGAAGTACACAGTTAGCAATAATGCACATGCTTCACTTGGCATCTCCAGCACCCTCACCTTTCTGTGCCTGGTCTGTTTTGGCATCTCCATTTTCTGCAGGCTTATTCCCCTCCTTGCCAGTGTCAGCTTTTCCCGTTTCTCCTTTGAGTACCTTCTCTCCATTCTTTGCAGGGATCTTTTTAGGCTTGGTCTCTGGCTTTGGAGGAGCAGGTTTAGCAGACAACCTCGCAGATCTTCTCTGTGGTTTGTCCCTCACTTTGGCTTTATCTCCTTTAGCATCCCCTTCAGCCTTTCTCTTGGGCATGGTGGTGGCGATGTGGTAGGATGTAGGTGAGTTGTGTGGGCTTTGGTCAGTCTGGGGGCCGTTCTCCCTGCTTCTTCTTCACACTGCTCCTATAAATTGAGTTATTATGTACTCTTGAATCTAGCTTCTTTCTCTCAGCTTAATTTTTTGAAATTCATATGTTGTGTGTATTAGTAGTTCATTCTTTTAATTGCTGAGTAGTATTCCATTGTATGACTACATCACAATGTACTTAATCACCTGTTCATGAACATTTGTTTCCAGTGTTTCTTCAAAAGACTTCATTTTTTTAGAGCAATTTTAGGTTCAACATCAAAACTGAGAAAAAGATACAGAGATATCCCACATACCCTCGTCCCCACGAGTGTGTAGCATTCCCTATTATCAACATCCCCACCAGAATGGTACATTTGCTACAATTGATGAACCTTCATTGAGACATCATAATCACCCCAAGCCCATAGTTTACATTAGGGTTCACTCTTGGTGTTGTACATTCTATGGGTTTGGATAAATGCATAATGACAGCTGTCCACCATTCTAGTGTCATATAGAGTATTTTCACTGCCCTAAAAATCCTCTGCATTCTGCCTATTCATCTCTATTCCTTCTCCAGCCCCTGGCAACCCACTGAACCTTTTACTCTCTCCATGGTTTTAACTTTTTCAGAATGTCATATAGTTGGAATCATACAATATATTGCCTTTTCAGATTGGTTTCTTAATTCCAGTTTTTATCTGTTATGAATAAAGTTGCTATAATTTTTTTCTATTAGACAACAAAAATATTTACTTACAGGTATGGTGATCCTATTAGTGAGCTCTTAAATAATTCACAGAATTAATTCACTTTTTAAACTTTTTATTTTGAAATAATTATAAATTCACATGAATTTGAAAACATAGTACAGAGAAGTACCATATTTACTGTACCATTCACCGAGTTTCCCCTATTAGTTCCATCTTATGTAACTATAGAACAATATTAAAACCAGTACATTGACACTGGTGTAAAGTGAGTAGTATATCGTTCTTTGGTATTTTATTACATGTGTAGATTCATGTAACCAACACTGCAACCAAGATACAGAATTCCTTAACCCAATGATATCCCTGTGCTGCCTCTTTATAGTCACACACACACCCACTCCCTTCCACCATCCCTCACCCTTGGTAACCATCTCTATAATTTTGTCATTTTGAGAATGTTATATAAATGGAATCATGTAGTATAAAATCTTTGAGATTGGCTTTTTTTTACTCAGCATAATGCCTTTGAGATCCTCCATCTAAGTTGAGATGTCAAGAATCATTCCTATTTATTGCTGATATAGTTAGTTTTCCATGGTATGGATGTGTCACAGTTTGTTTGTTTTTCTGGCTTTCCTGCAGGTTACTTGAATACTTTTTAGAATTCGGTATTTTAAAGTATATCTCTTTGTATGGCTTTTTTGTCCTCACTCTAGATACTACATTTTGTATGTAACAAGTCATAGTCGGCTGTACTACAGTGCTACTTGGTGATGCTACATTTTATCACTTCCAGTAAAGTATAGAAACTTTTGCTCCCTTTAGTCCCCCCCATTTAATTATCTTAACATTTTTATATATTTCTAATATATGTATATGTGTATATTACATACATGTTTACATATATTTTTATGTGTATTAATGGTTTTATTTTCTTTACATACATTTTGAACCATATCATACAGCATTATAATTTTTGCTTCAACAGTCAAACATAATTTGGAGAACTCAAGTGGAACAGGAATCTGTTGTGTTTATACATATTTTTCCTCCTCCTGTCATCCTTCCTTCCTCATTGTCCATGATTCCTGGATTATCCGAGATCTTTTTTCATTTCCTTTCTGCTTAGAGAATTTTCTTTATTCTTTTAGAGCAGATCTGCTAGTGAGAAATTCTCCTTTCTCTATAAATATTTTTATTTTTTTCTTCATTTCTGCAGGATATTTTTGCTGGATAATGAACTCTGAGTTAACAAGCCTTTTCTCCTAGCACCTGAAAGATATCGTGCCAGATCCTTCTGGCTTCCATGGTTTTTAATGAGAAATTTACTGTCGTTAAACTGTTTTTCCCCTCTAGGGAAAATGTTGTTTTTCTGTTGCTGCTTTCAAGATTTTTTCTATGTCTTCAGTTTTCAGGAGTTTGACTTTGATGTGTTTTGGCCTGGAATGATTTGGGGTTTACACTGTTTGGGGTTTACTTGGCTTCTTGAATCTGTAGGTTTATGTCTTTTGAGAACTTTTCAGTCGTATTTTTTCAAATTATTTTTCTGTCCTTTTTCTCTTCTCCTTTTGAGACTCTGATGACATGAATATTTATCTTCTATTATAGTTTCACGAGTCACCAAAGTTCTGTTTGTTTTTTTAGTTTGTTTTCTTCCTGTTGTTCAGACTGGCAATTTTCTATTGTTTTATTTTTAGTACATTGATTCCTTCTTCTGTCACATCCATTCTGCTATTGAACCCATCCACTGACATTGATTTCAGTTATTGTAATTTTGGTTTTGTAATTTCATTATTTACATTCTGTATTTCTTTGCTGAGACTTTCTTTACTCAGGCTTTCTGTTTTTTTCATTTGTTTCCAATGTGTTGGTAATTGCCCGTTGAAGCATTTTAATGGTGGCTGCCTTAAAATCCTTGTGAGATAATTCTTTTTCTTTCTTTAAAAAAGTACATTTATTTCTTTTTTCTTTTCCTTTTTTTAAACTTTTTTATTTTATTTATTTATTTATTTTTTTGAGACAGAGTCTCACTCTGTCACCCAGGCTGCACTGCAATCTCAGCTGACTGCAACCTCCGTCTCCCGGGTTCAAGCAATTCTCCTGCCTCAGCCTCCTGAGTAGCTGGGATTACAGGCACGTGCCATCACACTCATCTAATTTTTGTATTTTTAGTAGAGATGGGATTTCACCGTGTTAGCCAGAATGGTCTCAATCTCCTGACCTTGTGATCCACCCGCCTCGGCCTCCCAAAGTGCTGGGATTATAGGCATGAGCCACCAACGCCCAGCCTCATTTATTTCTTAAAATCTGTGTATAAGTGGACCCACTTGATTTAACCCATGTTGTTTAAGGATCAACTGTACATTACCAAGATGTACATATTTATTTTATTTTTGGAATTTTGTCTCTTTTCAATAGGTTTTGGGGGAACAGGTGGTGTTTGGTTACATAAATAAGTTCTTTAGTGGTGATTTATGAGATTTTGGTGCACCTATCACCCTACAAGTACATGCTGTACCCAATGTGTAGTCTTTTATCCCTCACCTCCCTCTTATCATTCCTCCAAGTCCTCAAAGTTCGTTGTATCATTCTTATGTCTTTGCATCCTCATAACTTAGCTTCCACTTATGAGTGAGAACATATTGTGTTTGGTTTTCCATTCCTGAGTTACTTCACTTGGAATAATGGTCTCCAATTCCATCTAGGTTGCTGCAAATGCCATTATTTTGTTCCTTTTTATTGCTGAGTAGTATTCCATGGTATATATACGCCACATTTTCTTTTTCCACTTGTTGATTGATGGACATTTGGGCTGGTTCCATATTTTTGCAATTTTGAATTCTGCTGCTATAAACATGCATGTGCAAGTATCTTTTTTGTATAATGACTTTTTTTTCCTCTGAATAGATATCCAGGAGTGGGATTGTTGTATCAAATGGTAAATCTGCTTTTAGTTCTTTAAGGAATCTCCATACTGTTTTCCATAGTGGTGTACTAGTTTATATTCCCACCAGCAGTGTAAAAGTGTTCCTTTTTTCATGACATCTACACCAACATCTATTGTTTTTTATTTTTTGATTATGAGTTTTTTTATTTTTGGTTTTTTAATTTTTGATTATGATTTATTTTATTTTATGGTTATTGTTGCAGGAGTAAGGTAGTATCTCATTGTGGTTTTGATTTGCATTTCCCTGATCATTAGTGATGTTGAGCACTTTTTCATGTTTGTTGGCCATTTGTATATCTTCTTTTGAAAATTGTCTATTCATGTCTTTAGCCCACTTGATGGGATTTTTTTTTCTTGCTAATTTGGTTCCTTGTAGATTCTGGATATTAGTCCTTTGTCGGATAGATTGCAAAGATTTTCTCCCACTCTGAGGGTTGTCTGCTTTCTCTGCTGATTGTTTCTTTTGCTGTGCAGAAGCTTTTTCGTTTAATTAAGTTCCATCTATTTATCTTTGTTTTTGTTGTGTTTGCTTTCAGGTTGTTGGTCATGAAGTCTTTGCATAAGCCAGTGTCTAGAAGGCTTTTCCCAATGTTATCTTCTAGAATTTCTATGGTTTCATGTCTCAGATGTAAATCTTTGGTCCATTTTGAGTGGATTTTTGTGTAAGGTGAGAGATGAGGATCCAGTTTCATTCTTCTACATGTGGCTTGCCAATTATCCCAGCACCATTTGTTGCATAGTTTCCTTTTCCTACTTTATGTTTTTGTTGCCTTGTCAAAGATCAGTTGACTGTAAGTATTTCTCTTTATTTCTGGGTTCTCTATTCTGTTCCATTGGTCTGTATGCCTGTTTCTATTCCAGTACAATGCTGTTTCGGTGACTATGGCCTTATAGTATCGTTTGAAGTTGGGTAATGTGATGCCTCCAAATTTGTTGTTTTTGCTTAGTCTTGCTTTGGCTATGTGGGCTCTTTTTTGGTTCCATCTGAATTTTAAGATTGTTTTTTCTAGTTCTGTGAAGAATGGTGGTGGTATTTTGATGGGAATTGCATTGAATTTGATTGCTTTTGGCAGTATGGTCATTATCACAATATTGATTCTACCCATCCATGAAAATTGGATGTGTTTCTATTTTTTTTTTGTCATCTATAATTTCTTTCAGCAGTGTTTTGTAGTTTTCCTTGCAGAGGTCTTTCACTTTCACCTCTTGGTTAAGTATATTCCTAAGTTTTTTGTTTTTGTTTTTGTTTTTAACAGCTGTTATAAAAGGGGTTGAGTTCTTGATTTGATTCTCAGATTGGTTATTGTTGATGTATAGCAGGGCTACTGATTTGTATACATTAATTTTGTATCCTGAAACTTTGCTGAATTCATTTACTAGTTCAGGAGCTTTTTGGATGAGTCTTTAGGGTTTTCTAGTTATATGATGATGTCATCAGCAAACAGTGACAGTTTGACTTCCTCTTTGCTAGTTTGGGTGCCCTTTATTTATTTCTCTTGTCCAATTTTTCTGGCTAGGGCTTCCAGTACTATGTTGAATAGAAGTGGTGAAGGTGGACATCCTTGTCCTGTTCCAGTTTTCAGGGGGAATACTTTCAACTTTTCCCCATTCAGTATAGCATTAGCCATGGGCTTGTCATAGATGGCTTTTATCACCTTAAGGTATGTTCCTTCTTTACGAATTTTGCTGAGGGTTTTAATCATACATAAAGGGATGCTGGATTTTGTCAAACGCTTTTTCTGCGTCTATTGAGATGATCATGTGATTTTTGTTTTTAATTCTTTTTCTGTGGTGTATCACATTTATTGACTTGCAGATGTTAAACCATCCCTGCAGCCCTGGTATGAAACCCACTTGATCATGGTGGATTATCTTTTTTATCTCTGTTGGATTCGTTTAGCTAGTATTTTGTTAAGGATTTTTCAATCTATGTTCATCAGGGATATTGGTTTGTAGTTTTCTTTTTTTGGTTATGTCCTTTTCTGGTTTTGGTATTAGGGTGATACCAGCTTCATAGAATGATTTCGGGAGGATTCCTTCTTTCTATATCTTCTGGAGTAGTGTCAGTAGGATTGATAACCAGTTCTTCTTTAAATGTCTGATACAATTCAGCTGTGAATCCATCTAGTCCTGGACTTTTTTTGTTGGTAACTTTTTAATTACCATTTCATTCTTCTTGCTTGTTATTGGTCTGTTCAGAGTTTCTGTTTCTTCCTGGTTTAATCTAGGAGGGTTGTATATTTCCAGGAATTTATCCATCTCCTCTAGTTTTCTAGTTCATGCACATAAAGTTGTTCATAGTAGCCTTGAATGATATTTTGTATTTCTATGGTATTGGCTGTTATATCTCCCATTTTGTTTCTAATTGAGCTTATTTGGATCTTCTCTCTTCTTTCTTGGTTAATCTCACTAATGGTCTATCAATTTTATTTATCTTTTCAAAGAACCAGCTTTTTGTCGTATTTATCTTTTGTATTTTTTTGTTTGTTTCAATTTCATTTAGTACTGCTCTGATCTTGGTTGCTTGTTTTCTTCTGTTGGGCTTGGGTTTGGTTTGTTCTTGTTTCTCTAGCTCCTTGAGGTGTGACCTTAGATTGTCTGTGCTCTTTCAGACTTATCAATGTAGGCATTTAATGCTATGAATTTCCTGTTAGCACTGCCTTTGCTGTATCCCAGAGGTTTTTATAGGTTGTGTCACTATTATCATTCAGTTCAAATAATTTGTTAATTTCCATCTTGATTTCATTTTTGACTCAGTGATCACTCAGGAACATGTTATTTAATTTGCATATGTTCACATGGTTTTGAGGGTTCCTTTTGGAGTTGATTTCCTTTTTTTTTTATTATTATACTTTAAGTTCTAGGGTACATGTGCACAACGTGCAGGTTTGTTACATATGTATACATGTGCCATGTTGGTGTGCTGCACCCATTAACTTGTCATTTACATTAGATATATCTCCTAATGCTATCCCTCCCCGCTCCCTCCACCCCACAACAGGCCCCAGTGTGTGATGTTCCCCTTCCTGTGTCCAAGTGTTCTCATTGTTCAGTTGCCACCTATCAGTGAGAACATGTGGTGTTTGGTTTTTTGTCCTTGCGATAGTTTGCTGCGAATGATGGTTTCCAGCTTCATCCATGTCCCTACAAAGGACATGAACTCATCCTTTTTTATGGCTGCATAGTATTCCATGGGGTATATGTGCCACATTTTCTTAATCCCGTCTATCATTGATGGACATTTGGGTTGGTTCCAAGTCTCTGCTATTGTGAATAGTGCCACAATAAACATACGTGTGCATGTGTCTTTATAGCAGCATGATTTATAACCCTTTGGGTATATACCCAGTAATGGGATGGCTGGGTCAAATGGTATTTCTAGTTCTAGATCCTTGAGGAATCGCCACACTGACTTCCACAATGGTTGAACTAGTTTACAGTCCCACCAACAGTGTAAAAGTGTTCCCATTTCTCCACATCCTCTCTAGCACCTATTGTTTCCTGACTTTTTAATGATCGCCATTCTAACTGGTGTGAGATGGTGTCTCATTGCGGTTTAGTTTTGCGTTTCTCTGATGGCCAGTGATGATGAGCATTTTCTCATGTGTCTTTTGGCTGCATAAATGTCTTCTTTTGAGAAGTGTCTGTTCATATCCTTCGCCCACTTTTTGATGGGGTTGTTTTTTTCTTGTAAATTTGTTTGAGTTCATTGTAGATTCTGGATATTAGCCCTTTGTCAGACGAGTAGAATGCAAAAATTTTCTCCCATTCTGTAGGTTGCCTGTTCACTCTGATGGTAGTTTCTTTGGCTGTGCAGAAGCTCTTTAGTTTAATTAGATCCCATTTGTCAATTTTGGCTTTTGTTGCCATTGCTTTTGGTATTTTAGACATGAAGTCCTTGCCCATGCCTACATCCTGCTCAACGAAATAAAAGAGGACACAAACAAATGGAAGAACATTCCATGCTCATGAATAGGAAGAATCAATATTGTGAAAATGGCCATACTGCCCAAGGTAATTTATAGATTCAGTGCCCTCCCCATCAAGCTACCAATGACTTTCTTCACAGAATTGGAAAAAACTACTTTAAAGTTCATATGGAACCAAAAAAGAGCCCTGATTGCCAAGGCAATCCTAAGCCTATGAGCTTAGCCCTTGAGCAGTGGTTTGTAGTTCTCCTTGAAGAGGTCCTTCACATCCCTTGTAAGTTGGATTCCTAGGTATTTTATTCTCTTTGAAGCAATTGTGAATGGAAGTTCACTCATGATTTTGCTCTCTGTTTGTCTGTATATTGGTGTATAAGAATGCTTGTGATTTTTGCACATTGATTTTGTATCCTGAGACTTTGCTCAAGTTGCTTATCAGCTTAAGGAGATTTTGGGCTGAGACGATGGGGTTTTCTAGATATACAATCATGTCATCTGCAAACAGGGACAATTTGACTTCCTCTTTTCCTAATTGAATACCCTTTATTTCTTTCTCCTGCCTGATTGCCCTGGCCAGAACTTCCAACACTATGTTGAATAGGAGTGGTGAGAGAGGGCATCCCTGTCTTGTGCCAGTTTTCAAAGGGAATGCTTCCAGTTTTTGCCCATTCAGTATGATATTGGCTGTAGGTTTGTCATAAATAGCTCTTATTATTTTGAGATATGTCCCATCAATACCTAATTTATTCCAAAATTGACCACATAGTTGGAAGTAAAGCACTCCTCAAAAGAAAAGAAATTATAACAAACTGTCTCTCAAGACCACAGTGCAATCAAACTAGAACTCAGGATTAAGAAACTCACTCAAAACTGCTCAACTACATGGAAACTGAACAGCCTGCTCCTGAATGACTACTGGGTACATAACAAAATGAAGGCAGAAATAAAGATGTTCTTTGAAACCAATGAGAACAAAGACACAACATACCAGAATATCTGGGACACATTTAAAGCAGTGTGTAGATGGAGTTGGTTTCCAATTTTATTCCACTATGGTCTAATAGAGTGCCTTTGTATAATTTTGATTTTCTTAAATTTGTTGAGAGTTTGTAGCCTGTCATATGGTGTGTCTTGGAGAATGTTCCATGCGTTGAATAGAATGTATATTCTGCAGTTGTTGGGTAGAATGTTATGTAAATGTCTATTAAGCCCATTGTTTCTTTGTTGACTTTTTGTCTTGATTACCTGTCTAGTGCTGTCAGTGAAGTATTGAAGTCCCCCACTATTATGTTGTTGCTGCCTATCTAATTTCTTAGGTCTAGTAGTAATTGTTTTATAAATTGGGAGCTCCAGTGTTAGGTGCATATATATTTGCGATTGTGATACTTTCCTGTTATTAGACCTTTTATCATTATGTAGTATCCCTCTTTGTCTTTTTTAACAGCTGTTGCTTTAAAGTTTGTTTTGTCTGATAGAATAGCTACTCCTGCTTGCTTCTGGTGCCCATTTGCATGGAGTATCTTTTTCCACCCTGTTACCTTAGCTTTATGTGAGTCCTTATGTGTCAGGTGAGTCTCTTGAAGACAGCAGATACTTAGTTACTGAATTCTCATCCATTCTGCCATTCTCTGTCTTTTAAGTGGAGCATTTAGGCCCATTACTTTCAACATTAGTATTGAGATATGAGGTACTATTCTATTCATCGTTCTATTTATTGCCTGAATACCTTTTTTTTTCCCATTGTGTTGTTGTTTTATAGGTCCTCTTAGATTTATGCTTTAAGGATATTCAATTTGGGTTTATTTGGAGGATTTGTTTTAAGATTTAGAGTTCCTTTTAGCAGTGCTTGTAGTGCTGGCTTGGTAGTGGCGAATTCTCTCAGCATTTATTTGTCTGAAAAATACCATATCTTTTCTTCATTTATGAAGCCTTGTTTTGTTGCATACAAAATTCTTGGCTGATAATTATTTTTGTTTAAGGAGGCTAAAGATAGGATTCCAGTCCCTTCTAGCTTGTAGGGTTTCTGCTGCGAAATCTGCTGTTAATCTGATAGGTTTTTCTTTATAGGTTACCTGATACTTTTGCCTCACAGCTGTTAAGATTCTTTCCTTCATCTTGACTTTAGATAACCTGATGACTATGTGCCTAGGTGGTGATCTTTTTGCAATGAATTTCCCAGGAGTTCTTTGAGCTTTTTGTATTTGGATGTCTAGATCCCTAGCAAGGCCAAGAAAGTTTTCCTCAATTATTCTCTCAAATATGTTTTCCAAACTTTTAGATTTATCTTCTTCCCCAGAAACACCAATTATTCTTAAATTTGGTCATTTAACATAATCTCAAACTTCTTGGAAGTTTTGTTTTTTTTTTTTTTTTGAGATGGAGTCTCGCTCTGTCATCCAGACTGAAATGCAGTGGTGTGATCTCAGCTCACTGCATCCTCTGCCTCCCAGGTTCAAGCGATTCTCCTACCTCAACCTCCTGCATAGCTGGGATTACAGGCACATGCCGCCACACCCAGCTAATTTTTGTATTTTAGTAGAGACAGGGTTTCACCGTGTTGGCCAGGCTGGTCTCAAACTCCTGACATCAAGTGATCTGCCCACCTCGGCCTCCCAAAGTGCTGGGCTTATAGGCGTGAGCCACTGTGTCTGGCTTGTTCATTTTTTAAAAATCCTTTTTTCTTCTTTGTCTTTATCAGATTGGGTTAATTCGAAAGCCTTGTCTGCAAACTTGATGTTCTTTCTTCTACTTGTTCAATTCTATTTCTGAGACATTCCAGAGCATTTTGCAATTCTCTAAGTGTGCCCTTCATTTCCAGAAGTTGTGATTTGTTTTTATTTATGCTATCTATTGCACTAGAGATTTTTCCATTCATATCCTGTATCATTTTTTTTATTTCTTGGACTTCACCTTTCTCTGATGCCTCCTCTATTGGCTTAATAGTCGACTTTCTGAATTCTTTTTCTGGCAATTCAGAGATTTTTTTCCTGGTTTGGATCCATTGCTGGTGAGCTAGTGTGATCTTTTGGGGGTGTTAAAGAACCTTGTTTTGTCTATTACCAGAATTGTTTTTCTGGTTCCTTCTTATTCGGGTAGACTATATCAAAGGGAAGATCTGGGACTCAAAGGCTGCTGTTCAGATTCTTTTGTCCCATGGGTTGCTCCCTTCATGTGGTGCTCTTCCCTTTCCCATAGGGATGGGAATTTCTGAGAGCCGAACTGCAGTGATTGTTATTTCTCTTCTGGATCTAGCCACCCAGCAAAGCTATCAGGCTCTGGGCTAGTACTGGGGAGTACCTGCAAAAAGTCTTATAATGTAATCTGTCTTCAGGTCTCTCAGCCATGGATACCAACACCTGCTCTGGTGGAGGTAGCAGGGGAATGAAGTGGATACTATGAGGGTTCCTGGTTGTATTTTTGTTACACGAGCTGGTTTTGTGTTGATTGGCCTCCAGATAGGAGGTGGTGCTTTCAAGAGCATATTAGCTGTGGTAGTATATGGTGGATGAGGAGAAGGTTGGGACCATAGACCTCTCAAGAGGCTATATCCTTCATCTTCAGCTACCAGCAGGACCATCAGATGTGGACAGGGTTAGGTGTGTCTGAGCTCAGACTCTTTTTGGGCAGGGATGTGGCTGCTGTAGGGGATGGGGGTGTGTTTCCCAGGCCAATGCAGTTACGTTCCCAGGAAGATTATGTTCCCAGTTATGTTCCCAGGAAGATTATGGCTGCCTCTGCTGCATCACACAGGTTGCCAGGGAAGTGGAGAATGCTGGCAGCCAGAGTCCTCACACAGCTCCCATGCAGCCCACAGCCCAAAAG
Organism: Pongo abelii; assembly: GCF_028885655.2. Lineage (NCBI taxonomy): Eukaryota > Metazoa > Chordata > Mammalia > Primates > Hominidae > Pongo > Pongo abelii. Next base: position 80,565,004 of record NC_072001.2, on the reverse strand, counting down.
ACTGGTCCCACTCCCACTGTGCCCCCGCCCCTACCCCCACCAACAACACAGAGTTGATTTCCAGGCAGCCAGTGAGGAGGGCTGAGAACTTGCCCCAGGCTACGAGCCTCCCCACTGAGAAAACAAGCTGACTCACAGTTCCTTGGCTGTCCCACAGAGCCTACAGCAGCAATCCAGCTCCTTCAAAGGGTCTGTGGATTATCTCAGCTTTCCTGGTATGTTCTTATGGTAGTTGCTGGAGCAGAAGTTCATGATGTGGGCCTCTACATGCTGCTGTAACCATCCAACTGGGAGCTGAAGTTAGTCCTGCCTTCTATCTACCATTTTTCCTCCCTTGTAAGATAATTCTTATGTCTGTTATCTTGGTGTTGGTATCCATTGATTGTCTTTTCTCATTCAAGTTATGATTTTCCTGATTCTTGATATGGCGAATGATTTTCAGTCAAAACCTAGACATTTTGGACATTATGTCATGAGATTTTGCATTTCATTTAAGTCTTATGTTTTGGCAGGTCTCTTTAGATAGTATCCTGGCAGGGGGAAAGGATGTTGCCTCATTACTGTCAGGTAGAGGAGTAAGTTCAGGGTCCTAATCATCCTCCAATGACACTTGGCAGGAGGCGCCTGTTCTGGGCAGGGGTGGGAGTTTCAGCTTCGTACTAGGTCTCTGATGATACCCACTCTGTGGAGTAAATACCTAGGAGTGAAATTATTTGGTTCTTTGGTAAGTTTTTAAATTTTATTTTAAACTTTGGAAGAAGCTGCCAAACTTTTTTACGATGTTGATAAAATTTTCTATTCCTAGCAGCAATTTATGAGCATTTCAGATACTCTACATCATTGTTGTCCTATAGAACTTTCTGCAGTGATAAAAAATGTTCTATATTTGCATCATCCAATACAGTAGCTACTGAAATAGACACCACAGGTCAACATTCTTGCCAATATTTGAAATTGTCAGTCTTTCTAAATTTATCTTTTCTGTGTGTATGAAGTGGTATCTTATGGTTTTAATTGTTTCATGTACTTACTGGCCAGTTAATTTTTCTAATTATGTTTTTAAAACAGCAGAAGTTTTTAATTTTGATAAATTACAGTTTATGAGGCGAATTTTGTTTTGTGTTTTTATGGTTTCTCTTTATCCTAAGGTCATAACATCATTTCCTTTATTTTTTTTTTCTTGATGTTTTGTAGTTTCACTCTTAGGTTTATGATGCATTTTGAGTTTCTATATATGGTGTGAGGTAAAGGGAGGTTCATTTTCATGCCAGGTAAATATCCTATTCTATACCATTTGTTGAAAATATTATCTTCCTATATGGAATTATCTTGACACTTTTTGTTGAAAATCAATTTAGCATATACTTGTAGGTCTATTTTTGTATTCTCTATTATGTTCCATTTATATGTTTTTCTTTGGGCCATGATCAAACTATCTCAATTGCTCTAGCTTAGTTATAAATCTAGAGATCAGTTATTAGAAGTATTCATGCTTCATTCTTTATGTTCAAAGTTATTTATTCATTTGGGTTTTCATATACATTTTAAAAAATTGTTATGCATACACAATAGTTGTACATATTTATGGGGTACATGTGATATTTTGATATCAGCATACAATGTGTAATGATCAAATCAGGGTAATTGGTATCTCCATCAACTCAAAACATTTATCATTTTTTTTATGTTGGTAGCATTCTGAATCTACTCCTCTAGTTATGTTGAAATATACAGTAAATTATTGTTAACTATAGTCTCCCTGTTGTGCTACCAAACACTAGATCTTATTTCTACTATCTAACTATATTTTGGGGTTTAAAAAATTTTTTTTTTGAGATGGATGGAGTTTTGCACTATTGCCCAGGCTGGGCAGTGGCATGATCTTAGCTCACTGCAACTTCTGCCTCCCAGGTTCAAGCGATTCTTCTGCCTTAGCCTCCCAAGTAGCTGGGATTACAGGCATGCGCCACCATGCCTGGCTAATTTTTGTATTTTTAGTAGAGACCGGGTTTCATCATGTTGGCCAGGCTGGTCTCGAACTCCTGACCTCAAGTGATCCACCCATCTCGGCCTCCCCAAAGTGCTGGGATTACAGGCATGAACCACCACGCCCAGCCTCTACCTATATTTTTGCACTCATTAACCAACCATCTATCTTTCACCCTCCACTACCCTTCCAAGCCTCTGGTAACCATCATTCTCCTCTCTACTTCCTTGAGATCAATTTCTTAAACTGCCATGTAACAGTGAGAAGATGCAATATTTGACTTTCTGTGCCTGGCACATTTCACTTAACATTACGTGTCCATCAATAGATGAATAGATAAAGAAAATGTGCTACATATACCCAATGGCATATTATTCAACCATAAAAAAGATTGAAATCTTCTCATTTGTAACAACATAGATGGAACTGGAGGACATTCTGTTAAGAGAAATAAGCCAGGCACAGAAAGACAAATATCATATGTATTTTAGAACCAGCTTGTAGGTTTCTATGAGTAAAACCTAGGATTTTGATTGGTATTGGATTGAATCTATAGACCTAATTTGGGAAGAATTGCCACATTAATAATGTTGAGTCTTCCAGTCCATTAACCTGATATATTCCTTCATTTATTTCAGTTTTATTTGATTTGTCTTAGCAGTGTTTTTTTAGATATCATTTTATAAGCATTTCTCATATTTTGTTAGACTCATAATTTGTTAAACTCAAGTATTTCATGTTTTTTAATGCGATTATCAGTGGTATTTAACATTTTTACTTGTTGTTAGATATAGAAATAGAATAGATACTTGTATGTTGACTTTCTACTTTGCGATCTTGCTAAAAATCACTCAAGAGTTGTAGTATTTGTTTTGTAGGTTTCCTTAGGATTTTTTATGTATATAATCATGTCTTCTGCAAATAAAGATATTTTAACCTCTTTCTTTCCCATCTTTATGCTTTTCATTATTTTTCTCTTGTCTCATTACACTGGTTATGACCTCCATTGTAATGTTGAATAGAAGTGAACATCTTTGCCTGGTTCCCAATGTTAGGAGAAAATCATTTGGTTTTTCACTAAGTATGATGTTGGCTATGTATATTTTGCAGATGCCCTTTTTAAAATTAATGAAGTTCTTTTCTATTCTGCATTTCCTGAAGTTTTTGTTATGAATGAGTATTGAAATTTGCTAAATACTTTTTTACCTTTATCTGTTGAAATGAAAATATTGGTTTTCTCTTTGATTCTGTTAATATGGCTGATATGGTTTGGCTCTGTGTCCCCACCCAAATCTCATGTCAAATTGTAATCCTCCAGTTTGTCAAATTGTAATGCTCCAACACTGTTGGAGGAGTGGCCTGGTAGGAGATTGGATCATGGGGGCTGACTCCTCCCTTTGCTTTTCTCGTGATAGTGAGCTCTCATGAGATCTGATTATTTAAAAGTGTGTAGCACTTCCTCCTTCACTGTCATTCTTCTGCTCTGCCATGTGAAGATGTGCCTGCTTCCCCTTCATCTTCTGCCGTGATTGTAAGTTTCCTGAGGCCTGCCCAGCCATGCTTCCTGTACAGCGTGTGGAACTGCGAGTCAATTAAACCTCTTTTCTTCATATATTACTCAGTCTCAGGTAGTTCTTTATAGCAATTTGAGAATGGACTAATATAGTGGTTACATTAATTTGTTTGAGATGTAAAATCAACATTGCGTTCCTTTTTATATATTGCTGAATTTGATTTGCTATTTTTAAGGATTTTTTTTTTTTGTTATCTGTGTTTATGAGGGATATTGATGTGTGGTTTAGGGGTCTTTTTGGAATTTTTTTTTCTAGTTTTAGAATCAATCCAATACTGGTTATTATAACATCAGTTTGGAAGTGTTTCCTTCTCTACTCTCTGGAAGAATTTATGTGGGATTGGTATTTTTCATTTACATGTTTGATAGAATTCACCAACAAAGTTTTTGGGAGCTAGAGTTTTCTTTCTCCTTCCTTCCTTCCTTCGCTAGAGTTTTCTTTCTCTTCTCTTCCTTCCTTTGCTAGAGTTTTCTTTCCCTTCCTTCCTTCCTTCCTTCCTTTCTTCCTTCCTTCCTTTCTTTCTTTCTTTTCTTCCTTCCTTCCTTCCTTCCTTCCTTCCTTACTTCCTTCTTTCTTTCTTTCTTTTCTTCCTTCCTTCCTTCCTTCCTCCGTTCCGTTCCGTTCCGTTCCATTCCTTTCCTGTCTCATTCTATCGCCCAGGCTGGAGTGCACTGGTGCAATCCCAGCTCATTGCAACCTCCGCCTCCCAGGTTCAAGTGACTCTCCTGCCTCAGCCTCCTGAGTATCTGGGATTACAGGTGCGCACCACCACACCCAGCTAATTTTTGTTATTTTTAGTAGAGTCAGGGTTTCACCAAGTTGGTCAGGCTGGTCTCGAACTACTGACTTCATGATCCGCCTGCCTTGGACTCCCAAAGTGCTGGGATTACGATGTGAGCCACTGCACCCGGCCTGGAGTTTTCTTTGTGGGAAGGTTTTTAATTACAAATTCTAATTCTTTGATAAATTTAATATTTCATGTTTTTAATGTTATTATAAATGGTACTTGAATTAATAGTTGTGATATTTGTTTTGTAGATTTCAGATTACCTTTTACTTCTTAAGTCAGTATTGGTAATCTGTATCTTTTTAGGAATTTGTCCATTTTATCTTAGTTGTCAAATGTATTGGCATAAAATCATTTACAGTAGTCTTTTTTTTTTTTAATGTCTGTAGAACCTTTAGTGATAGTCTCCCCTTTTATTCCTAATATTGGTGATTTCTGTTTCTTCTCCTCTTGTTCAGTCTACCTAGAAGTTTACCAATTTCATTAATTTTCTCTCAAAGAACAGTTTTTGGTTTCATTGATTTTTCTCTATTTTTCAGGTGTCTGTTTTTTTTTTTAATTTCCCTTCTTTGTTATTTTGTTACTCTGTATTTAGTTTGGCTTAATTTGCTCCTTTTTTCTAGCTTCCTATAGTGTTAGGTTAGATAATTGAGTTTAGACCTTTTCTTCCCTAATAAAGGAATAGAAAACTGTAAATTTCCTCAAAGCACCTTTTTAACGGCATTTTACAAACTTTTATATGTTGAGTTTTGATTTAGCTCAAAATATTTGCTAATTTCTCTTGTAATTTCTTATTTCGTCCGTAGATTATTTTAGAAGTATATTGCTTGATTTCTTTTTTTTTCTTTTTTTTATTTATTGTACTTTAAGTTCTAGGGTACATGGGCACAATGTGCAGGTTTGTTACATATGTGTACATGTGCTATGTTGGTGTGCTGCACCCTTTAAATTGTCATTTACATTAGGTATATCTCCTAATGCTATCCCTACCCCCTCCCCCCACCCCACAACAGGCCCTGGTGTGTGATGTTCCCCTTCCTGTGTCCAAGTGTTCTCATTGTTCAGTTCCCACCTATGAGTGAGAACATGCGGTGTTTGGTTTTTTGTCCTTGTGATAGTTTGCTGCGAATGATGGTTTCCAGCTTCATCCATGTCCCTACAAAGGACATGAACTCATCCTTTTTTATGGCTGCATAGTATTCCATGGTGTATATGTGCCATATTTTCTTAATCACACTGCTATAAAGACACATGCACATGTATGTTTATTGTGGCACTATTCACAATGGCAAAGACTTGGAACCAACCCAAATGTCCATCAATGATAGACTGGATTTCTTTCTTTTTTTTTTTTTGAGATGGAATTTCACTCTTGTTGCCCAGGCTGGAGTGCAGTGGCACGATCTCGACTCACCGCAACCTCCGCCTCCTGGGTTCAAGCAATTCTCCTACCTCATCCTCCCAAGTAGCTGGGATTACAGGCATGCACCACCACACCCGGCTAATTTTTTTATTTTTAGTAGAGATGGGGTTTCTCCATGTTGGCCAGGCTGGTCTTGAACTCCTGACCTCAGGTGATCTGCCCGCCTCAGCCTCCCAAAGTGCTGGGATTACAGGCGTGAGCCACCGTGTCCGGCCGCTACTTGATTTCTAAATATTTGGGAATTTTCTAGATATCTTTCACTTATTGAATTCTGATTCCAGAATATACTATACTGTGTATAGCTTCAATTCTTTTAATTTGTGAGACTTATTTCTCAATTAGTGCATAGTCTGTCTTGGCAAATGTTTCATGGGCATTGTAAAAATTTATATTTTGCTTTTCTGGATTGGAATATTTAATAGATTGCAATTCAGTTGAGAGTGCTGCTGAAGTCTTCTTTATCCTTGCTGCACTTTTGTCATATTTATTCTTTCAGTTAATGAGAGAATGTTGATATCTCCAACTGTTATTGTTTGTTTCTCCCTTCAGTTCTGTCAATTTTTGCTTCGTGTGTTTTGTAGGTCTAGCATTGTGTACATACACATTTAGAATTGTTCTATCTTCTAATGAATTTACCCCTTGATCATTATGAAATGTCCCTCAGTATCTCTGATAATATATATCTTTTTAAATTTAGTATAATTGTCTGGTATAATTACAGCTCTTACAGCTTTCTTAAGATTTCGGTTCACATGGCGTATCTTCTATCCTTTTACTTCTTATTTTTTTCTTTTTTGAGACAGAGTTTCGCTCTTGTTGGCCCAGGCTGGAGTGCAATGGCGTGATCTCAGCTCACTGCAACCTCCGCCTCCCAGGTTCAAGTGATTCTTGTGCCTCAGCCTCCCGAGTAGCTGGGATTACAGGTGCCTGCCACTATGCCCGACTAATTATCCTTTTACTTTTATTCTTATTTTCGTATTTTTTACTGTGAGACTTTTATAGACAGACTTTTATTGCATCATAAATGGTTGGTGACATAGTTGCATATGGCCGCATATTTGGGGAATATTTTTCTTGTTTGCATGTCTTCATGATGTTTTCCCAAAACATCATAACATTATCAAGAAATAAAACAGAAAGGCAACTTCTTTCTTTTCTAATGCAGGGAGAGAAGAACTTTTGTTTTCAAATATGGAATAAAAATAAGGATTGGTACTGGCAGAAGCTTGGAATAAATGGAAAGTCAGAACCCAAACACAATTTCCATTGTTAGTAAAATAAGTTAACAATTTAAAATAATTGTTATTTCATTGTTGTTATTACACTGGAATAAATAATTAATAGGTTTAAAATCAGGCCAATTTTTAAATTTTGGGCATGGTAATGGTATAATATTCAAGATATCGTCTCACAAATTGTTAATTCATTGTTTTGATAATTTAGAAACATTTTTTCTAGGAGCATTATATACTGTTTCCTATCTTATGACATGTGTGCCCTATATCTGGAAAATTCTACTCCTAAATCTTTACATGTCTGGCTCATTTTATTCAATTTCAACTTGGCATCATCTCCTCAGAGAGTTTAAGTTTATATGCTATCTAAAACAGCATCTTCACCTTCCAATTCTCTTTGTAACACTCAATTTTATTTTTTTCAGAGCATTGAAGATCTCTGAAATCAGTTTATTATTTGTCCATCTTTCTGTACTAGAAGGTAAACTCTGTGAGAGCAGAGATCTTGCATTTTTATTGTCTCTCTAGTACTTAGAACACTGCCTTTCACACAGTAGTTCCTAAGTATATAATTCATATGTGGTTGACTAGAAGGATGCATAAATAAAAGTATGTCAGCGGGAATGGTGGCTCACACCTGTAATTCTAGTACTTTGAAAGGCTGAGGTGGGAGGATAGCTTGAGCCCAGGAGTTCAGGACTAGCCTAGGCAATGTAGTGAGTCCCAGTTTTTACAAAAAATGTAAAAAATAGCAGAGCATGGTGGCGTGTGACTGTAGTCTCAGCTACTCAAGAGGCTGAGGCAGGAGAATTGCTTGAGCCTAGGTCAAGGATGCAGTGAGCCGTGATCTTGCCACTGTACTCCAGCCTGGATGACAGAGTGAGACCCTGCCTTTTAAACAAACAAACAAAATAATAAATACTCATTGCTGCTTACTTGGTTAGAAAATAAAAAATAAGAATAAAGAGAAAAAAAATTTTAAAAAAGAACATATCCTCAATGACCTGTGAAATAATAAGCAGTCAAACTTATGTATATTGGAATCCCCAAGAGGAAGAGAGAATATGGGACAGAATAATTTTTTTAAGAAATAAGTGCTAAAAATTTCCATATTGGGCAAAAACATAACTCACAGAATGAAGGTCAGTAAACTCCAAGTAGAATAAATACAAAGAAAATCAAATCTAGACATATAATAGTCACACTACTAAAGTCCAAAGATAGGCCAGGCGCAGTGGCTCACACCTGTAATTCTAGCACTTTGGGAGGCCAAGGCAGGTGGATCACCTGAGGTCAGGAGTTTGAGACCAGCCTGGCCAACATGGTGAAATGCTGTCTCTACTAAAAATACAAAAATTAGCCAAGTATGGTGGCAGGCGCCTATAATCCCAGCTACTCAGGAGGCTGAGGCAGGAGAATCGCTTCAACCCAGAGGGTGGATGTTGCAGTGAGCCAATATCGTGCCACTTGAGCCTGGGCAAAAGAGCAAAACTCCATCTCAAAAAAATAGAAATAAAGTTCAAAGATAAAGAGAAAATCTTCAAAATAGCCAGAAAACAAAAGAAGCATTAAATACAGGATAGCAATAGTATTACTGACAGCTGACTTATCAGAAAAATCAAAGACAAAAAATTATGGAATGACATTAGTAAAAAGTTATAAGGAAGAAGAAAAAAAAAAACCTTTAGGTCACAATGCAATATCCAATGAAAATATCATTCAAAAATGAAGGTAAAGTAAGACAATTTCAGATTTTAAAAACTTAGATATTTACTGTTAGTAGACATACAGTATAAGAACTACTAAGAGTTTCTAAGCTGAAAGGCAGTGATACCAGATGGAAACTCCGTTCTACAGGAAGAAATGAATACCACCAAGGTGATAAATACAAATGGCTTTTTTTTTTTCCTCTGTCACTTTCTTTAAAAGAAAGCTGACTTTTTAAAACAAAAGTTGAACGGTATCATTATGAGGTTTTGTAATACATGTAGAGGTATGATATATGATCACACTAGCAAAAGAATATTATAATAAATGGAATTACAGTCATCCTTGGTGTGTCCTCAGGAGATTGGCTCCAGAACCACCCACCATGCATACCAAAATTCACAGATGCTCAGGTTCTTTATATAAAATGTAGTGTTTGCGTATAATCTATATACATCCTCTTGTATATAGTATACAATAACTCAGTTATTTTCCTTGTGTTTGGTGTTACAGTGAAACAAATTAGGGGTTGGGTCAGTTTTGAACATGCATAAAATGGATGCTCAAGAATCAGAAATAGGTAGACGTATTTAATTTTGGGTGATATTTTTAAAAAGCAAATTAAAAATCGTACTTGAGCCTAAACTAAAACTGTAAAGTGGCTAGTGAAATATTTACATTTGGAGATACCTGCTTTCAATATTTTAGAGAGGTTGTACCAAAGTTGGACATTGTGGCCCTTAGAATCATATTTTTATAAATTTCGAGTTTATTGACTTATCATTCAATTAATATTCATATACTTCCAGTAGAATAAGTCTCTACAAAAACAATCAAATGAAGACTTAGAAAATCTCAAGTGCATCGGTGCTCTTTTGGTTCTTGTAAGTTACTGGTTCTTTGGTATGCCATGGGGAGGTCTTGAGTGTGTGAGGTTCTATGCGTGTCTCCACCTAAGTAAAACAGATATTTCTTAAATGAATTAGATGAATTATAACTGTTGAGTGAGGGTGATATTAGGAATATCTAAGAAAAGATATCCAATATATTTGAAATTATATTACTCTCCAGTTTTGCTCTCTTTTTTTTCTCTTGCAGTAAACATGGCTATCTTCAGAAACTAAGGAATGAGAGGCAAGGAAGAAAGGACATTCATCTTGGAAAGACCCAAAGCACCTTGAAATTTGGAAGGAATGCTATGCTAGCTGCTAAAACCACCTTTGTCACCACAATGAATGAAGTGCTTCAGATTTAAACAGTAAGCAGAATTCTCCTAACATGTTACATTTCCGCCAAGAATTTTAGATGACTGGAAAGAATTTCTTTTTAAGTTTGAATATTTAACTTAAATGCCAAACTATAGATAAAGCTGAACATTTTATAACTTATTTAGCGTAACCAGGCTTTGGTCCTTAATGTTTGCTCAAAAGAATTTTTTTCCCCTAGTTATAAACTTAATTTAGAAATGTAAGATTATTTGAGAAAGAATATGGAAAATACTAGTATATTTATAAGTCCATCTGATGCAGGGCAGGTGAGCCCTAAAGCAGAGCTTAGCCCATGAGGGATCTTGGCTTTGCAAAGGCAAGAATTAAAGGGCAAGCCAATGAGAACACATGGACACAGGAAGGGGAACATCACACTTCGGGGACTGTTGTGGGGTGGGGGGAGGGGGGAGGGATAGCATTGGGAGATATACCTAATGCTAGATGACAAGTTAGTGGGTGCAGCGCACCAGCATGTCACATGTACACATATGTAACTTACCTGCACATTGCACACATGTACCATAAAACCTAAAGTATAATAATAACAATAATAATAATAATAAAAAAGGGCAAGCCAGAGGTAGAAGAAAACAGCTTTACTGAACAGGCAGTGTTACAGCTCCAGTGGTATCACAGCTCTTTGACTGCTCCTGCAGAGCAGGGGTACTTTGTAGGCAGGCAGCAGCAGCTTGGGACAGTTTTGCAGTCATATTTATACCTTCCTTTAACTGCATGCAGATTAAGGGATGATTTCTGCAGAAATTTCTAGGGAAAGGGTAGTAATCATTGAGTCATTACCGTGGAAAGAGGCGGTAACTTCTGGGTGTTGCCATGGCAACAGTAAATTCATGGCATGATTGAAGGCTGCTGTCCCCCCTGACATCCCCATTTTAGCTAGTCCTGTATCTGGTCCAGTGTCTGAGCCCCACCTCTGGAGTCAAGTCCCGCCTCCTACCTCACATCCTTCAACAATTATTTTTTCGTTTCATAGAAATAATCAAGCAACATAGGTAGTAGTTCCTATTCAATATACAAAGGATTTTTTGGTGTTATTTTTTGAACTTTGTTTCATGTTTTGTTTTCCTTACTTGACATCTAGTCTCTAGATATCTTATTTTAATATAATCTTTATTTACTCTTTTGCCTTTCTTTCTCTCTACCTTTTGAAAATCATCTTGAGAGAATTGGGAGTTATAAAATGGACAAGAATCTAGAATAGTAAAGGAGAGGGAAATTTTAAAGGATAATAAGATTTTTTCTTCTTGTGAAGTTGAAAATACTATTTGATTTCAAGTAGAGTAGAAAGCAATTATATGAAGGCTTAAGATTCTTTATCATTCTTAAATCCTCTTAGTCCTAGACCAGAATTATTTCAATGCATGTTTTGTAAAGATTCAAATATTTCCAATTTTTTACATGAAATCCTAGTGAACAATTATAACTCTTATTCACTGGATTTCTACTAATTTGATTTTGAGAGATAATCATTTGTTTGCTTGAGTCACTATATCTTGATAGTGAATGGGTATGATGGACCGAAACTAGTTTCTTGCTTTGAAATGCAGGAGATGTGAAAAGTCAATCAAATAGCATCGTGTACTAGTTCTAATAATTCTAAGGAATGCAGAACCTGTTTCATGTTGATAAATATAAGACAGGAGAAATTATATACCAAAGAATGAATGTTCTAATTATTCTTCCCTGTGCTAACATTAACCTTGATTAAAAATATCTTGGACGGGGCATGGTGGCCTGTAATCCCAGCACTTTGGGAGGCCAAGGCAGGCGGATCACTTGAGGTCAGGAGTTCAAGACCAGCCTGACCAACATTGTGAAACCCCATCTCTATTAAAAATATAAAAATTAGGCCAGGCACAGTGGCTCACGCCTGTAATCCCAGCACTTTGGGAGGCTGAGGCAGGCAGATCACGAGGTCAGGAGATCGAGACCATCCTGGCTAACGCGGTGAAACCCCATCTCTACTAAAAATAAAAAAAATTAGCCGGGCACAGTGGCAGGTGCCTGTAGTCCCAGCTACTCGGGAGGCTGAGGCAGGAGAGTGGCGTGAACCCAGAAGGTGGAGCTTGCAGTGAGCTGAGATTGCGCCACTGCACTCCAGTCTAGACAGCAGAGCGAGACTCCGTCTCAAAAAAACAAAAAACAAACAAACAAAAAAACACAGAAATTAGCCAGGTGTGGTGGCGCGTGCCTGTAATTCCAGCTACTTGGGAGGCTGAGGCAGGAGAATTGCTTGAACCCAGGAAGCAGAGGTTGCAGTGAGCCAAGATCATGCCACTGCACTGCAGCCTGGGTGACGGAGTGAGACTGTCAAAAAAAAAAAGAAAAAAATTATATATATATATATATCTTAACAGTGATTTCTTTAAAAAAAAAATCTCTAATTGTGGGTTAAACCTCTACTTGTGGCATTATTGGAGCTTTTTTGTGCCCTTGTCACTGGTAGACATGTGGCCACATTCACCCTTCTAAAATATCCAGTAAATTCTTTCTGGTTCTCAACTATTTTTAAAAAAATTTTTTTGTTGAAGAAAGGAACTTTTAAAACACTGCAGAAATTAAAGTGTTAAGTGTTAACTTTTGCAGGTGAGATAATACATAGAAAGTGATCAGATTTTCCTGTCTCTCTGTTATTGATGTAAGTGTACCTATTTAATTATATCTGCTTCAGGGCCAGGCGTAGTGGCTCAAGCCTGTAATTCCAGCACTTTGGGAGGCCGAGGTGGGTGGATCACCTGAGGTCAGGAGTTCAAGACCAGCCTGGCCAACACGGCGAAACCCTGTCTCTACTAAAAATTAGCTGGGCATGGTGGCGGGCACTTGTAATCTCAGCTACTCGGGAGGCTGAGGCAGGAGAATCACTTGAACCCAGGAGGCAGAGGTTGCAGTGAGCTGAGATTGCATCATTGCACTCCAGCCTGTGCGACAGAGCAAGACTCCATCTCCAAAAATAAATAAATAAATAAATATATATATATATGTATGCTTCAATAATCTTGTATAACCACAGTTTCATTACAAAAATGAAAACAAACAACATTGTCAGAATCTTTACTGCGATACTTTTACCACACCTTATCAAACTCCTAATTCCATTTAAATCCATCTGTCAGTGATTTTTGGTAATTGTGTTTAGGGTCATTGAAATCCACAGATAGTATGACAAAGTTTTTCTAATCATTAATTTCCACTTTTTTACTGACGGATTTGTTTTCAAGATTATAATATTATCAAGAAACCGATTTGATTAGAACTTCACCTCTCTATACTGTAAAATAACTGCACTGATTCTCCCACCTAGCCCAGTTCAGAAATCATATAACACATCCATGAGGTACGTAGCAGACCATCTACATTTACATATTTTTCTGGCCCCATCCAAGCTGGTTGTGTCCAAAATTTATAATCTACCGTGACTTTGGAGAGAGAATAGAACCAGATTTCTAATTGTGCGATTCAAAGAATTTCTAATTTTGCACAACTAGAAATTTAGATTTTTAATGGTGTGAACTGTCATGGCCACTAAAGAAGCTAAAATTTAAAGAGTGACATTCTAGCTATGTAATGCCAAGATTGAGTCAAATAGTTTTATCTAAGTTTATTTCATTAGCTGAAAATTATGGCCCTTGTGGGTAGGGTAGTATATTCTTACAGACAAAGAATAATTTGATATCTGTCTACAATCTTAAACTCATAACACTTGATAGGCCTTTAAAGCATTATTTACAATACCTTCATTTAGGAAAACTTTCCTTTTATAGGGAAGCCTATGTGCAATTTGTCCAGAAAAAAAATAATTTAAAATAGTAGTAATAGGCCAGGCACCATGGCTCACGCCTGTAACCCAACACTTTGGGAGGCCGAGGCGGGGGGATCACCTGAGGTCAGGAGTTTGAGACCAGCCTAGTCAACATGGTGAAACCCCGAATCTACCAAAAAAAATACAAAAATTAGCCAGACGTGGTGGTGCACATCTGCACAGTGACTCGGGAGGCTGAGGCACAAGAATCACTTGAACCAGGAGGCAGAGGCTGTGGTGAGCTGAGATGGCACCACTGCACTCCATCCTGGGTGACAGAGTGAGACTCCGTCTCAAAAATAAAATAAAATAAAATATAGTAGTAATAATGTGTACTGAGTGCTTACTATATATGAAACACTGGGATTCACTTTTAATATGCTTAGTCCATTGGGCCTAAACTGGGAGGCTTGAAAACAACAGAAATTTATTTCTCATGGTTCTGAAGGCTGGGGAGTCCCAAAGTACCAGCATATTTAGTATCTGGTGAGTGCATCTGCTTTCTGGTTCATAGATGGTGTCTTTTCACTGTGTCCTCACATGGCAGAAGGGGCAAGTGAGCTCTCTGGAGTCTCTTTTTTAAGGATTCTTACTAATCCCATGCATGAGGTCTCTGTCCTCATGATATAATCACCTGCCAAAGGCTCCACCTCAAAATGACAACACATTGGGGATTAGGTTTCAACATAAGAATGTTGAGGACACAAACATTCATTCAACGGAATATGGATTATCTTTAAACCTTACAAATCTGTTTGACATAGGTCTTGTTATTAATATTTCCATTTTATATATGAGGAAATCATTCTCAAAGTTAAGTAAATTGTCCAGTATCAAATGACTAGTGGTACAGCTAAGCTTGTCTGACTCCACAACCTCATCTCAACTACCAAAGCTCACTTGAGAAAATAATAGATTGGCCAGGTGCAGTGATTCACACCTGTAATCCCAGCACTATGAGAAGCCAAGGTGAGAGGATCACTTGAGGCCAAGAGTTTGAGACCAGCCTGGGCAGCATAGCAAGAACCCCATCTCTACCAAAAAAAAAAAAATTAATACTACCAAGGAAATATTTAATAATATCAGTTCTGCACAAATTATGCCAGGAAATAAAAGAAGATTTAACACTTCCCAACTCATTTTATAAAATTAGTAGTATTGTGATATCAAAATAAGTCAAATAGATTACAAGAAAGAAAACTACAGGCATAGACAAAAAAATCTTCAAGAAAATATTGGCAAATCAAAACCAGCAATATGTAAAAATGATAATGCATTATGAAAGTAGGTTTTATCCCAAAAATGCAAGGTTGTTTTAATCTTCAGAATGAATCAATGCAATTCACCATATCAAGAAATTAAAAGAATGGGAGGCTAAGACGGGCAGATCACTTCAGGTTAGGAGTTTGAGACAGACCAGCCTGGCCAAAGTGGTGAAATCCTGTCTCTACTGAAAAAACAAATAAAAAAAATTAGCCAGGTGCGGTGGTACACACCTGTAATCCCAGCTACTCTGGGGCATGCTGAGGCCCAAGAATCTCTTGAGCCCAGGAGGTGGAGGTTGTGCCACTGCACTCCAGCCTGGGCGACAGAGTGAGACTCTGTCTCAAAAAAAAAAAAAAAAAAAGAAAAAGAAAAGAAAAAAGAGAGAAAAAAATTAAAAACCCCATATGACCCATATAATTACTCAGTGGTTAGATACTGCATTAATTCATAATAAAAAATCTCAGCAAACTAGGAATTGAAGGAATTTCTTCAGCCTAGTAAAGGGCAAAGATAACTATCATAGAGCTGATGTAACACTTAATGGTGAAAAAGTGAATGCTTTCTCCCTAAAATTGAGAACAAGACAAGGTAGTCATAGCAAGTTCAGTTAAGCAAAAAAAGAAAAATAAAAAGAAAGAAATCAAAGGAATGCAGATTGAAGAAGAAGAAGTAAGCTCTCAGTATTTGCAAATGAAATCATTTTCTATGCACAAAATCCCAGAGAATCTACCAAAAAGTCTACTAGAACTAATGATAAGTGATGAATTAGTAAAGTCACAGGATTCAAAATAATTATATAAAAATCTATCATATTTCTATACACTATTCTTTTTTTGAGATGGAGTCTCACACTGTCACCCAGGCTGGAGTTCACTGGCGCGATCTCGGCTCACTGCAACCTCTGCCTCCCAAGTTCAAACGATTCTCAAACCTCAGCTTCTTGAGTAGCTAGGATTGTGGGCACCCACCACCATGCTTAGCTAATTTTTTTAATTTTTAGTAGAGACAGGTTTCACTATGTTGGCCAGACTGGTCTCGAACTCCTGACCTCGTGATCCGCCCACCTCGGCCTCCCAAAGTGCTGGGATTACAGGCATAAGCCACTGTGCCTGGCCAAAAAGATTAGTTTTTTCAAGAAATGGTACAAGAACAGTTAGACATCCTTTTTTTTTTCAATTATTTGAGACAGAGTCTTGCTCTGTTGCCTAGGCTAGAGTACAGTGGCATGATCATGGCTCACTGCAACCTTGACTTCTTGGGCTCAGGTGATCCTCCCACCTCAGCCTCCAAAGTAGCTGGGATGGCAGGCATGTGCCACCATGCCCAGGTAATAGGCATCCATTTAAGACCGAAAACAAAAAGATACAAAAGATACTTGGCCTATACCTTGACGTAGGCCTTGGAAATAAATGAAAAAGAGTAGATTATTAAGAGATTCACTTTGTAGAAGTAGGGGAAGAAATAAGACTGTGAAGAGAATTGAAACATTGAAGTGGTAGGGGGAATTATTGGAAGACAGTTGAGTGTTTTGACTGAGAGGCATTATGTATTGTAGAAAATGTGTATACATTATGAATAAATATTCTTTTATTCCACTTGCTTATTAAGCACCTTACAATTCACAGAACATTGGGTTAGATTCGGAGGGTGTTATAAAGGTCCTTTGAGGCCAAGTATGGTGGCTCACCGCTGAGGCTGAGGCAGGTGGATCACTTGAGGTCAGGAGTTTTGAGACCAGCCTGGCCAGCATGGTGAAACCATGCTAAAAATACAAAAATTAGCTGGGCCTGGTGGTGCATGCCTATAGTCCCAGCTACTTGGGAGGCTGAGGCATGAGAATTGCTTGAACCCAGGAGGTGGAGGCTTCAGTGAGCCGAGATTGTGCCACTGCAGTCCAGCCTGGGTGACAGAGCGAGAGTCCGTCTCAAAAAAAAAAAAAAAAAAAGAAAGAAAAAGAAAAGTCCCTTGAGGAAATCATATATAAGTAATAACAAAACACTGATAAATGCTATTATAGTTGGACCAGGAGAGCCCAGAGGAGAGGGCAGTAAATACTTATATTCATCCCTATTGGCTTCCCTAGCTAGCCCAATGAGCTCCACGTGCAGAAGGGAAGTAAAGGCTGGAGTATTCTGAGCACTGAAAAATGTTAATAGATCCACTGTCCCTTTGAGGACTTTGAGAAATTGTTGTTAATTTGACAGCTAAACTCCAATATGGGATCTCTTCCATCTGCTGCCACTGAAATCTGTGATAATTACCTCAGTCTCAAATAATAGATAAAGTGAAACAATCTGATGTGGTTTCTTTTTAGCCTCCTTTTGCTATCATTTGATCTACTTTAAAGTGGGCTAGTCTTTCTCTTGCCTATAGTTGGTAGCCATTCTATACAGTCTCTATCACACAGCAAAGCTATTTTTTTTAAGACTACCAAACTCTGTAGGAATGAAAGATATTTTTTTTCATAAAGGAGTCTTCATCATATTCCACACATGTGGAAAAGAGAAGTAGGAGTTGAATGTGATCGCTTTTGCCAACCATCTGTGGGTTTCTTTTTCTTTTTTTTTTTTTTTTTTTATTTTGAGAAAGAGTTTCACTTTTGTTGCCCAGGCTGGAGTGCAATGGCGCGATCTCAGCTTACCACAACCTCCGCCTCTCAAGTTCAAGAGATTCTCCTGCCTCAGCCTTCCGAGTAGCAGGGATTACAGACATGCGCCACCACGCCCGGCTATTTTTGTATTTTTTTTAATTTTATTATTATTATACTTTAAGTTTTAGGGTACATGTGCACAATGTGCAGGTTAGTTACATATGTATACATGTGCCATGCTGGTGTGCTGCACCCATTAACTCGTCATTTAGCATTAGGTGTATCTCCTAATGCTATCCCTCCCCTCTTCCCCCCACCCCACAACAGTCCCCAGACTGTGATGTTCCCCTTCCTGTGTCCAAGTGTTCTCATTGTTCAGTTCCCACCTATGAGTGAGAACATGCGGTGTTTGGTTTTTTGTCCTTGTGATCGTTTACTGAGAATGATGATTTCCGATTTCATCCATGTCCCTACAAAGGACATGAACTCATCATTTTTTATGGCTGCATAGTATTCCACAGTGTATATGTGCCACATTTTCTTAATCCACTGTATCATTGTTGGACATTTGGGTTGGTTCCAAGTCTTTGCTATTGTGAATAGTGCCGCAATAAACATACGTGTGCTTGTGGCTTTATAGCAGCATGATTTATAGTCCTTTGGGTATATACCCAGTAATGGGATGGCTGGGTCAAATGGTATTTCTAGTTCTAGATCCCTGAGGAATCGCCACACTGACTTCCACAATGGTTGAACTAGTCTACAGTCCCACCAACAGTGTCAAAGTGTTCCTATATCTCCACATCCTCTCCAGCACCTGTCGTTTCCTGACTTTTTAATGATTGCCATTCTAACTGGTGTGAGATGGTATCTCATTGTGGTTTTGATTTGCATTTCTCTGATGGCCAGTGATGGTGAGCATTTTTTCATGTGTTTTTTGACTGCATAAATGTCTTCTTTTGAGAAGTGTCTGTTGATGTCCTTCGCCCACTTTTTGATGGGGTTGTTTTTTTCTTGTAAATTTGTTTGAGTTCATTGTAATTTTGTATTTTTAATAGAGACGAGTTTCTCCATGTTGGTCAGGCTGGTCTAGTACTCCCGACCCCAGGTGATCTGCCCACCTCAGCCTCCCAAAGTGCTGGGATTACAGGCGTAAGCCACCACACCTGGCCCATCTGTGGGTTTCTAATACACATTCTCATCCCTCTTTGAAGGATTATTCATTGCAGCTTGTAGTCACACTTTCCTTAAAGCAAGTACTACTTTTATTTTCCCTCGGCCTTCTATCACATAGCAAGAGCATTGGTGGAAATTGTTTTTCCATAAAAATAACTGTGCCACCTACTGTTCAAATGCTACTGATTAAGAAAATCATTGCTCGATTTTTCCTGGGGAATAAATTAGGCTTTTTCCTGAGAGTGGAAAGAAATAAATAATGGGATGTAAAGAATGAAGATGGCTGTGTTTTATGAGGAAAATGTTTATGCAGTTGCCATGGAAACAACATGTAGGCATTCAAAACAGGAGCTTATAATATCTCTGTATTTGTCAAATATAAATCAGATATGAGTTGCATTCATTCTCGTTCTTGGCTCAAATTTAGTCTGACACATATGGTTATGTAATATATGCTCCTGCTTTAGTATATTTGCTTAATATTTGCAAGAATCTAGCAATACACTGGCTGCCATGTTTTAAAATCATATACTGGAAGCATAGAAATAAACTAGGGAAAGCATTTCTCAGCAAATAATTCCTAAAAGATAGCAGCACAATCCCATTGTGACTTTCATAATTAACAGGAGTAATTAATTTTTCTTAATCGAAACATATTCACAATGTTGGGCCTAGTTAATTGGTACAAGCTAATTGTGAGTGATGTCAAATGCTGAATATGCATAGTTTGATAGTTTCTTCTTATTTAATATATGTGATTTCATTTCATAAGTAGAGTAAGGCACAGTAGGCAGTGTTTCTGAATGATTGTTGTACTTTCCTGTTGGAAAACATTAGTTGACGTCAATTTCATATGTTATAAGTGAGGCATGATAGAATTCTAGAGAAAGCATACATGGATTTTGAGGATATGGAGAATTTGACAAAATTTTCCATAGCTTGAACTTTTTTCAGTAACTGATTCCAAAGATAATACAGAAAATGCAAACCATACCTGCAACTACTGCCTTTTAATGGGCACACAAACTAAAAATAGGAAAATCTAAAAACAATTAGAATAGACCCCTTTTGTGGAAAAAAAAGTGATACCCTCTTAACTCTGATATTTTATCCTTTCATGCCACCTTTGTTAGCGATTTCATAGCCCATCAGTTTATCATCCTGTGTATTTTCTCCTGTACATTTCCTCAAAGGCATGCACTTTGAGAAGATAGCCTAGAGGCTTAATGTCTTATTAAAGCAGTAATTGTTTATATAGTGCAATAAATGATAGAGTAATTTAATGAGACCAAATAGAGATTGGTGGGAAAAGGCTAATTGGAGAAGGCTTTTCTAAGGAGTTAAGTTTTAAGTCAAAATTTAAAAGGTGAAAGACCTTTCTAGAGGGCATTTTAACAACATGTATTATCAAAACTTTAAAAATATATATATACACACACATGCATAAATATACATGTGTTTATGTGTGTACTGTTTGATCCAAAAAATGCACTTCTAACAATTTACCTTAAGGAAATAAAGATGTGTGCAAATACTGAATTAGGAGAATGTTTACTAAACCCTGTTTATAATAGAGAAATATGGAACATACTGTAAATACTAGAATTCAACATCAAGTACAAAGGAATGGGTAATTAATGTTAGGATAAATCCAGAAATTGAGTGTATAGCTATTTGAAATATTATAGAAAAATATTGATTTGGAAAAATATTTGTTATATATTATTCAGTGAAAAAAAGCGGGAGTTTGATTGGAATTGTATTAAATCTGCAGATTAGTTTGAAGAAAATTGACGTCTTTACTATGTTGGGTCTTCCAGTTGATGAACATAGTCTATCTCTCCATTTATTTTGGTCTTTGATTTCTTTTATTAGCATTTTATGGTTCTCAGCATACCCCTCCTATACTTGGCTTTCTTAGATTTATACCTGAGGATTTATTTAAAATTTTTTTTTTATTTGGAGCTGATCTGAAAGTTATTTTTTTAAATTTTGGTTTCTATTAGTACATTGCTTGTATATAGAAATATAATTGATTTTTCTATGTTGACCATGTATCCTGCAATCTTAAAATATGTATTAATTCTAAGAAGTTTTTTGTAGATTCCTTGGGATTTTTCACATATATAGTCATGTCATACGCAAATAGGTACAGTTTTATTTTTTCCTTTCCAATATGTATGCCTTTTACTTCTTTTTCTTGTCTGTTGCACTAAAACTTTCAGGATACGTAGAACAGGAATGATGATAGTATAGTCGTTCTTGTCTTGTACCCTTTTCAGGAGGAAGCAGTCAGTCTCACTATTAAATATGATATTAGCTGTAGTTTTTTTGTAGGTGCCCTTTAGTTATGTTGAAGTTCCCTTCTACTTCCAGTTTGCTGAGAGTTTTCATTATGAATGGCTGTTGGATTTTGTCAGATTTTCCATATCAATTGATATGATCATATGGATTTTATTTTTTGAGCTGTTAATATAGTGGTTTACATTTATGGATTTTTAAAAAAATTTTGGACTTTCTGTATATTCCCAGGATGAACCCCCCTTGGTTGTGATGCATTATGCTTTTTACATACAACAGGAACATTTTGTTGAGATGTTTGTGTTTATGTTTATGAGAGATATTGGTGTGTAGTTTTTATTGATTTTTTTAGTACTGTTTTGCCTCTTTTAAATTTTTTTTCTGCCAAACAAATTATACCAAACATTTTGCCTGATTTTAGCATCATGGTGAAGCAGATCTCATAAAATGAATGGGAAGTATATCTTCCTCTTCTGGAATAGACTGTTGAGAATTGAGATTTTAATTTCCCTGTCACTGAAGAATAATGACATTGAATACTCTTCCATGTGCTTATTGGCCACAGAATTTGTTTTTGAGGATTAGTGTCAGACTTATCATGTTAATATATATTGAATTCAGCCAAAGTTGGGCCCTCTTAAGGTTTAGTTTAGGTCTCTAAATGAAGGTGGTGGTGTCAATTTTACTATGATTACACCCGTGGATTTACTTTTACAATAAAGTTTTTAAAACTGAGGCCATATTGTTTAATGTATATGATCATTAATAATTTATAAACACAAGCTTTTTTTTTTTTTTGAGACAGGGTCTCACTCTATTGCCCAGGCTTATGGCACCCTCAACCTCCTGGGCTCAAGCAGGTCTTCCCACCTCAGCCTCCCAAGCAGCTGAGACTAAAGACACAAGCCACTACACCAGGCTCATTTTTTTTTATTTTTTGTAGAGTCAGATTTCCTATGTTGCCCAGGCTTGTCTTGAACTCCTGGGCTCAAATGATCCTCCCGTCTTGGCCTCCCACAGGGCTAGGATTACAGGTGTGAGCCACCACACCCAGCCAAACCAAACGTTTGTAAAGAAACAAGAGAAAATAATTTTTCTCTAATGTTGAAATAGTGAAGTATTATAGTTGTATTTGGAAATGAATTAAAACTTTTATAAGAATTCAATGAATATTACCTATTAAGAAGTTGTTTTGCCAAGTGGCATATGAATGTTTCTGAATGACACAGATGATAAAGATATGAGCATTTACTTGTCAGCAAATGGGCATCACTGTGTTTTGCTAGTATCTAAGCATTCCTGAAAATGGAGCTGTCTCCATCTGGTTGTAATTAGGTTTGGATTGTTTCCTGCCTGGAAGACACTAAAGTTTCTTTAATTTCTGGGATCCACAGCTTTCTAGTTATTCTTATTTCCTGCAACTTAAAAGTGCTCATCTATTTTTCATAGTATTTGAAAAAATGCACACAGAAACATATAATTAGGTTGCCGTTATTATTGACAGATTTTACTCTCTCAAATTTGGAAATGTAGAATTGAGCAGTTGTGTGATTTCCTAGAGAGTGGTCTTTGAAAGATGCATTGAAAGAAGAATGTTAAAAGAGCCCAGGAGGTACGTAATATGTGACAGGAATACTCTGTAAATCCCATAATCTTGCTCAGTTTGTAAATATGGTAATGATTGTCAGCTCCTGTGACATCTGGAATTAAATTTTAGTCATTGTAAGATTTTGACATATGAAGGGACATGCGATTTCCCTTGATCTGCCTTTATGCCATATTTTTCATCTACTTACTTATATATAGCATGAAAAGAGCTAACATTTAATAAGCATATGCTGTTTGCCATGCATGATACTAGTCTCTCTTCTTATATTATCTCTAGTCCTCACTACAATTTTGTAAACCCAATTTACAGCTGAAGAAACTAAGGCTCAAAAAGTTGTTATTGCCTAAAGTCACATAATGTAGTAAGTGGTGATTGAACTCAAATTAGTCTGATCTCTAACTTGCAGTTTTTCTGCTACTGTACCAGTGTTTCTTACCCTTGTTCAATTAAAATAGAATTTCTGGGGGTTACACTTTGATGTTTGAGTAATGTGCATCTACAGTTAGAAACTACTGGATAAACACCCCCTTCTTACTATTATGAGATCATATTTTAGTAGAAGGGAATGTATAGTAAAAAAGCACATTTTCCCTTAAAAGTATGTACAATATTGTCCATTTATCTCTGCCAAAACATATCTATTTGAAACTTCAGTATAAGATGGTACATTGAGAACATGCTGCAGCCTCTCCTTGCTACTACACATTCCTAAAAATAATCCTCCTCTCCCTCTCTAAAGAATATGTAGTACCAATTAAATACAACTGTGATAGGAAACAGGAAAACTTGCCAAAAACCATGGAGAGCCCTTGATAAATGGCATTGGAATGCAGATAAGAACTACAATCTAAAATATGTGTAGGACTGAAATACTGCAAAAGGTGTGAATGGCTATTTGGAGATGCTTTATGTCTAGCCTCCTGGACAAGCAGACATGTAGAACTACCTCTCCCTACCTTTACAGCTTTTTCTTGGTGTTCGACATGCGAAAACAAGAAATTTGGGTGCTTTAAAAGCCAAGGGAGTACTACTCCCAATGCTGTCAATATCCAGAACAGACAGGAAACCCCTAGAACACTAACTATCCATTTTAACTACCCGGTGGCACATCTTTCTTTCCCAACTCATGCTGCTGTGATCACGTGAATACAGCCATCACAGACTAATAGGATATCTCTAAAGTCCAAACAAAGATAGGGTCACAACCCAGAATCACAAAATATTTGAAGAAAACTAATATTATGAAGGAGAGTACCAAACTATATAAATGGAAGAACTAATGCCCAAGGGATAAGAGTTAATAAAGAAAGCAAAACAAGAGTTTAGAATAAATATAATTACTGTCCTCAGAGACATGCAGGATGACACTGCATTCATCAAAAAAGAAAACTTTAGAGCTTTTTGAAGTTAACAATTCAAAAGAAAGGACAAACAGGAAGAAAAAAAAGGCGAGTTGAGAGACACTGAGGATAGACAGAAAGAGTAGCAACCAGAAATAATCCTATAATTACCAATGCTGGATGCAAAAAGATAGTGGGATAGTATATTTCAAAATTCTTTGGGAAAATAATTTTATACTTAAGAGTTCAATACCTGCCCAAATTATAAAACTGACATTTTTTAGACATGCAGTACTCATGATAAGCATAATTACTAGATGAAAAGAAACAATATTTTTGTTCAAAACCATTAGGGAGAAAGAAAAATGGAACATAGAAAATTCAGTAAAGGTAACATATAGCAGGAAAAGAAAATACAGAAACTATAAGAAAACATGAGAAATAGAAATGCAATGTAGAATGGTTGCATTCACTTATTAAAGGGTAGCCTCTCAAATCAGTTTGAAAAATGTTTGATGTTTACAAGGACCACATAAAACATAGACTAGAAGGCTGAGAAAAAGATTAATCAGGCAAATAAAAAGTAGTAGGCATAGCAAGAGAATTTAAAGCAAAAACTCATTCAGTTAAAAGAAATGAAGAGATATTTCATTATCATCTTGATAAATTGTTTTATAGATATGAATTCACTTAGCAATATAGCTTTGACATAAAGAGATCTAATAATTTTTGTAATGTGATAAAAACCAAGATCATAGTGGGAGATTTTAGCACACATCTTTCAGAAGTTGACAGAACAAAGTAGAAAAAAATAAATACATATATTTATGTAACGTGAGCAGATAATGAGCTTAAAGTAATTGATATGTAGAGATAAACATTCATTTCAATATACAGGAAACAGTCACAAAAATTGATCAAATATTAAAACACAAGAAAATGTAAACAAATATTAAAAGAAACAAAATTATACATGATATGTTCACAGACCATAGAAGGTAAAACTGGAGATTTAAAAAAAAAAAAAAAGTAAATTCCAGGAATAGAATAAAGTAAAAATTGGAAATAACAAACATTTTAGAAATGTATGATGCCAAGAGCCCTACATATGAAAACCTGTGGGTTGGTGTCAAAATTTACTCAGAAGAAATTTAGTTTTTAATGCATTTCTTAGAATATTAGAGAAATTTAAATTTTTAATCATTTTTATAACTTTTTGTACTTTATCTTGTAGAAATATTTTAGGATTTACAATCTTTTTTAGTGAAACATTTATCCAAAAGTAATTAATATCTTCAGTGTTACTTGTTTCTTCTGTTTAATTCATGTAAAATTAAATCTCCTTATTGTAAAAACTGCATTCATAGGATAAGCCCACTTTTAAAAAAATTATTTTCTAGCCAGGTGCAGCGGCTCGCACCTGAGTAATTTATAAAGGAAAGAGATTTAATTGACTCATGGTTCCACATGGCTGGGAAGACCTCAAGAAACTTAACAATTATGGCAGAAGGCGAAGGGGAAGCAAAGCACCTTCTTCACAAGGCAGCAGGAAGGAAAAGTGCCAAGTGAAAGGAGAAGACCTCCTTATAAAACCATCAGATCTCATGAGAACTCACTCACTATCATGAGAACAGCATGGGGGAAACTGCCCCAATGATTCCATCACTTCCCACCAGGTCCCTCCCGTGATACCTGGGGATTATGGGAACTACAGTTTAAGATGAGATTTCGGTGGGGACACAGCCAAACCATATCATTCCATCCCTGGCCCCTCCCAAATTTCATGTCCTCACATTTCAAAAGACAATCTTACCCTTCCAACAGTCCCCCAGTCTTAACTCATTCCAGCATTAAGTCAAAAGCCCAACTCCAAAGTATCATCTGAGACAAGGCAAGTTCCATCCGCCTATGAGCCTGTAAAGTCAAAAACAAGTTAGTTCCCTCCAAGTTACAATGGAGGGAACAGGAATTGGGTAAATACATCCATTCCAAGTGGGAGAAATTGACCAAAACAACGGGATTATAGGCCTCATGCAAGTCTGAATCTATAGGGCAATTATTAAATCTTAAAGTCCCAAAATGATCTCCTTTGATTCCATGTCTCACATCCAGGTCACGCTGATGCAAGAGGTGGGCTCCCATGGCCTTGGGTAGTTCTGCCTCTGTAGCTTTGCAGGGTACAGCCCCCATCCCAGCTGCTTTCACAGGCTGGCATTGAATGTCTGCAACTCTTCCAGACGCACAGTGCAAGCTGTCAGTGGATCTACCATTCTGGGGTCTGGAGGATGGTGGCCCTCTTCTCACAGCTCCACTAAGTAGTGCCCAGTGGGGACTCTGTGTGGAGACTCCAACCCCATTTTTCCTTTCCACACTGCCCTAGCAGAGGTTCTTCATGAGGACTCTGCCCCTGCAGCAAACTTCTGCCTGGACATCCAGGTGTTTCTGTACATCCTCTGAAATCTAGGCAGAGGTTCCCAAACCTCATTTCTTGACTTCTGTGCACCCACAGGCTCAACACCATATGGAAGCCACCAAGGCTTGGGGCTTGCACCCTCTGAAGCAATGGCTTAGGCTGTACTTTGGCCCCTTTTAGCCATGCTGTAGCTGAAGCAGCTGGGACGCAGGGCACTATGTCTCAACGCAGCATAGAGCAGGGAGGACCTTGGGCCCAGCCCACAAAACCATTTTTCCCTCCTAGGCCTCCAGGCCTGTGATGAGAGGGGCTGCCGTGAAGGTCTCTGACATGCCCTGGAGACATTTTCCCCATTGTCTTGGTGATTAACATTCAGCTGCCCATTACTTATGCAAATTTCTGCAGCTAGCTTGAATTTATTCCCAGAAAATGGGTTTGTCTTTCCTATTACATTTCAGGCTGCAAATTTTCCAAACCTTTATGCTGTGCTTCTTCTTGGACAGTTGGCTGCTTAGAAATTTCTTCTGCCAGACACCCTAAATCATCTCTCTCAAGTTCAAAGTTCCACAGATCTCTAGGACAGGCGTAATGCACAAGAGTCACCTTTGCTGCAGTTCCCAAGCCTTATCTCTATCTGAGACCACCTCAGCCTGGACTTAAATTGTCCATATCACTATCAGCATTTTGGTCAAAATCATTTAACAAGTCTCTAGGAAGTTCCAAACTTTCCCACATCTTCCTGTCTTCTTCTGAGCCCTCCAAACTGTTCCAGCCTCTGCTTGTTACCCGGTTCCAAAGTCAATTCCACATTTTCAGGTATCTTTACGCCAGTCCCCCATGACCTTGGTACCAATTTATTATATTAGCCAGTTCTCACATTGTTATAAGGAAATACCTGAGACTGGGTAATATATGAAGGAAAGAGGCTTAATTTACTCACAGTTTTGCATGGCTGGGAAGGCCGCAGGAAACTTAAAATCATGGTGGAAGGTGAAGGGGAAGCAAGGCACCTTCTTCACAAGGTGACAGGAGAGAGGAAGTGCAAGCAAGGGCAACGCCAGATGCTTATAAAACCATCGGATCTCATGAGAACTCAGTCACTATCATGAGAATAGCATGGGGGAAACCGCCCCTTGATGCAGTTCTCAAGGGTGGATTGGATCTCTTGAGGCTAAGAATTCAGGACCAGCCTGGGCAACAGAGCAAGACCCTGTCTCAAAAAAATATATATTTTTTTTTAATTAGCTGGACATGGTGGTCCATACCTGTAGTCCTAGCTACTCAGGAGGATGAAGCAGGAGGATCTCTTGAGCCCAGGAATTCAAGGCTGCAGTGAGCTATGATCTTACACAAATTTTTTTAAATTAAAAAAAAATTTCTGTAATCTCAGTATCTCTCCAATTCTGTGTGTTCATCCATTATTTCTACGTATATTTAGAGAGATGTGTGGAATGGTACTCCACTAATATTAACACCTTTTCTTTCTGGGTAATGGGTCATTGGTTGATTTATTCCTTTTACTATTTTGTGCTTTTATGTATTTCTACATTTTTCATGGAAGCATGCTTTATTTTATAAAAATTAAATTATTTGCTTAAATAAGTAAACAATTGTATTAAAGATTTTTAAAACGAATGATAAAATAATTCAAAGAAAATAAAGGACCAAATTAATAAGGATGAATGCAGAAATCCAATAGCAATGTTCATTAAAAGATAAATAAAATAGATAAATCTTGGCAATTCTGAAAAAGAAAATATATTAATCGATATTGGTAATTAAAAAAGGAAGCATAAGTAAAACTACAGACATTTGTAAAATTATAAGAACTTTTATGTATAAGTTTACACTAATAAATGTGAATGCTGTCTGGGCACGGTGGCTCACTCCTGTAATCTCAACACTTTGAGGGGCTTGAGGTGGGAGAATCACTCAAGTCTAGGAGTTCGAGACCAGCCAGGGCAAGTTGGCAAGACCCCATCTCTACAAAAAATTTAAAAATTAGCCAGGTGCAGTGACACCCACCTGTAGTCACAGCTACTTGGGAGGCTGAGGTGGGAGCATCACTCGAGCCCAGCAATTTGAAGCAGAAGGGAGCTATGATCATGCCACTGCACTCCAGCCTGGGCAACAAAGTGAGACCCTATGTCTTTCAAAAAAAAAAAGTTTTAATAAACGTGAATGCCTAGACATAATGGGTAATTTTCAGAAAAATATGTTTTATTCAAATTGTAATAAGGAATGGTAAAAACTCTGAATTAACTAATAATTATAAGAAGGAACTGTTGTTAAGTGTGATATCCAAGTGGAGATGTCAAGAAGACAGTTATATAAAAAACACTAGAGTTCAAAAGAGAGAAATGGACTGGAAATAAAATTTGGGAGTAATAAGAATATAAATTAGATGATATACAGACAGGATTGGATAAAATCCCTTAGGGCAAGAGAATGGATAAAGATGGGAAAAGGAAGATAGGGATATTTTTGGTCACTCCAACACTGAGAAATCTAGTACTGAAGAAGCCAATGAAATAGGCTAAGAAGGAGGTGAACAATGAGTTGGAAAGAAAACCAGAAAAGTGTGGTAACCCAGAAGCTAGAGAAGGAAATATTCCAGGAAGGATGGAGTAATCAACTATATGAAATGATAATAAAAGGTTTGATAAGGTGAGAACAGAGAATTGGCCAGTGGTCTTAGGGGAAATACAGTCTTTGGACACCTTAATTAGCAGAGTTTTGTTGGGAACAAAAACCTGAACTAAGTGGATTGAGGAGAAAATGGAAGGGAGAAAGTGAAGGGCACTCTTTTTAAGTAGTTTTGCTTTAGAAGGTAATGGAGAAATGCAGTGGTACCTAGAGGGAAACCAGAGTACAAGGGAAAGTTATTTTGTTTTTTAAGATGAATGGGATTATGGCACATTCATACACTAGTGGGAATTATCTGGAATGGAGAAACTGATGATGCAAAAGAAAAAAAAGGACCAGGTGCGGTGGCTCACGCCTGTAATCCTGGTACTTTGGGAGGCCAAGGCGGGTGGATCACTTGAGGTTAGGAGTCCGAGCCCAGCCTGGCCAACAATGTAAAACCCCGTCTATACTAAAAATACAAAAAATTAGCTGGGTGTGGTGGCAGGTGCCTGTTATCCCAGCTACTCAGGAGGCTGAGGCAGGAGAATCGCTTGAACCCAGGAGGCAGAGGTTGCAGTGAGCAGAGATCACACCATTGCCCTCCAGTCTGGGTGACAAGAGCAAGAATCCATCTTAAAACAAAAAGAGAGAGAAGAAAGGTATTTCAAGAACATTCCTTGAGAAGTCACAAGTGGATGAGATCCTGGCCACAAGTAGAAAGGTTATCCTTAAAGAAGAACATGAACACTTCTTCCATTGTAAAGGTAGAAAAGGCAATGTGTGTGAGAGTAAATACAGTTAGGTTGGTAGAATTTGTGGGAACATGAGATGAAATTCATCTGGTTGGATCTATTTTTCCACTGAAGTATGAGGCTAAGTAGCAGGTGACCTGGGGAAGGGATGTTAGAGATTTGAGAAGACTAGAAGATTGGTGAAACTCTTATCTCAAAATGGAAAGGTAAATATATAGAAAGAACTGATTGGATTCTGTATCTGACAGTGTTAAATCCCCATTTGAGATTTGTGATAATAAATTTTAAGTGAGCACAGTTGGCACTGTGTGTGTGTGTGTGTGTGTGTGTGTGTGTGTGTGTGTGTGTGTTTCCTGACACTGTTCATCTGCTCAGAAGCAGGCTTAGTGTAAGCTCATGGTTGGGTTGGCATTTTACTAGTAAAGACAGGGAAGGAGAGTCAAGAGAGTGTTTGCAAAATGGAAAACATGATGATTGTTCATGGAATTTAATATGGGTAAAGAGGGAAGTGAGAATACTGATTAAAGTGATAAGGGCAATGATTTTATATCTCAGTGAGATCCAAGAATTGTTGGAGTAAGCCTCTACATTTTAAGCAAGCATCTCAGGTGAGTATGATTCCTGTGGGCTATGGGCCACTCTTGAAGAAACATTCACAATTGCTTTGGGTCATAATAGTAGTATTAAAGTAATACCTGTGTTTTGTTTGTTTTGTTTTTCAAATTTCACTGTATATCTATTTAAACATAGTCAGAAGTACTTTTAAGAAAATGAATTTGTATGAGTGTGTAGGAAGATACTGATTATCAAGACTTCAGTAGTGAATAGACTACTGCTTGGAGGAAATGAGTGTAACAATTATTCTAATATAAATTTAGCTTTTAAAATATATTATTAGATGAACAGCTGTTGCATTCTACCTCCATATGTTACAATTTCATATGCAATTAATTACTCAAATATTTAACCCGTCATTTATTTCTGGAGGTTTGAATCTATATTTATTTTTCAAATTTGAAGTTTTTGACCATATCTGAAAAGAAAATTATACTCTAAAACTTTTTTTTACTACAAGAAAATTCTGACCTTTCAGTTTAATTTGGGCAGTTAACCAAAGGGAAGATGGCATCTTTAATTACCTGAGTTATACCTAATTCTGCAAGTGCAACTTGTTCTCAGTAAAACTTTTGTCTAATTTTAGCTACTTCCCTTTGCTTGCAAAGCTATTGCAATTTTCTTATTAAATTCAATTTGCACCTGTCTTGAAAGACTTGATGAAAAGTGGACAGAGTAGGTTAAACCAGTAGAGATTCCTTTTTTATTGAAACCCACTTATATGTAGCATTTATTTCTGAGCTTCACTGAAGAAACATCATGAAATTAGTAGAGCCTATTATAATTTTTTTAACTACTGAATTTATATTGCAAGAAAGGTTAGAATGGTTTCCCCCACATCTATTCTCAATTAACTGTAGCTGTTTTATTATGAATTTGGTGGGGGCCTTTTTTTCAAGTACCTTATATCACTGTTGATTTACTGTGATTATTAGATGCCTTTGGATTATTGTATACATTGTTGATGCTTTTTATGACAGCTTAAATCAGTCATCAAATATTATATATTACACCCAACACTGCGGTGGTCCTATAGAGAATACAAACTAAACACAACAAAGTCTCAGATCTTTTTTTTTCCTTTTAGACGTGTATATTATCCCCTAATTTTTGGTTTTTACTTCTTCATGCTAGTACTACATGCTATAAACCAAATTATGCTTCTTACTGGGTTTTTGTCAGTTGGTTTTGTTTTTTGTTTTTGTTTTGTCTTGTTTGAGACAGGGTCTCACTCTGTCTCCTCGGCTGGAGTGTAGTGGTACAATCATAGTTCACTGTAACCTCAAACTACTGGACTCAAGTGATCCTCCTGCCACAGTGAGACAGAATCTCATTCTGTTGCCCAGGCTGGTCTCAAACTCCTGGCCTTTAGCAGTCATCCCACCTTGCTTTCCAAATTGGTGGGATTACAGATATGAGCCACCGTGCCCAGCCCACTTCTTGTTGTTTGATAAATAGATCCCACTCATTGTTTCTGTGTCTCTTCTGTGCTGTTTCTCTTCCACCTTCTTTCCAATCCTGAGTAATCTGTCCTCATTAAGACTCCCCTCAGGCTGGGCACAGTGGCTCATGCCTGTAATCCCAGCACTTTGAGAGGCCAAGGCGGGTGGATCACTTGAGTCAGGAGTTCGAGACCAGCCTGGCCAACATGGTGAAACCCTGTCTCTACTAAAAATACAAAAATTAGCCTGGTGTGGTGGTGTGCACCTGTAATCCCAGCTACTTGGGAGGCTGAGGCAGGATAATCACTTGAACAGCTGTGGTGGAGATTGCATTGAGCTGAGATCGCACCACTGCACTCCAGCCCAGGCAACAGAGCAAGCCTCTGTGTCAAAAAAAAAAAAAAAAAAAAAAAGACTCATCTCAAATGGTGTCACTTGCATGATGTCTTTCCAGACACTTCCTTCACCCAATAAGTATTTTATAATAGCATTTATAATGTTTTCCTTGTCTTAAATATTGGTATATTTTATATTATTCTCCTCCACACTTGAAATTAGCTCTTTGAGAATGGCGTCTTGTTTTACTAATCTTTGTATATACCATGTCATAGCTGGCACATATTAATCACAAAATAATATTCGTTGAATCAAAGGTTAGAAACAGCTAAAGAAAGGCCAGGCGTCATGGCTTACACCTGTAATCCCAGCACTTTGGGAGGCCAAGGCCGGCGGATCACCTGAGGTTGAGAGTGTGAAACCAGCCTGACCAACATGGTGAAACCCCATCTCTACTAAAAATACAAAATTAGCTGGGCATGGTGGTGGGCGCCTGTAATCCCAGTTACTCAGGAGGCTGAGGCAGGAGAATAGATTGAATCCGGGAGGGAGAGGTTGCAGTGAGTCGAGACTGCGCCACTGCACTCTGGCCTGGGCAAAAAGAGTGAAACTCCATCTCAAAAAACAAAAAAGAAAAGAAAAAGAAAGAAAGAAAAGAAAGAAACAGCTAAAGAAAAGGAATGTATATGACAAAAATGGTCAGGAATCAGATACCTCTGGTCGTGAGAGAAGTTATTAATGTTGTTTTACTGGAGAGGAGAGGACTTGAACTGAGCCTCATGCATGGGGACCCTAAAGTAAAACCCGTAAGAATGATGAGTGCCATGAGAATAATAAATTCTGCTTTAAGATGGCAGTTTTCTGAAATTGGGTAAATAGAGGAAATTTGCTATTTTATTTTTTCCCTGCTTGCCATTTTATGAATGATACATCCTTTTCACACAGTTGAATGTGTTGGAAACAAAATCATACCTAGTGCAGAAAATCTTCATTGTGTTCTTAGAGTAAGGATGTCTCTGCAGGTTATTACTAGCCACATTGTGAAAGGTGCTAAACTTCAGTGAAGTGCTCTGCCTAATGTTTTTTTCAAATGTAGTAGAAAGGCCTTCAGAAAGGTATATCTTATTTGAGGCCCTGGAGATTATTTTCTTTCCCAGGGGCTTGGTACCTGATCTCTGTTGAGTACTCCACAATCTCTTGGAATGGTTTTCTAGGGGACTGCCTGGTTCAGAATGGGGAAGTAGGTCCTGACTGGCTGCTGGAATGAGAACCTCTGGAGTAGCCTGATAATAAAAGGCCAAACTTTCTAGGGCCAATACATCCTGAGTCATAGAGAAGCCACATAAAGAGTCCCCTATGGCAGAACCAAGTCTTCTAGAGGAGAGTAAAGCTGTTCAGACTGTCAAATGAAGGACCTGAAACCAGGGCTAGCTTATCCCATTAGAACCTAGAGTCCTCAATACTTTTAGGGGCACATGAAAATGCTTAATGTCTTTTAAAATTAGAAGAAAAATACCTTTTACTGTTGAACAAAGTATTTTAATATATAACATTAATATATTTGTCTTCATACCAAAGTAGTCATAAAGTTTAATTTTTTTAATGGGGAAAGCACCAAAAAGACAAGTATCAAAAGCCCACAAAAGTCATAATTGGGCCCTGCCTGGGACCTACCCATCCTCTCAGGGTTTGTGCTAGGCTGTGAAAGAGCAGCAAGTTCTGGGCAAAGGTGTGATATTTTGATCCAGTTGTTCTCTCTCTTTACACCTTAATATCTTCATCTGTTTGATGAGGACTTTGGACCAGGCAACATTAAGGGCCCTTGCAGGTCAAACTTTATTAAATGAAGTCCTGCATCAGAAGCTCTGCACAAGTTCCAGGCCAAAGCAAATTATCTAACATGATTTTATTGTCAACTCATATCTTTGACCCATAGGGACCCAGAACAGGCCTGCTAGCCACCCTATAATTTTTGTGAGCCCACTCAGAAGTACATGTTCATAAATGTTAGAACATGAGAATCGTGGTATTATAATGCAACTGGTAAAAGATTAGAAGTAGCTAAATGACGAGTTAATGGGTGCAGCACACCCACATGGCACATGTATACATATGTAACAAACCTGCACGTTGTGCACATGTACCCTAAAACTTAAAGTATAATAATAAAAAATAAAAAGTAGAAAAAATAAAAAATAAAAAAAGTAGTAAAATACCTTGTATGTTGTAAATGTCCAACAAATATTTATGAATAGATGAAATAATATATGTAGAATATTAGCTTTCTTTTCTTTTTTCTTTTTTGAGACAGTGTCTCACTGTGTCTCCCAGGCTGGAGCGCAGTGGTGTGATCATACCTCACATAGCCTCCCGAGTAGCCGGAACTATAGGTAAGCACCACCATACCAGGCTAATTTTTTTTTTTTAGTAGAGATGGAGCCTTGCTATATTGTCCAGGAAGGTCTTGGACTCCTAGGATCAAGTTATCTTCTTGCCTTAGCCTCCCATAGTGCTGGGATTACAGGCATGAGCCACTGTGCCCAGCCTCATTTTCTTAATTAAGAGAAAAATATATTTACTAGAAAAATTATTAACTCATAGGACTTTTTTCTTATTTATTCTCTGCAGCAAAACAGCATAAAACATTTTGGAGATGGTTGTATCTAAAGTGTTTAAATCTCATTTCTATAAATTGTAAACTTCTGAAGATTAAGCCCAGAACTCTTTTAAATTGCTGTTTTCTGTATATTTATTTGGTTTTATTCTTCTTGGTCTAATCCTAAGTATGTGCTGTATTAATATATTAGAGCAATATTGCTCTTACTTCTACTTTTCCTCCTCTGTATGATGTTCATTTTCATATTATGGGTAGAAAACCGTGAGCCCCTGTTTAATCTTCCTACTGTAGTCAATGTGCCTCTGTGTTACTTATACTACTCCATCCCCCTTATTTGTTTAGGGATATCATGTGTTAGAAAATGGGATGATTTAATGGATGCCTACAAAATATATAATGAGAATGGTAAATTTGCTGAAAAACAAGTAATTACAAAATGATAAACTTATTCTAGATTGCCATTTTTGTTTTTCCAGTCTAGTAATAAATACAAGTTCTCTTCCTTTGATATACATCAGAAGCACCTGAACTGTTTCAGATATTTGAGCCCCCTCTCAGACCTGCTGGTTTAGGATCTATGGGAATGCAACTCATGCATCTGTATTTTGATAAAGATTACAGATTGTGACAGGCACTAAAGGTTGAGGACGACTGCCATATAGTAAAAGAGAATTGTAGACTCTGGAGCTAGATAGATCTAAGTCCAGAGTTCAGACATACCATGATCTAAGTGTATGATCCAGTCCTAGGTCTATGAGCAAATCACTAAATCTCTCTGAACTTCAGTTTCCTTGTCTATAAAATAGGGGTGGTAATACTTTATAAGGAAGTAGAGGGATTAAAGGAAACAGTAGATGAAAAGTACCTGGCATATGTTAAGCGGTAACTATTGTTATTCTGGTAGCATGACATTATCCTCAGTTTTCATCTTGACTTATGAAGAGTGAGGTGCTTCTCACAGTAGCTCTTTTCTGCATCCAGAAGAATATGCAGAACTTCCTCAAGCTGTCTTTTCGTTAGACAGATTTATTTTGGGCTTTGAACTTTCCTCCAAGTTTTTATTTGGACTATTCAGAAAACAGTGTCAGAGAAAATACATGGCATCTCGGTTTTCAAATTCCACAACACTCTCTGGAGTGGCTAATTATTTCTGGACCCTGTTACAAAGTTATTCATTGTCTTATATTAAGAACAGATATACTGGTATATCATGAACTTGGGACATAAACTTACCAGTTGCAAAACCATAGAACAATGGATTTTTGTCAGTGAAACATATGAATACCTAATTTGTTATCATGGCAACTTCATCTTTATATGTTTATGTTGTCAGTGTCTGGATTTGTAAATGATAATGTTTCAGATTTTCTTTTCAAACATCTCAGATCAAATATCAAAGACAGGGTTTTTTTTTTCTTGAAATATCTTTAGAATATTTAACTGATAATGTAATGCAAAAAACCACAAGAGAAAAGAGAACTATTGTTCTGTTTCCTGGTAATGGTCTTTCCTGTCTGTATTACATTACACAGATATATATGTGTGTGTGTGTATGTGTGTGTAATATATATATCCCTTTATTTTCAGTTGCCATTACTTTGACAGAATTAAAAAGAAAGTATTGATTTTTTTTTCTTGGTTAAGGATTGATTAAATACTTAGAGCATAATGCTCAGCATAAACATTTAATTTACATGAACTTTGCCTAGCATTTAACAAGACTATGGCTAGCTGCATTCTCTTATGAAATACACATTCACAATATCTTCTCAGCGAAGGGGCCATTTCTTTATGACTGTATGTTTCGTCATATATTGAAAAACAGAGAGTATATTAAATATTTCAAATGTAAACATTACAAGTGTTAGAGATTACATAACTTCATGTTTGGTGTACCCTTTCTACTTCTTTCTAGAATTGTCATATATATATAAATTATACACACGCACACACACACACACACATCTATAGAAAGTCTTGCCCAGATTGCACCATTGCTTACTTCTGGACCAGAACACCTTATAGGAAAATTTCATGTCACAACTATTTTTAAGCAGAAACTGCAGCAGATGAGGATATAAATAGATGGAAACAGTTTTAACCACCTGTATCTTTATCGATCTTTGACTCCAAGCAGTTGCAATCTTGGCATTATGGTTTATCTGAAAAACCATTCTAGTATAGCACCAGTTAATGAAATAAATTGTCTGCTATATATAGGTTTTGTGTGAACATACAAATGAAATATACTGTCTCAGAATAATGTGGTTGGGGGAATATCTAGAGACAAATACAATGCAATTGCAACATAACAGTTACACACCAAACTCTTAACAGGAATAATGTAGTGTGGTATTTGAAAGCCTAAACTCTGAAATCAGATTGCCTGAGCTGAAATCTCAATTCCTTTAACTATGTAACCCTGGGCAAGTTACTTCAAAGTGCCTCCGTTTTCTCATCTGTAAAATAACCATTGATTTGAAATGTGGAGGATTTTGAAACCTAAGCTAAGAAATGTGGGTTTGATATGCTGAAAAATAGGGAGCTACTTTAAATTTTTGAACAAGCAAGTTACATGATGAAATTAATTGAGGAACATTGTATTTGTGATTGCATATGGATGGAGTGGGAGGACCTAGAGGCAAAAACATTAGATAGGAGACCACCAGAACAAACTAAATGTGAAAGGTGGAACTGTGGAAATGGAAAGAGATGGGCAAAACCAAAAATCACCAAGGAGAAAAAAAAATCATCCAGATTTCATGATAGCTTGGATATATTTTGAAACACCTCTCTCCATACAAATGAAATAATTCCGCAAAATTCTAGAAAATGCTGGTGTAGCAGCTCAGTGGAAATCTCCCGTAAGTGCTGTGAGAAATAAATTCTGGGGACTCCAGCTGATACAGAGTGTGTTCACTTACAGCTTCCTTTGCCCCTTTGTACACTAGAGCACAACAGGAAATATTGGCTTATCTCTGTAGGAAGTGTCTCTATAGGAGTTGCTTACTGAACTGAATATCTTTGTTTAGAACTAATTGGCCTTTCTAAAACAGCATTTTTAAAGAGCTTACTCAAATAAGGCAGACTTTAACCATCTGATAAGTCAGAGACAAATCAGTCCTCTTCTAAGCAAGGTTGACAGTCAGTGCAAGAGAAAAGAAAGCACAGAAAGAAAGGCACCATCAGACAAAAGAACAGTGTATTAGTAAAAACTAGATAATTAAGAAAACTTTATTTAATGTGAACATTGAATTCTATCACAAATCCTTTTCCTGCATTATGGTGGTATCTGTGTGAACCAACCTTTTTTCAGCCCTTTTTGTTATAGAATGTTAAGAATGTTAGTTAACAAGGTTATAAAGTAGAAGAGTCTAATTAGAAACCAGAAAATATCTCAGTCTTTTGGTCTGAATTTGTTTTCCTTTGGTTAGATTCTTAAAGTAGAAAAAAAAAAAAAAACAAAAACTACTACTTATTTTGTAAACATTTTGAGGATTTTGATTCAGATATTTTAAATTATTATGAGAGATAGAGAATAACCCTGTCCAAAAAAGTAAGAAAATGAATAAAATTTGTTTAAAAGAGGATTCTCTTAAAATATAACCAAAGGGACAGATTTTGACAGCAGTCTTCATTGTTTTTCCATATGAGTGTTTTCTAAACCTAACAAATGTAAGCAATAAATAAGTAAAAAAAAAAAAAATCTCTCAAATGAGGCCATTGGTTTCCTTCAAAATTAACTCATCATCTGGTCAGATATTTCCAGAAATTGTTTTTAACTATCTGGCAGAGTTACTGTTTTCAGTGAAGAGAGGGATCCAACAGTGATTTGATGTTTTAGTTTATATAACAGGACAGTGGTAGTATCATCAATCAATTACTTAGCAGATTTAATTAAGTATTCTCTCTATGGTCAAATGCATTACCATTCTTCCCACTAGTCTAATTGTTTGAGTATTGGCTTGCTATTTAAGTCAGTTATTTTTACAAGAACTTTTGTCTTGACAAAATAATCCATAACTCCTTTCCACTAGCCACAGTATTAGAGACTACTGTCGACACACACAAAAATGTGTTTTGTGGGGTAATATACAGATTGCTTGCTATGATAGTTAAATCATGTGGAAAACCTTGAATTTTGGTGAAGACAGCTCTTGCTTACAAATGCATTTTATCCCCACAAAACATATCTTGGCTCTGATTACTCTAAGGTAAAACTCTACTAAACATGTGCTGCTGCTTTTCTTATACTCGGGTGGAAGCTGTGCGTGAGTTAGTGAAAGGTGCAAATGAAACTAAGTTCTTACCAGGTAGAACTGAAATAATAGAATAATGACTTCCAAGTTTGCTTCAAAAGGGCTCTTAGCAAGTGAATTCACAATTTACAGTATTAATCAAATGAGGGAAATGCATTAGAATATCTTGTTTCTGGAAGCTTTGTTGGCTATAGGCTAATTTCTAGCTCTTTAGACCAGTTTTGGCCATCATTTAGTCACTAGTGACTTAATTATAATTAAAATTATTGCTTCTCAAATTTTCATTTACATACTAAAGCACGGACTGATTCTAAATCTGGAGTGGGGCCTGAGACACTGCATTTCCAACAAGCTCGCAGGTATTACCAATGCTGCTAGTTCGTGGACTGCATTTTGAGTGGCAAAAGTCTAAATAGTTGTCCTTGTTACCTGTGTCACCTGTCTTCTTACTCTGTTTGACTTTTTGCCTGTAAGATTAGCTCTGTTTGCGCTTCATTTTGCCATTTTGAACTATTTCATGATGCTGTGCTTTCTATGGCAAAGAAAATAGCCTCTGGAAGACATGCCCTTTTACTAGTGGGAACTCCATGCTTTCTTGGGAGTTCTGGCCGGCTTTGTCTGGAGTTTGTCCAGAGGGCTATAGTGATGGGACCCAGAAGAGCCTTTCATTGTTTCTGCTTGCAAGAAAAATCAATCACCAAGACCAGTTGATTAACAGAGATTTTCCCACTTAACTATCATTATGTGAAAGGAGCATGGATTCTGCAGTAGAACCTGTGTGACCTTGGTCAAGTTACTTAATTTATTTGACTCTCAATTCCTTAGTCTATAAAATCAAAATAAAATGAAAATTCCTTAGTCTGTAAAATGCATAAGGTCATTGGGATAATTAGTGATTAGCAGTAATATATATGAAACACTTGGATAGTATACTGTCTGCATTATAGTAGGCATTTAATAGTTAATAACAAGCATCCTTGTCACTGAGTGGAATGAAACAAGCATTAAAAACTGTTTAATTTTCTCAATGTGAGGCATTTCATTTGTAAGGCAGCAAACAAGGAGAGAGAAAGAAGGAGAAACAAGTTTTGTGATTTGTTTTCTATGAAAGAAAAAGGTTAAACGTATGTTTTCATTTTTTTTATGCTTCTACTTTACTTCATGTTTTAAAAAATTATTCATTAGATTCCTTTGGAAAACTTGGGTCAAATCATTCTTCTGAATGTCCATTAGAACTCCTGTGATTCAGAAAAATTTTAGATCCTCAACTTTATTTTGAAAAAGAAAAAAAAAAGAATTAATTCCATTCCATCCTAACTCACCTGAATTTTTGAGGCCAAGATATGCCCCAGTAATGGCATTCTTACTGTACTCTTTTTCTGAGTATAGTATAGAGGAGAATCATCAGGAACACAGCTGGCACCTTGAGGAGCACGACTTAAAATTGGCATTGCATGCTAAACCTGGGCAAGCCAACATTTGTTTGGTTAGTAATCTTTTCAGGCAGAGCCGTTGATTTGGCCCAAAATTCCTGCAGATTATCATAGAAGTATTTTTATTTGCAGCCAAAATCCTTCACAAAACTTCTTAGTACATTCTGAAATACAAGCATATAGGCTATAATGGTTTTTTAAATTCCTTTTTCTCTCTCACATTAACTGGTTTTCTTATAGTGTGCATAAAATGTTTGCCCAGTTAGGTGCTTCATAAAAGAGATTTTTTCCAACAGCACATGTGTTCCAGGATAACCTATTAGCTATATTATATAAATGGGAACTCTAGTTGATGGGATATTCATCTGTAAGAAAATATTCTCTCAGTACCCCTGGGCTTAGCAATACTATCATTTGTCTCACTTCAAAGCTAATTGAAATCAGCCAGCCTGTGTTTCAAAATATCTACACGTATTACCAACCATCTGGCTGCTCACAAATGATGAAGACATTTAATATAAAACCTGGTTAATGCACTACCCTCTCACCTCTAGAGAAGAAATCTTGCCTAGGACACCCATAGTCTTACTTTAGTGTTGGTCTACAACAGGGCAATCATTTAGGTCCTCAAACTCATAATAATTTTACATAATTCCTCCCAAGTGACTGACCATGTGATAAATGTTAAAATGATCTTCGCTGGGCTCATTCACAACTGCAATGACAGAGTGGAAAGTTTATGTATGACCATCAGACCTAGAATATCTAGAGGTGTGCATGTGGGTAAAGGGCATATGCTACAGTTTTTTAGTAACTCGAACTTATTTTTTCTGATTATGAAAACAATAAATATTAAATGAATTCTATCCTCATAGTAGAATACTTGGAAGACACACATTTCCATTGAATATCTTGTTATTTATTAGTCTTTCAATCTTTTTTATTAAGTTTATATACATTGTTTTTACCAAAACTAGGATTTTCTGTATTTAGTTTCTAATCTACTTTTTAAACCTAGTAATATTTTATGAACATTTTTCAACTAAGTAATCATCTCCATTTCAATAACTGTATAATATTCTCTCCTATTGCTATACTATCTATGAGGCATATAGATTGTCATTTCCCTGTCATAAATAACACATAAGAAATATCTGAGGAAACTTATTTGTGCATATAGATTAATCATTGAACATATCATTGCCTTCCTTTAATTTAAATTCCTAGAAATTAATTGCAAGATGAAAAGACATGTGAATTTTTAATGTACTTTGTTTGCTTTTACTTTGTTTCATTGTTTTTTGCCTGGGGATGTTTTGATACATATTGCCTATTTTAAAAGCAGTTTGATGGATGATTAACTGGTTCCTCACCGTTTTTTTTGAATTTTAACTTGTATGAATTGTAGTGAGCTATTGTATTGGCAACATTATAATTATTTTTACTAAGGTATCTCAGGTAATTTCTCATATACCTATCAGCTCCAATCATATGTTGATAAAAGGGATGTATTGGGTAGTCAAGTAACATCTAAGTGGTAACAAGGCAACTTTTAAAAGACATTTAATTTTTTCTGAAATGCCTTGAAGCTTCTGAGTAAAAGTTGCAACTTTTAAGTAAATCAAACCTCAATGCATGGTACATTTTTGTTAATCAACTCTCTAAAGCCAAATAATTTTACCAAGGCTGCATCATTTTTTACCAAGTTTCTCATGAAGAATTTTAACTGACAGTCTTTTCATTGAGGAGCACACTTTTACTCTTTTATCTACTAGTTAATTATGACCATCTTTTCTTCCTCCCATCTTGCCTCACTTTGAAAAACAAAGTATCTTTTGCTTTTGTCATACCTAAATTGCTAACATCTGTGAATTCTTTTTGTGGAAGAGGGAGGAAATGTTGATGTCTACATGCTTCTCAATATATATTTAAAAATTTTCATGTGAGTCAAAATAAAATTACTTAACTATTCAACTAAAGTATGGCCTATTAATAAATGAATTTTAGCATATAAAATTACTAGGGTATAAAATTATAGTAGAACCAATGAATTTAGAGTCTCGATTAGTTAAAAAGTGTGTTTTGAAGATAATGAGTACTTTTTAATTGCTACATATTGTTTTCAGTTGAGTTTTATTCTTTGCAGTAGTGGTAGCCAGAAAGCCATTTTTGCTTTTGTAGTATCTCAATCAAAAGATATTTTATTATTTTTCCAGTCTTCACAGGCCCGACCCTTTGGTGTATGAGTACTGATGGGACTGCAGTATGGACAACCCCATAATTAGGCTTGCAATTATGGCAGCATTACACTCTACTAGGAAGTAAATTTGAGATATAAGGTTGATTTTTAATTTAGCACCTATATAGGTATATCCTGACTAAAGAGTACCTACTATATGTTAACTGATACTAAAGTCCTTATAATCACAGTATGTAATTGTCTGTTGTTTACCAAATTAACTATGCTCATACATATAAAGAAATTATTTTACATTGATTTGCTTGTATAATAGCCCTCACTATTAAATAAACAATGTGTACACTCCCGCCAAATAACCATAAAAATCTTATCTTTTTGTGATAATTTAGATTATTGAAAAATTTCTAAATCAGTCATTTGCTGAATCATCTCATTGCCAATCCTTCCTTTCTATTCTTTCTGCCGCTAGCCTAGTTAAAACCTCATTACCTCCCACCTGCACTTCTGGAACTGCCTCTTTATTATTCTCCTACCTCCAGTCATTGTCCGTATTGCAGTTCATTATATACAGTATACATACATTAATCTTAATTTAGAATATAGATATGATTATATTATCCTTCTGTCTAAAATATATATTTTATTAGCCATACTCTTAGATCTAGCTGGTATTCAACAATTTACATGATTTAATCCTAACTTCAAATTATATTATTGTTCATCTCACTGCATCTCACTGTTCATATGATTTCTTACCCTCATACCTTTCCTTGAGTAGTTTAATATGTCATTCCTTTCTCCACACCACCCCCACACTCACTTGCAACCAGGAACTAAGTGCAGTCTGTGCAGTGTGAAATGGGTAGCAATGGCCCACACATGGAAAAACGTATAGCCTTTCTGGTCTAGTGAATCAGAAAAGAGAAACTGGGAAAAAAAATAATGCAAAATATACCTGGGTGCAGTGGCATGTGCCATTAGTCCCAGTTGTTCAGTAGGCTGAGGCAGGAGGATCACTTGAGCTTAGAAGTTCAAGGCTTTAGTGCACTATAATTGTGCCTGTGAATAACCACTGTATTCCAGCCTAGGACACATAGTAAGATCCCATCTCTTTAAAAGAAAAAAAAAAT
The DNA here is from genome assembly GCF_028885655.2 of Pongo abelii. Lineage (NCBI taxonomy): Eukaryota > Metazoa > Chordata > Mammalia > Primates > Hominidae > Pongo > Pongo abelii. Next base: position 80,521,099 of record NC_072001.2, on the reverse strand, counting down.
AAAGAAAAGAGAATTAAAGACCAATGTTCCTCATGAAAATAGAGGCATAATTCCTTAACAAAATATTAGCTAACTAAATCCAACAATAGATAAAATGAATAATACAGTCATCCCAGGGTTGCAGTGTTGGTTTAACATCTCATCTGACAACCTATCAACATAATTCACCATTTTAATAGAACATAGGAGACCAAAAAAAACATGATTATTTCAATAAATGCGAGAAAACATTTGACAAAGTCAAATGACATCTTGTCATGATAAAATGTTTATATCAAAGTAACGGGGAAACTTTAATATTATAAAGAAATTTCCTCAACCTGATTGAGGTTATCTACCAAAAAAACCTACAGATAGCATTATATTCATCTTTGATGATGAATAGCTCAGTGCCTTCTATCTAATGTCAGGAACAAGGCAAGGATGTCCACTTTTACCACTTTTATTTAACATTGTTCTAGAAGACTTATCCAGTGCAATAAGGCAAAATATAAAGGCAAACAGATTGGAAAGGAAGAATTAAAACTAGCCTTATTTACAGATGATGTGATCATATATGTAGAAAATGCTAAGGAATTTTTTAAAAGATACTAAAATAAATTTAGCAAGGTAGCATTATACACAGTCAATATACAAAAATCAGTTCATTTCTATATATTTGCAATACACATTTGGAAAATGAAATTTTAAGAAGCAATTCCATTTACAGTAGCATCAAAAAACAAAGTATTTAGGATAAATTTAACAGAAAATATGAAGAGACTTCCAAAAGTTTGTGGAAATGAAAAAATATATAAACTTTATTTATTAACAAAAGCTCCATCCAGTTCAAAACACTTTTATAAGCAGTGATATCAGCCATTTAGTCTATCCCTGAAGAACCTGGGGTCCTGGGGATTTAACCACATCATTGAGGTATATTTTACATTATTAACTGAATAAAAATGAGTTGCCCAATTTTTTTAAGATTAGGAAACCAAAAGAAGTCGGAAGGAACCAAACCAGAACTATGAGGTAGATGCCTAATGAAAACTGTCAAAACATTGCTCTTGTTTAATGAGAAGAATGAACCAGGAGCGTTGCTGTGGTGGAGGACTCTCTGGTGAAGCTTTCCCAAGCATTTTTCTGCTAAAGCTTTGGCTAACTTTCTCAAAACACTCTCATAATAATCAGATATTATCATTCTTTTGCCCTCCAGAAAGTCAACAAGCAAAATGCCTTGAGCATCCCAAAAAACCGTTGTCATGACCTTTGCTGTCTACCAGTCCGCTTTTGCTTTGAATGGACCATTTCCACATCGTGGTAACCATTGCTTCAACTGTACTTTGTGCTCCCCACAACCTGCCCTTTTTTTTTTTTTTTTTTTTTTTTTTTTGAGACAGGGTCTTTCTTGGTCACCCAGGCTGGGGAGTACAGTGGCACAGCTCACTGCCACCTCGACATCTCATGCTCAAGTGATCCTTCCACCTCAGCCTCCTGAGCAGCTGAGACTGCAGGTGCATGCCACCATACCCAGCTCTTTTTTTCTTTTTTTGTACAGGCAGGGTCTCACTATGTTGCCCAGGCTGATCTTGAACTCCTAGGCTCAAATGATCTGCCTCAGCCTCCCAAGGTGCTGAGATTACAGGTGTGAGCCCCCGCACCCTGCCTGTACTTTGTCTTTAAGATCATACTGGTAAAGCTGTGTTTCATCTCCTGTACAATTCTTCGAAGAAACACTTCAGGATCTCAATCCTATTTGTTTAAAATTTCCGTTAAAATCTCTGCTCTTGTCCACAGCTGATCTAGGAGTAATGGTTTTGGCCCCCGTTGAGTGGCAAGTTTGCTCAACTTTAATTTTTCAGCCAAAATTGTGTAAGCTGAACTAATTAGATGTCTATGGTATTGGCTATTGTTTCTGCTGCTAATCATGAGTCTTTTTCAATTAGGGCAGAGCAAGATTAATTTTTTCCTCACAAATTAGTGTGAATGGACTGCCAGTGCAGGCTTTATCTTCACCTCGTGTTGTCGCTTCTTAAAAGAAGTTACCCATTTGTAAACTACTGATTTCTTTGGGGCATTGACCCCATAAACTTTCATAAGGCATCAGTTACTTCACCATGCTTCCACCCAAGCTTTACTGTAAAGTTGATGTTTGTTCTTGCTTCAATTTTAGCAGAATTAATGTTTCTCTGATAGGGACTCTTTTCAAACTGATGTCTTACTCTTCTTAACACCTCAAACTAGATCCCATTCAGACATGCTATCACAACTTAGTATGAATTTATTTGGTGCAGAAAAATTTTGAAATCCATGCAGTTTTTCCACAATACACATTTTCCATGAACTTTTCGAAGATCCCTCATATTAAAGACTTATACACTGAAAATACAAAACGTTCCAAAGGGAAACTAAAGAAGACCTAAATAAATGGAGCAGTGTACTGTTTCATAGATCAGAGGACTCAAAAATTTTTAAGATGGCAATCCTTCTCAAATAGACATAAATTTACTGCAGTTTCAATCAGAATTACAACAGGTATTTTGAAGATATGGACAAGTTGATTTTAGATTTATATGGGAAGATAAACAGCCTAAAATAGCTAAAACAATTTTGGTAAAGTTGGAAGACAAACTACTTGATATCAAGATTTACTGTAAAGCTGTAGTAATCAAAACAGTCTGGTATTGACAAAAATAAATATAAATATAAAATATATCTCAAAATGGATCATAAACCTAAAGGTAACAATTAAAGCTATTAAACTTGTACATGAAACTATAGGGAAATGTGTTTGTTACACGTGTTAGGCAAAGATTTCTTTAAAAGATCATTGGCTAGGTGCAGGGGCAACATAGCGAGACTCTATCTCAAAAAAAGAAAAAGAATCAAAAGCACAAAGTAAAAGAAGTTATCGTTTAAATGTCCAGTGGGCCTTCTATAGCCATGGGTTCTGCATCTGTAGATTCAACCAACCAACCACAGATCGAAAATATTTTTCTTAAAAAGGTTGGTGTGTCTGTACTGAACATGTACAGACTTTTTATTGTCATTCCCTGAACAATGTGCTGTAACAATTATTTACATTGTATTAGGTTTTATAAGTAATCTAGAGATGATTTAAAGTACACAAGAGAATGTGCATAGGTTATATGCAATTACTATACCATTTCATATAAAGGACTTGAGCATCCTCAGGGGTCCCAGAACCAATCCCCCATAGACACTGAGGGATAGCTATACTTTATCAGAATTAGGAACTAGCTTTTCGAAAGACAATTAAAAAGGCAATCCACAAACTGGGAGAAAATTTTTGCAAAGCCTATGTGATAAAGATCTTGTATCTAGAATACATGAAGAAGTTTTACAACTCAGTAAGCAAACCCAGATTAAAATGGGCAAATGATTTGAACATGAACTTCACAGTAAATATATGAATGGTCAGTAAGCACATGGGGAGATGCTTAACATCACTTATCTGACAAATGTGAATTTTAACAAAAGACCAACAATGCCAAGTGTTGATGAGGTTATGGAGCAATTGGAATTCTCATATATCGCAAGTGGGAATGCAAAAATGGTACACAGCTTTGTAAAACAACAATATGGTAATACCATATAAAGTTAAGCAACTCACCATTTGACCTAGCAATTCCATTTTAAGGTTGATATGGTTGGTTCTGTGTCCCCATCCAATTCGCTTGTCGAATTGTAATTCTCAGTGTTAGAGGCCTGGTGGGAGGTGATTGAATCATGAGGCCGGAGGACTCCCCCATTGCAGTTCTCATGATAGAGTTCTCATGAGAGATCTGGTTGTTGTAAAGTGTGTGACACCTTCCTCTTCACTTCTCTCTCTCCTGCTGGCCATATGAATATGTGCTTTCTTCCCTTTTGCCTTCTGCCATGATTGTAAGTTTCCTGAGGCCTCCCTAGAAACAGAAACCTGTACAGCCTGCAGAACTATAAGCCAATTAAACCTCTTTTCTTTTTCTTTTTTTTTTGGAGACGGAGTCTTGCTCTGTCGCCTAGGCTGGAGTATAGTGGTGCGATCTTGGCTCACTGCAAGCTCCGCCTCCTGGGTTCACACCATTTTCCTGCCTCAGCCTCCGGAGTAGCTGGGACTATAGACGCCCGCCCCCACGCCTGGCTAATTTTTTTTTTTTTTTTTTTTTTTTTTTGTATTTTTAGTAGAGACAAGGTTTCACTGTGTTAGCCAGGATGGTCTCGATCTCCTGACCTCGTGATCTGCCCACCTCAGCCTCCCAAAGTACTGGAATTACAGACGTGAGCCACCACGTCCAGCCTAAACCTCTTTTCTTTATAAATTACCCAGTCTTGGGTATGTCTTTATAGAGGTGTGAGAATGGACTGATACAAAGGTATTTACCCAACTGAAATGAAAACACATGCCCACCCAGGAATGTGTTCATGAATGTTTGTAATAGTATTATTCATGATAGCTGAAAACTGGTGAAGAATACATTGTGGTGTATCCATTCTGTGGAATCATACTAGCCATAAAAAGGAGCAAAATAGTGATACACACAAGATCAATGTATCTCAAAAACAACATGGTAAGTGAGGCAAGTCAAACATGACTACTATGTAGTATATAATTCTATTTATATGAAATTCTAGAAAAGGAATAGCAATAGTGACTGACAGCAGATTAAAGTGGTTATTGAGGCCAGGAGTTAGGGAGAAGGGATCAAGTGCAAAGGGACACAAGGACATTTTTTGAGTGAGGGAATTTTTCTATATCTTCATTGTTATGTTGGTTATACAATTGTATACAAATAACAAAAATTATCAAACTGTACACTTAAAATTGGTGAATTTTATTGTATGTAAATAATGTCTTAATAAACAAGAAGGAAAATAAATAAATCCTGTTCATCATGTAAGCCCAGGTTTGTGCCACCTATTTTTTGTTTTTGTTTTCGTTTTTTTGAGACAGAGTCTCACTCTGTTGCCCAGGCTGGAGTGCAGTGGTGCAATCTCGGCTCACTGCACCCTCTGCCACCTAGGTTCAAGCGATTCTCCTGCCTCAGCTGCCCGAGTAGATGGAATTACTGGCAACTGCTACCACATTTGGCTAATTTTTGTAGTTTTAGTAGAGATGGGGTTTCACCATCTTGGCCAGGCTGGTCTTGAACTCCTGTCTTCGTGATCACCCACCTCGGCCTCCCAAAGTGCTGGGATTACAGTCATGAGCCCCCGCGTCCGGCTGCCATCTGTTTTCAGAACCTTTATTTTTTCTACTGGAAGCCATGTAGAAATGATCTGTGAACTCCCAGAACTCTTTATCTGTAAATCTTAGGGTCCTAATTATCATTTTCTGTGTTTTGTCATTTTATTTATATATTTCTACTCCCCTACTAGGCTAATTTCTTTGTGTATAGGGACCATTTTTTATTTTACCTTGATTCTCCCAAAGCCTAATTTTTGCATGTCTTTTTCTATTTCCTTTTCTCAAAAGCATTGCGTAGAACATTATTCCAGTTAATGAAGGGTTCCAGTTAATTGGATTTCAGTCTTTTCTGACTGCAAACATACTGCTTTCAGAATACATTCAGCTTAGGGAATTATGATCTTTCAGAGTTTTCTTTATTCAAAAGATTTTTTTTTCAGATTTCAAGCTTATGTGTTCCTTTAAAAAGATGTTTATTGCTAATAAATGAAAAATTCACTTTTGCTAACACTGAACTTTAGGAGGTATTACATTGATCCTTATATAAGGGACATCAGGTATAAGAATTCAGATATCTCAGGCTGGGATTTTGTAAAAGAGCTAGAGATGCTCTCTGATATGAGATGTTTCTCATATCACTCTTTATAAAAAGCCAGGCTCATAACATTAAATCTGAATTAATTTATGACTTTTTCATAGGACTTTAGAGATAACATTGCCCTGGTTTGTTGTTTATAGATGACCTACATACAAGTATAGAGTTTAGTGAAGGGAGCAGATAAATAAAATGTCCTTTGGCCTCTGTTGAATAGGAACAAGCAAACTTTAGAAAGAAAATTGATTGAATAAAACTTTATCAAATTCTCTTATGAGTCTCCGGTGTGTCTGTATTTTGTCTTGTTGAGTCCAGAGGAGATCCATGTGCTTTAGATGACACAGTTGTATAAATAACAGAGTTAATATTTATTTTAAAATTTGGGAGACTGACTTACCTTTTTTCCCAAAGTTAGGGCTATTCCACTTCCCCAAGTAAGCAAGGCTAATTTTTTATTTTCTCAAAAGGAGCTTTAAATCCAAATAACTGGAACAAGTAGTTAACTGGACCAACAGTTCTATACCAAATATACCAAAGAGGTCATTGAATCTGAGATATTATAAACTAGGAAAAGTACTAAAAAGAGAACCTTGGCCACTAAAAAACCTGGGCTGAATTCCCAGCCCAGGCACCCTAATGGCTTTAATAGCTTAACCTCGAAGGGAATGTTCACTTTCCCTGAGTCTGTTTCTTCATCTATAAAATGGAAATGAAAAATCTTTCTTTATAAGTTTATTTTGAAAATTCAATGATTATATATTTTAGTTTCTAGAACATCTTCATATCCAATAGTTATTAGTTCTTTCCCATACTTGATCATAAAGAAAACATAACGTATGAGTCTTATAAAAGGATAAGATGAGGAACTCAGTAAATAATAATGAATAAATGTTTTATGAAAACACCAGAGAAGAAAACAGTATTTTGCATTTTTAATCATGATCAATTTTGAATATAAATTATGATCAAACATCTTTACAGTCACTTTTTTTTTTTTTTTTGAGATGGAGTTTCGCTCTTTCCTCCCAGGCTGGAGTGCAATGGCACACTCTCGGCTCACTGCAACCTGTGCCTCCCGGGTTCAAGCGATTCTCCTGCCTCAGCCTCCCGAGTAGCTGAGATTACAGGTGCCTGCCACCATGCCTGGCTGATGTTTGTATTTTTAGTAGAGACGGGGTTTCACCACATTGGCCAGGCTGGTCTCAAACTCCTGACCTCAGATGATCCACCCACCTCGGCCTCCCAAAGAACCGCCGTGCCCGGCCTACAGTCACTTTTATTGAATAATAATTATAGCAGTCATAAGTCATTATTTTATTTTGCTCAGCATTTGTATGCTGAGTAATTTTGCTGTTAATAAATCAACATTATTTAGCCAGAATTGAACTCACCTCCATGGTATGTTAGTGGAGCCATAGAACCTGTACTACCCAGAATTTCATCCATATTTAATATTATATGGTACATCAAGCCACAGTATTCCTTTATTTGTGTAACCTTAATACTTTGCTGAAAGTTCATTTTAAAAATCTATTGTTAATTTTGGCTTTTGTTGCCATTGCTTTTGGTGTTTTAGACATGAAGTCCTTGCCCATGCCTATGTCCTGAATGGTAATGCCTAGGTTTTCTTCTAGGGTTTTTATGGTTTTAGGTCTAACATTTAAGTCTTTAATCCATCTTGAATTGATTTTTGTATAAGGTGTAAGGAAGGGATCCAGTTTCAGCTTTCTACATATGGCTAGCCAGTTTTCCCAGCACCATTTATTAAATAGGGAATCCTTTCCCCATTTCTTGTTTTTGTCAGGTTTGTCAAAGATCAGATACTTGTAGATATGTGGCATTATTTCTGACGGCTCTGTTCTGTTCCATTGATCTATATCTCTGTTTTGGTACCAGTACCATGCTGTTTTGGTTACTGTAGCCTTGTAGTATAGTTTGAAGTCAGGTAGTGTGATGCCTCCAGCTTTGTTCTTTTGGCTTAGGATTGACTTGGCGATGCGGGCTCTTTTTTGGTTCCATATGAACTTTAAAGTAGTTTTTTCCAATTCTGTGAAGAAAGTCATTGGTAGCTTGATGGGGATGGCATTGAATCTGTAAATTACCTTGGGAAGGATGGCCATTTTCATGATATTGATTCTTCCTACCCATGAGCATGGAATGTTCTTCCATTTGTTTGTATCCTCTTTTATTTCCTTGAGCAGTGGTTTGTAGTTCTCCTTGAAGAGGTCTTTCACATCCCTTGTAAGTTGGATTCCTAGGTATTTTATTCTCTTTGAAGCAATTGTGAATGGGAGTTCACTCATGATTTGGCTCTCTGTTTGTCTGTTATTGATGTATAAGAATGCTTGTGATTTTTGCACATTGATTTTGTATCCTGAGACTTTGCTGAAGTTGCTTATCAGCTTAAGGAGATTTTGGGCTGAGACAATGGGGTTTTCTAGATATACTATCATGTCATCTGCAAACAGGGACAATTTGACTTCCTCTTTTCCTAATTGAATACCCTTGATTTCCTTCTCCTGCCTAATTGCCCTGGCCAGAACTTCCAACACTATGTTGAATAGAAGTGGTGAGAAAGGGCATCCCTGTCTTGTGCCAGTTTTCAAAGGGAATGCTTCCAGTTTTTGCCCATTCAGTATGATATTGGCTGTGGGAATTGACAAATGGGATCTAATTAAACTCAAGAGCTTCTGCACAGCAAAAGAAACTACCATCAGAGTGAACAGGCAACTACAAAATGGGAGAAAATTTTCGCAACCTACTCATCTGACAAAGGGCTAATATCCAGAATCTACAATGAACTCCAACAAATTTACAAGAAAAAAACAAACAACCCCATCAAAAAGTGGGCGAAGGACATGAACAGACACTTCTCAAAAGAAGACATTTATGCAGCCAAAAAACACATGAAAAAATGCTCACCATCACTGGCCATCAGAGAAATGCAAATCAAAACCACAATGAGATACCATCTCACACCAGTTAGAATGGCAATCATTAAAAAGTCAGGAAACAACAGGTGCTGGAGAGGATGTGGAGAAATAGGAACACTTTTACACTGTTGGTGGGACTGTAAACTTGTTCAACCCTTGTGGAAGTCAGTGTGGCGATTCCTCAGGGATCTAGAACTAGAAATTCCATTCGACCCAGCCATCCCATTACTGGGTATATACCCAAAGGACTATAAATCATGCTGCTATAAAGACACATGCACACGTATGTTTATTGCCGCATTATTCACAATAGCAAAGACTTGGAACCAACCCAAATGTCCAACAATGATAGACTGGATTAAGAAAATGTGGCACATATACACCATGGAATACTATGCAGCCATAAAAAATGATGAGTTCACGTCCTTTGTAGGGACATGGATGAAATTGGAAATCATCATTCTCAGTAAACTATCGCAAGAACAAAAAACCAAACACCGCATATTCTCACTCATAGGTGGGAATTGAACAATGAGAACACATGGACACAGGAAGGGGAACATCACACTCTGGGGACTGTTGTGGGGTGGGGGGAGGGGGGAGGGATAGCATTGGGAGATATACCTAATGCTAGATGACGAGTTGGTGGGTGCAGCGCACCAGCAGGGCACATGTATACATATGTAACTTACCTGCACATTGCGCACATGTACCATAAAACCTAAAGTATAATAATAATAATAATAATAATAAAAGAAAAAAAATAAAAAAATAAAAAAATAAAAATAAATAAAATAAATAAAAAAAAATAAAAATCTATTGTTTTGAAACACCTTATAAGATAAAATAAACTTACATGCCTTAAGAAGTAATATGCTGTAACACTAGGGACAGTATACTTCTTGTATATGGGCCAATTTTAAATACTTTAGGTTTTACAGGGCATAGTCTCTGTTGCAACTACTCAGTTTGCCTTTGTAGCACAAAAGCAGGTATAGGCAGTATGTGAATGGATGTGTTTGCCTGTTTTAATAAAACCTTATTTACAAAAAGAGATGGCAGACCAGATTTTACCCATGGGACATAGTTTGCTGATCTCTACTGTAATAAAATAGCACAGATCTAGAAGTAGAAAACCCTGGAGATAATCATTCTTGACATAAACTAGCTGAATATTGCTAAAAAACCAAATCATTAAACTTCCTTGTGAATTTTGTTTTTGTTTTTGTTTTTTGAGACAGAGACTTGCTCTGTCGCCCTGAGCACACAAGGCCAGAATGCATTGGTGCAACCTCGGTTCACTGCAACCTCCACCTCCCAGGTTCAAGCGATTCTCCTGCCTCAGCCTCCCGAGTAGCTGGGATTACAGGTACCTGTCACCACACCTGGCTGACTTTTGTATTTTTACTAGAGATGGGGTTTCACCATGTTGGCCAGTCTGGTCTCAAACTCCTGACCTCAGGTGATCTGCCCACCTCTGCCTCCCAAAGTGTTGGGATTACAGGCGTGAGCCACTGCGCCCAGCCTGAATTTATTTTCTTAATCAATGATTTCTCTTCCTATTCCTTGAGATTCCTATTTAAATTTTATCTTTGGTCATCAAAAGTTTTCTGGTTTAAAAGACACTTTTTCCTGAAGGATATGGAGGTAATCTAAGGACAAAATCAATGCAGAGTCTTGACTTTTTACTGGATTTAAAATGGACTTTTTACTGGATTTAAAATCCTGGGTTTCAAATGAATTACATATATATTGCTTCTTCCCTTTGGGAACTTTGAGATCTAAAAGAACTTCAACTTTATGATCTGCAAGAACAAACTAATGACTTGTCCATCAATATATTACCAATAACTTTAGTGATAGAAGCTTTAATATACATCTCTGGTATATATGGAAACGATAAGTTGAATGTAGGTTGTGTAAAAATAATTGCATTATATTGCCTTAGTATAACATAAGAAATAAATATAAGGATAGTTACCATTTTTAATTACTTATGCTATAGCACTTAGTTATGCTATTTGATCTCTGTAACAACTGGTAGTTGGTATGGTTAATTCTAATTTGACAGATGAGGAAACTAAAGTTCAAAGACATAAATAACTGGCCCAGGGATACATAGAAAGGGAAAGTGTCAGAGCTGAGACCAAACTTAGTGTGTTAGTTTCTTATTACTGCTATAACAAAGTGTCATAAACGTAATTGTTTAAAACAATACATTTATTATCTTGGAGTTCAGGAGGCCGGAAATCTGAAATAAGTTTCACTGGGCTAGAATCAAGGTTTTGGCAGGGCTGCATTCCTTCAGAAGGCTCTAAGGGAGAATCCATATGAGGTAACAATTTCACAAGTTCTGGGGATTTGAACATCTTTGTGGGGTCATTATTCTGCCTACCACACCCAGTGAAGAAAAAATTTTAAAAATATTCCATTGTATCCTCTCAGCATCTCATAGAAAGGAAGACCAGTTATTATCATCCCATTGTGCAGGTAAAGGATCCTGAGGCAGAAGGAATTTGTGACTTTGCCAGAGTTTTCTAACTAGTTAGCCCAAAGGGATCTTTTAAGTCCAGAAAGCTCTCTGCTGTATCATACTTCCATAACATTTTTATCAGCATTAGGCATCTGATGCTAATATAGGTATATTGCTTTCATGTCTCTAGATAATCAAATTTGAATTCAACCCAAATTAAACTTGATTCAGTGCCCTTGCCATCTGTTAGCTTGTTTGATAGTTTCTGTTATAAAAGACATCTTTTCCTGAAGGATAAAGAAATAAGCCCAGGATAAAATGGATGCAGTGTCTTGACTTCATTCGGGTTACTTTGAAAATCTCCGTTTGCTAGTGTTTAGACTCAATAGCTGAAGGTACATATATGGAAATCTTGGACTTTCTATATCCTCTCTTATATGTCACAAACAATTTTTTTCTTTTATATTAAAAAAGAGACATAAAAGGGTTATCTTAGACTAGACTTTTTTAGATCTGGTTTCAATTTTCTTTGTATAGAACTTTTTTCAACACTCATTTCCTGGCTTCCCATTATGCCAGTAAGTAGTTGAATCTATACTGTCAGTTTACTTGCTAGTCTGTAGACAAATCTTTCCTAATTTCCAAAAATAGTTAAGAACAGACTGGAGATAGTCTTTCAAAAATTAGTACAATGGAAAGAAACCCTTTAGATAACATCTATGTTTTATCGCTGCTATACAAAGCAGTAATGGAGGTGGTAAAGGCAAATATTATTATTTAATAATTGGTCATGACTTCCTATTTTTCTTAGGCCATTCTTTCAGTTTTTCACCTATGAGTTAGTTCTCTACAGTTACATATTTCTGTCTTACCAAAACCAGGTATTTTCTTTTTTTTTTTTTTTTTTTTTTTTTTTTTTTCACATTATAAACCAGCCAGTTTATTATTTTGTAGTAAGATGTAGAACTTTTACCATGCAGACTGAAATATCTGTGTCAGCATGAACAGTACATTTTCTTCCTAGAGGCAGTTACATGGAAAACCAGGTTATTATCAGGTTATTTAGCAAGTATGGAATCCAAACAAGAGGAGACTAATCTTAAGACCTATAACTCATCCATGAAGGCTTGGGGCACACTTTCCTACCACCGGAATGCCTTAGCCTCCAGAAAGCTGTGGACTCTTCCCTCTCCGTCTTGGTCTGGCTGAGTACCGCTACTGCTCAGTCACTTCCTGCAGCCATACCGTCAGGCCAGCTTGGCCTAAAAGCTGTATCTCTGGTCACTGGTTTGTGTTGTTACAGCCACTGTTACTAACAGTTAAGGTTCTGAAGGGGGCATGTCAATTGCTCCCAGGTACCAACCAGGAGACACAATAATCCTATTAGTTGGTTCTCCCAAACCCACTCAAGTTTATCAGGTAATATGCTCTGTAAGGTTCTTTCCAACCCCATTAGCACATACATAGATTACCTATAATTTCACCTAATGTAATCTACCTTCCTACTGAGGATTGAGGTTTTAACATTTGTTTTTTTTCCCACTTTCTTGATCAGCGATTCTGAACCATGTAGGAATTAATGAAACCAATTCTGTATCACCACTGCAACCAAGACAGCGATACCAAGTGATATGTATTTTTCAAATTAATGTCATTTTGTTCTCTATACTGTAAAAAACAAGAAGATGCAGTCCTCAACTTAGTACTCAATACTAGGAAGGGTCAAGTTGTCAAAAAATGTCTTCCAACAGTAGAAAAGTTTGCTTTCAAATTAAAAAACAAGGCATGTATTGCAAACATCATGTAATGATAAAATTACAGAAAAAAATATATTCAGAATGACCCATGGCATTCACGCCACACTAGAATTTTGCCTGTAACAAAACAGTGAATTTTATCCCAAAAGGTAGGTTAGGTCCATGCTGGCTAAAAACTTCAGTCCCAGACCCAATAAATGAGAATGAAATACATGGTGCATGCTTAACAGACATTGCATATACAGCAACAATTCTTGAATGCCCCTCTCTAGGGTTTTGAGGGAAGGAGGGATGAAATGTGGACATGTGCACTCACAAAGGCAGAATTTTCTTCCTATTATAAAAAGTCACACATGTGACCCTTTACTATGTTTTGGGCAATAACCAAAATTTTATCTGTGCAAAACCAGGTATTTTCACACATTTCACACATTAGGCTTTAGCTGTTTTATAACCCATCATTTTATATTGTTTTATTCTAAATAGAAGATTGGTTTTTTTGTGTCATTTTCCTAACTTTTTTACTTCGGCAGGAAGAACGGTGTTTTTTCCCTATACAACATTGCCTAGAATTGATAGTTCTTCTAGTTAATGTAAGCATTGTAATTAAGAAAGTAGAGGAAAGGATGAACATAAAATTCACCCTAAGAGGAAGTTGCTGGCCTCACTGATGTAAGTCCTGTGGAAACAATACTGAGAGTGACAGTATCGTTTTCCCAAAGATACTAGTGACTCTAGACAAGGCAGTGGTCAAGTACAGAGAGGAATGGGATGTCCTGAGATCAGAAACTAGAGAAGATATGTGGTTAACAAAGATTATAGAAACAGCATGATTGCATAGAGTTGAGTGGGACTTTGTAATGAGTCAGGCCTGGGTTCAAATCCCAGCATACTACTTAAAAGTGGTATAGCATTGGGCAAGGAATTGAATATCTTCAATCCACCATTTTATTAAAATGTACTAAAATGATGATAGTTACTGTCCCTCAAGATTATTGTATTGAATTAAAGATGCGTCATACATAGTAGTACTTGAAGCACAGTATATAATAGCTATAAAGATAAAAGCAACAGATTTAAGTTGACGGGCAGATGCAAAGCACAGTTTGCTTAATGTTGGATTTTCTCACCAACTCTGTTGAAAGTCTTGGGGAAAAGCCACACTCAGAGCCTTGTCCCTTATTTCAGAGTAGCACGGATCTGTTTTTAGCCCAACCTGTTCCTAGACTTGTATGAGCCTGGAGCTGAGCAGGAGCACTGTGAGAGTCTTGAAAGAAAAATTGGAAGCCTCACTGGAAATGTAAAACATGGTTTTCTTGTTAGAACCCCTTTATCAACCAAAGTCCATAGTTTACATTAGGATTTTCTGTTTTTGTTGTACATTCTATGAGGTTTGACAAATGTATAATGACAACTGTGTAATGTATCCACCATTATAGTATCATATAGAATAGTTTCACTGCCCAAAAATTCCCCTCTGCTCCACCTATTCATTCCTCCGTTCCCCCTTGTTCCTGGCAACCACTGTTCTTTTTACTATCTCAACATTTGGTTTTGCATTTTCCAGAATGTCATATATTTAGAGTCATACAATATCTAGCTTTTCAGATTGATTGGCCTCTTTCACTTAATAATGTGTATCCAAGGTTCTTCTATGTCCTTGTCTTTTCTTGGCTTGGTAACTCATTTTTGTCATTAGATAGTATTTGTTGTATGGGTATACCACAGTTTGTCCATTCACTTTCCTTGCTTCAAGTTTTAGCAATTATGACTAAAACTACTGTAAGCATTTTTTCTTTCATAATTGAGATTTTGTTGGTTGTGTTGAGGACCAGTCCACAGATATCTCAATTTGTACACAATTCTTAACATACGTACCAAGAATCTAAAAAGCTTATGTGTTGTAGTTCTTTTTTAAAGTTATTCCAGTGACTTTCCAGCTTAAAATTTGGAGGCAGAGTTTCCTTACATGGCTATCAAGTACTGGCTATCAAGCATCTTCAAATGTTCATAAGCTGTTACATACATCCTACCAATTCACAATTTAATAGCATATACACTACATACTCAAAGTTTTCATCTTTCACAGCACATTAATGGTTATTAGGGAAACAGGACTGCCACAACCAAAGATGTTACAGAGTGCACAAAATTCTGATAAGGAGAGCCATGAGCAAGGAGTATTTTTCTTTAGAAATCAATTCTGCTATAAAACAACATGGGAATAGGAGTAATTTAAAATGTTCAAGAGATTAAATGCAGGACTGTGGCTCCATATTGCCAGTTAGTATGCTTTGTATTATAGGATATAACTATATCCTAAAACTAACCCTTCATCTATGGAATGTTAAGTTGAAACCCAAGACAGTCAGAGCTTCCCATAACTCAGTATCCCACACCATCTTCTGTTGTACCAAAAACAAACCAGCAAATTATTTAACTTCTTTTTTTTTTAATTTATGTTTTTATTATACTTTAAGTTTTAGGGTACATGTGCACAATGTGCAGGTTAGTTACATACGTATACATGTGCCATGCTGGTGTGCTGCACGCATTAACTCATCATTTAGCATTAGGTATATCTCCTAATGCTATCCCTCCACCCTCCCCCCACCCCACAACTGTCCCCAGAGTGTGATGTTCCCCTTCCTGTGTCCATGTGTTCTCATTGTTCAATTCCCATCTATGAGTGAGAACATGCGGTGTTTGGTTTTTTGTCCTTGTGATAGTTTACTGAGAATGATGATTTCCAATTTCATCCATGTCCCTACAAAGGACATGAACTCATCATTTTTTAGGGCTGCATAGTATTCCATGGTGTATATGTGCCACATTTTCTTAATCCAGTCTGTCATTGTTGGACATTTGGGTTGGTTCCAAGTCTTTGCTATTGTGAATAGTGCCGCAATAAACATACGTGTGCATGTGTCTTTATAGCAGCATGATTTATAGTCCTCTGGGTATATACCCAGTAATGGGATGGCTGGGTCAAATGGTATTTCTAGTTCTAGATCCCTGAGGAATCGCCACACTGACTTCCACAATGGTTGAACTAGTTTACAGTCCCACCAACAGTGTAAAATTGTTCCTATTTCTCCACATCCTCTCCAGCACCTGTTGTTTCCTGACTTTTTAATGATTGCCATTTTAACTGGTGTGAGATGGTATCTCATTGTGGTTTTGATTTGCATTTCTCTGATGGCCAGTGATGATGAGCATTTTTTCATGTGTCTTTTGGCTGCATAAATGTCTTCTTTTGAGAAGTGTCTATTCATATCCTTCACCCACTTTTTGATGGGGTTGTTTGTTTTTTCCTTGTAAATTTGTTGGAGTTCATTGTAGATTGTGGATATTAGCCCTTTGTCAGATGAGTAGGTAGAGAAAATTTTCTCCCATTTGTAGGTTGCCTGTTCACTCTGATGGTAGTTTCTTTTGCTGTGCAGAAGCTCTTTAGTTTAATTAGATCCTATTTGTCAATTCTGGCTTTTGTTGCCATTGCTTTTGGTGTTTTAGACATGAAGTCCTTGCCCATGCCTATGTCCTGAATGGTAATGCCTAGGTTTTCTTCTAGGGTTTTTATGGTTTCAGGTCTAACGTTTAAGTCTTTAATCCATCTTGAATTAATTTTTGTGTAAGGTGTAAGGAAGGGATCCAGTTTCAGCTTTCTACATATGGCTAGCCAGTTTTCCCAGCACCATTTATTAAATAGGGAATCCTTTCCCCATTTCTTGTTTTTGTCAGGTTTGTCAAAGATCAGATAGTTGTAGATATGTGGCATTATTTCTGAGGGCTCTGTTCTGTTCCATTGATCTATGTCTCTGTTTTGGTACCAGTACCACGCTGTTTTGGTTACTGTAGCCTTGTAGTATAGTTTGAAGTCAGGTAGCGTGATGCCTCCAGCTTTGTTCTTTTGGCTTAGGATTGACTTGGCGATGCGGGCTCTTTGTTGGTTCCATATGAACTTTAAAGTAGTTTTTTCCAATTCTGTGAAGAAAGTCATTGTTAGCTTGATGGGGATGGCATTGAATCTATAAATTACCTTGGGTAGTATGGCCATTTTCACGATATTGATTCTTCCTACCCATGAGCATGGAATGTTCTTCCATTTGTTTGTATCCTCTTTTATTTCATTGAGCAGTGGTTTGTAGTTCTCCTTGAAGAGGTCCTTCACGTCCCTTGTAAGTTGGACTCCTAAGTATTTTATTCTCTTTGAAGCAATTGTGAATGGGAGTTCACTCATGATTTGGCTCTCTGTTTGTCTGTTATTGGTGTGTAAGAATGCTTGTGATTTTTGCACATTGATTTTGTATCCTGAGACTTTGCTCAAGTTGCTTATCAGCTTAAGGAGATTTTGGGCTGAGATGATGGGGTTTTCTAGATATACAGTCATGTCGTCTGCAAACAGGGACAATTTGACTTCCTCTTTTCCTAATAGAATACGCTTTATTTCCTTCTCCTGCCTAATTGCCCTGGCCAGAACTTCCAACACTATGTTGAATAGGAGTAGTGAGAGAGGGCATCCCTGTCTTGTGCCAGTTTTCAAAGGGAATGCTTCCAGTTTTTGCCCATTCAGTATGATATTGGCTGTGGGTTTGTCATAGATAGCTCTTATTATTTTGAGATAAGTCCCATCAATACCTAATTTATTGAGAGTTTTTAGCATGAAGCATTGTTGAATTTTGTCAAAGGCCTTTTCTGCATCTATTGAGATAATCATGTGGTTTTTGTCTTTGGTTCTGTTTATATGCTGGATTACATTTATTGATTTGCGTATATTGAACCAGCCTTGCATCCCAGGGATGAAGCCCACTTGATCATAGTGGATAAGCTTTTTGATGTGCTGCTGGATTCGGTTTACCAGTATTTTATTGAGGATTTTTGCATCAATGTTCATCAAGGATATTGGTCTAAAATTCTCTTTTTTGTTTGTGTCTCTACCCGGCTTTGGTATCAGGATGATGCTGGCCTCATAAAATGAGTTAGGGAGGATTCCCTCTTTCTATTGATTGGAATAGTTTCAGAAGGAATGGTACCAGTTCCTCCTTGTACCTCTGGTAGAATTCGGCTGTGAATCCATCTGGTCCTGGACTCTTTTTGGTTGGTAAGCTATTGATTATTGCCACAATTTCAGATCCTGTTATTGGTCTATTCAGAGATTCAACTTCTTCCTGGTTTAGTCTTGGGAGAGTGTATGTGTCGAGGAATTTATCCATTTCTTCTAGATTTTCTAGTTTATTTGCATAGAGGTGTTTGTAGTATTCTCTGATGGTAGTTTGTATTTCTGTGGGATCGGTGGTGATATCCCCTTTATCATTTTTTATTGTGTCTATTTGATTCTTCTCTCTTTTCTTCTTTATTAGTCTTGCTAGCAGTCTATCAATTTTGTTGATCCTTTCAAAAAACCAGCTCCTGGATTCATTAATTTTTTGAAGGGTTTTCTGTGTCTCTATTTCCTTCAGTTCTGCTCTGATTTTAGTTATTTCTTGCCTTCTGCTAGCTTTTGAATGTGTTTGCTCTTGCTTTTCTAGTTCTTTTAATTGTGATGTTAGGGTGTCAATTTTGGATCTTTCTTGGTGTCTCTTGTGGGCATTTAGTGCTATATATTTCCCTCTACACACTGCTTTGAATGTGTCCCAGAAATTCTGTTATGTTGTGTCTTTGTTCTCATTGGTTTCAAAGAACATCTTTATTTCTGCCTTCATTTTGTTATGTACCCAGTAGTCATTCAGGAGCAGGTTGTTCAGTTTCCATGTAGTTGAGCGGTTTTGAGTGAGTTTCTTAATTCTGAGTTCTAGTTTGATTGCACTGTGGTCTGAGAGACAGTTTGTTATAATTTCTGTTCTTTTACATTTGCTGAGGAGAGCTTTACTTCCAACTATGTGGTCAGTTTTGGAATAGGTGTGGTGTGGTGCTGAAAAAAATGTGTATTCTGTTGATTTGGGATGGAGAGTTCTGTAGATGTCTATTAGGTCCACTTGGTGCAGAGCTGAGTTCAATTCCTGGGTATCCTTGTTAACTTTCTGTCTCATTGATCTGTCTAAAGTTGACAGTGGGGTGTTAAAGTCTCCCATTATTATTGTGTGGGAGTCTAAGTCTCTTTGTAGGTCACTCAGGACTTGCTTTATGAATCTGGGTGCTCCTGTATTGGGTGCATATATATTTAGGATAGTTAGCTCTTCTTGTTGAATTGATCCCTTTACCATTATGTAATGGCCTTCTTTGTCTCTTTTGATCTTTGTTGGTTTAAAGTCTGTTTTATCAGAGACTAGGATTGCAACCCCTGCCTTTTTTTGTTTTCCATTTGCTTGGTAGATCTTCCTCCATCCTTTTATTTTGAGCCTATGTGTGTCTCTGCATGTGAGATGGGTTTCCTGAATACAGCACACTGATGGGTCTTGACTCTTTATCCAATTTGCCAGTCTGTGTCTTTTAATTGGAGCATTTAGTCCGTTTACATTTAAAGTTAATATTGTTATGTGTGAATTTGATCCTGTCATTATGATGTTAGCTGGTTATTTTGCTCATTAGTTGATGCAGTTTCTTCCTAGTCTCGATCGTCTTTACATTTTGGCATGATTTTGCAGTGGCTGTTACCTGTTGTTCCTTTCCATGTTTAGTGCTTCCTTCAGGAGCTCTTTTAGGGCAGGCCTGGTGGTGACAAAATCTCTCAGCATTTGCTTGTCTGTAACGTATTTTATTTCTCCTTCACTTATGAAGCTTAGTTTGGCTGGATATGAAATTCTGGGTTGAAAATTCTTTTCTTTAAAAATGTTGAATGTTGGCCCCCACTCTCTTCTGGCTTGTAGAGTTGCTGCTGAGAGATCCACTGTTAGTCTGACGGACTTCCCTTTGTGGGTAACCTGACCTCTCTCTCTGGCTGCCCTTAACATTTTTTCCTTCATTTCAACGTTGATGAATCTGACAATTATGCATCTTGGAGTTGCTCTTCTCAAGGAGTATCTTTGTGGTGTTCTCTGAATTTCCTGAATCTGAATGTTGGCCTGTCTTGCTAGATTGGGGAAGTTCTCCTGGATAATATCCTGCAGAGTTTTCCAACTTTGTTCCATTCTCCCCGTCACTTTCAGGTACACCAATCAGACGCAGATTTGGTCTTTTCCCATAGTCCCATATTTCTTGGAGGCTTTGTTCGTTTCATTTTATTCTTTTTTCTCTAAACTTCCCTTCTCACTTCATTTCATTCATTTCATCTTCCATCACTGATACCCTTTCTTCCGGTTGATCGCATCGGCTCCTGAGGCTTCTGCATTCTTCACGTAGTTCTCAAGCCTTGGCTTTCAGCTCCATCAGCTCCTTTAAGCACTTCTCTGTATTGATTATTCTAGTTATACGTTCGTCTAAAGTTTTTTCAAGGTTTTCAACTTCTTTGCCTTTGGTTTGAATTTCCTCCTGTAGCTCGGAGTAGTTTGATCATCTGAAGTCTTCTTCTCTCAACTCGTCAAAGTCATTCTCCATCCAGCTTTGTTCCGTTGCTGGTGAGGAACTGCGTTCTTTTGGAGGAGGAGAGGCGCTCTGCTTTTTAGAGTTTCCAGTTTTTCTGCTCTGTTTTTTCCCCATCTTTGTGGTTTTATCTACTTTTGGTCTTTGATGATGGTAATGTACAGATGGGTTTTTGGTGTGGATGTCCTTTCTGTTTGTTAGTTTTCCTTCTAACAGACAGGACCCTCAGCTGCAGGTCTGTTGGAGTTTGCTAGAGGTCCAGTCCAGACCCTGTTTGCCTGGCTATCAGCAGCGGTGTCTGCAGAACCACGGAATTTCGTGATCCACGAATGCTGCTGTCTGATCGTTCCTCTGGAAGTTTTGTCTCAGAGGAGTACCCGGCCGTGTGAGGTGTCAGTCTGCCCCTACTTGGGGGTGCCTCCCAGTTAGGCTGCTTGGGGGTCAGGGGTCAGGGACCCACTTGAGGAAGCAGTCTGCCCGATCTCAGATCTCCAGCTGCGCGCTGGGAGAACCACTGCTCTCCTCAAAGCTGTCAGACAGGGACATTTAAGTCTGCAGAGGTTACTGCTATCTTTTTGTTTGTCTGTGCCCTGCCCCCAGAGGTGGAGCCTACAGAGGCAGGCTGGCCTCCTTGAGCTGTGGTGCGCTCCACCCAGTTAGAGCTTCCAGGCTGCTTTGTTTACCTAAGCGAGCCTGGGCAATGGCGGCCGCCCCTCCCCCAGCCTCGCTGCCACCTTGCAGTTTGGTCTCTGACTGCTGTGCTAGCAATCAGCGAGACTCCGTGGGCGTAGGACCGTCTGAGCCAGGTGCGGGCTATAATCTCCTGGTGCGCCATTTCCTAAGCCCATCGGAAAAGCGCAGTATTCGGGTGGGAGTGGTCCGATTTTCCAGGTGCTGTCTGTCACCCCTTTCCTTGACCAGGAAAGGGAACTCCCTGACCCCTTGAGCTTCCCGAGTGAGGCAATGCCTCGCCCTGCTTCGGCTGGCACATGGTGCGCTGCACCTACTGTCCTGCGCCCACTGTCTGGCACTCCCTAGTGAGATGAACCCAGTACCTCAGATGGAAATGCAGAAATCACCTGTCTTCTGCGTTGCTCATTCTGGGAGCTGTAGAAGGAAGCTGTTCCTATTCGGCCATCTTGGCTCCTCCCTCCAACTTCTTTTTTTTTTAAAAAAAAAAAAAGGCATTTGATCTTAAAAAAAAATGGGATGAGATGGGATTCCATGCTTCTTGAAAATGTGTCTAGAGCTATTAAAAAAACTTGCACTTACAAAATAGTTGATAAAAATATTCCTCTGGATTGTACAAGAGGAGAAATAGTGACCACTGATAAGACATATTATAAGATATTAATCAGACTTGGCTTCTTTCTCTCTGGCTTCATCAAAGGCTGAACATGCCTCGGTTTTAGTCTTTCCATTTTCTGCACGTAAATCTTCTTTAGTTTCTTGATTAGCCACTTTGGCCTGTTTTCCCTTTGTTCCCCTTTTCCCTTTTTTTGAACTTTTTTGTCTGAAGATTTGTCCTTTCCTGCTGCCTTTTTTTTTAGACAGCGTCTCACTCTGTTGCCAGGGCTGGAGTGCAGTGGCACAATCTCAGCTTACTGCAACCTCTGCCTCCCGGGTTCAAGCAATTCTCCTGCCTCAGCCTCCTGAGTAGCTGGGATTACAGGTGCCCGCCACTACTCCAAGCTAATTTTTTGTATTTTTAGAAGAGATGGGGTTTCACCACGTTGCCAGGCTGGTCTTAAACTCCTGACCTCGTGATTCACCTGCCTCGGCCTCCCAAAGTGCTGGGATTAGCTTCCTTTACACTTTTGCAGGAGCAGATTTAGCTGACCACCAGGCCAATCTCCTTGGGCTCTTCCTTCAGTGCCTATTTGGCTGAGCTGACTTTCCTCTTGGGCATCTTGGCAGTGGGGAGGGTATGACCCAGTGCCTGCAGGCCGTGGCGCAATGAGAGCTTTTGTGAAGCTGGGCTGCCTGGACACTGCTGCTCCTCTCACCACCCAAGCTGCTCCTATAAACACTTACATGCAGGTTTTGTTTGGACATAAGTTTTCAGCTCTTTTGGGTAAATGCCAAGAAGTATGATTGCTGGATTGTATGGTAAGAGTTATGTTTAGTTTTTCAAGAAACTGCCATACTGTCTTCCAAAGGGTCTGTACCATTTTGCATTCCCGATAGCAATGGATAAGTTTCTGTTGCTCCACATCCTTGCTATCATTTGGTTTTGTCACTATTGTAGATTTTATACATTCTAATAGGTGTGTAGTGGTACCTTACTGTTTTAATTTGCAATTCCCTAATAACATATGATGTGGTGCATCTTTTTATTTGCTGTCTGTATATTGTCTTTATCTGTTTCTTCAGGTCTTTTGCACATTTTTTAAATTGGTTGTTCGTTTTCTTATTGTTGAGAATTAAGAGTTCTTTTTGTATTTTGAATAACAGTCCCTTTGCAGATATTTGTTGCAAATATTTCATATCACTATGTGGCTTGTGTTCTCATTTTCTTCACAGTGTCTTTTGCAGAGTAGACGTTTTTAATTTTAATGAAGTTCAGCTTACCAGTGCTTTCTGTCAAAGATCATGCCTTTGGTGTCAAATCTAAAAAGTCATCACTAAACTCAGCATCATCTAGATTTTCTCCTATGTTATCATTTAGGAGTTTTATTGTTTTATGTTTTACATTGAGGCCATTGATTCATTGGGAGTTAATTTCTGTGAAGGATATAGTATCTGTATTGAGTTTTTTTTTATTTGGATGTCCAGTTGTTTCAGTACCATTTGTGAAAAAGGCTATGCTTTCTCCACTGAATTTCCTTTGTCAGAGATCAATTGACTGTACTTGTATGGATCTGTTTCTGGGCTATCTGTTCTGTCCCATTGATCTATTTGTCTGTTCTTTTGCCAGTATCACACTGTCTTGATTACTGTAGCTTTATAGTATGTCTTGAAGTTGGGTAATGTCAGTCCTCCAGTTTTGCTCTTCATCAAAATTGTGTTTATTCTTCAGGTTGTGCTCTTGATTTTAAAACACAAGAATAAAACTTCATCATTGTATTCTGCTTTGCTTACCTATTCAAGCAATAATATAAATGATTTTTAAATTTTCACAGCTACTGTTTCCCAGATCTTTATTGTCTCTGTGTTTTATTGACTATTGAACAATACCAGTTTGAACTGCATGGGTCCACTTACATGCAGATTTTTTTCAATAAAAGTTATGCTGTGAGTGCCTGCCTCTCTTACCTCCCCTTCCACCTCCTCTTCTGCCTGTGCCATTCTTCAGACACCAAAACCAACCCCTACTCTTCTTCCTCCTCCTCAGCCTACTCAACATTAAGACAATGAGGATGAAGACCCTTACAATGATCCACTTTGACTTAATGCATAAATACATTTTCTTTTATGATTTTCTTTTTTTTTTTTTTTTTTTCTGAGACAGGGTCTGGCTCTGTCTCCCAGGCTGGAGTGCAGTGGTATGATCATAGCTCACTGCAACCTCTGCCTCTTGGGCTTAATCCACCCTCCCACCTCAACCTACCAGCACCTGTAGCTGGGACTACATTTTTGTATTTTTGGTAGAGACAGGGTTTTGCCATGTTGCCTAGGCTGCTCTTGAACTCCTGAGCTCAAGCAGTCTGCCCACCTCGGCCTCCAAAAGATGATTTTCTTTTTTTTTTTTTTTTTTGAGATGGAGTCTCGCTCTGTCACCTAGGCTGGAGTGCAGTGGCACGATCTCGGCTCACTGCAAGCTTCGCCTCCCGGGTTCACATCATTCTCCTGCCTCAGCCTCCCGAGTAGCTGGGACTAGAGGCGCCTACCACCAAGCCCAGCTATTTTTTTGTATTTTTTTAGTAGAGACGGGGTTTCACCGTGTTAACCAGGATAGTCTTGATCTCCTGACCTTGTGATCTGCCCACCTCGGCCTCCCAAAGTGCTGGGATTACAGGGGGCATGAGCCACCACACCCAGCCCCAAAGATGATTTTCTTAATAACATTTTCCTTTCTCTAGTTTACTTTTTTGTAAAAATACAGTATATAGTACATACAATGTACAAAATATGTGTTAATCAACTGTTTATGTTATGAGTAAGGCTTCTGGTCAGCAGCAGGCTATTAGTAGTTAGGTTCTGCGGTAGTCAAAAGTTATATGCAGATTTTTTATCACGTGAGGGGTCGGCACTCCTAACCCATGTTGTTCAAGGATCTGAGAAATAATGTAGTGCTAAATTGCAAGATGTGCAATTGAGCAACACCCCACAAATCCAGGCAGAAAACACGATGCTTCTTGAACATAGAGGTTTTAAATAGCTAAATGTGAAACTGCATCCAAAAGGGCACAGCACCCAGTCTTAGATTACCGGCAGCTTTAACTAGAAGACTGCATTAATATTAAAGCTTAGCCTGATTTGGAACAATATTGGAGTCTAAAATGAATACCAAGTTTGACAAAAAGCAGATGAATCAGATGCACAAAGGGAGCCAGTGTGATCTAAGTATGACATCTAACACAGTAAGGGTTGGAGATTCTACTTCTGCTTCTGTCTTTAAGATACAATGCTGAGTTAGTCATTTATGCCCCTAGCTAAGTGACAGGCTGTATTCCAAGGTGCCTGGCATTCCTTGGAATGTGGCCATGAATATATTAACATAAAAACAGACTCTGAATTAGCTTTTCCCATATGATATACCAAAATGATGCAAAAGCAATATTTGGAATATGCTAGAACTTCAAGCAGTATATCTAGCGTATCAACACTAGAAAGAGCCTTTGACTAATCAGAGGGAGGGAGAAATGATCATTTCTTTATGAGGCAAATCTTCTTTAGTTTCTTGATTAGCCACTTTGGCCTGTGATGTTTGGAAATAGGAAAACAGTGGCATTAAGACACAAAGGCTTAGGCCGGGCGCAGTGGCTCATGCCTGTAATCCCAGTACTTTGGGAGGCTAAGGCGGGAGGATCACGAGGTCAGGAGATCGAGACCATCCTGGCTAACACGGTGAAACCCCATCTCTACTAAAAATAAAAAAAAAAATAGCCAGGTGTGGTGGCGGGCACCTGTAGTCCCAGCTACTCGGGAGGCTGAGGCAGGAGAATGGCATGAACCCGGGAGGCGGAGCTTGCAGTGAGCCGAGATTTCAACACTGCACTCCAGCCTGGGTGACAGAGTGAGACTCTGTCTCAAAAAAAAAAAAAAAAAAAGACACAAAGGCTTATCAATTTATACAATAAAACCAAGGGTTGATATTTCTTAAGTTGGAAAGACATTGAGTGGTAAAACCCCTTTTTACTAATCTGTTCCCTGAAATCAATAACAGTAATCTTGAGTGGCTTGAACTCAACTTGATGCATTTAGTGGTGTATGACATGTAAATCTGAGGAGAAATGCTAAAACATTTGGTAGCATCTACATAGTTGATAAAGAGCTCACATCACAGTATAAGTATTTGAAGAAATTTTTTAAATAATATATTTTACTCCAGAGGTAAGTTATGGTAAAGTATGAGTCTATATGTAGTAACTATCTAAAATTAGTTAGAAGGAAAAATATAGAAAGAAAGAAGAAATTTAACCATTTCACTACCAAGCAGAATGACATGAAGCACATTTGACCCTAATGGAAGATCTTTCAAACATGAAACAATCACCTGCTAACATTAAAGTTTCTATTGAATATGCCCTTTATTCAGTTTATCTCCTCCTCTAATTTTATTGTCAGTAGTTCTGAAATGAGTAGATTTTCAAAATAAATAAAAGCCTTTTAGATAGTGAATATGGTTTTCAAATTGAGGGGACTTTTAAATTGTAAAATGTGAATCTACTATGCTATATTCACAGTTTGATAAAACTTGCTGGTTTTCAGTAGAGTGCTTCCTAAACTTCAATATGTTTATAAAGTACCTGGGCATCTTGTAAAAATGTAGATTATGATTCAGTAGGTCTGGGGCTACAGACCATACATTAAGTAGTGAATTTTAGAATATACAGTTGACCCTTGAATAATGTAAAGGTTGGGATGCCGACCCCACACACAGTCAAAAATCTGCATATAACTTTTGACTCCCCAAAAACCTGACCACTGTTGACCATAAGCCTTATCAATAACATAAGCAGTTGATTAACACTTATTTTGTATTCTATATGTACGATATACTATATTCTTACAATAAAGTAAGCTGGAGAAAAAATGCTATTAAGAAAATCATAAGGAAGAGAATATATTTACTATTGACTAAGTGAAAGTGGATCGTCATAAAGGCCTTCATCTTATTTGTCTTCATGTTGAGTAGTCCGAGGAGGAGGAAGAAGAAGAAGGGTTGGTTTTGCTATCTCAAGGGTGGCAGAGGCAGAAGAGGCTGAGCAGGTGGAAACAGGCAGGAAAGACAGGCCCACCTGATGTAACTTTATGGAAATATATTGTAATTTGTCTGAATTTTTTTGCTATTTTATTTCTCTAAAAATGTTTCCATACAGTACCAGTCTTTCTTCCATTGTTTGCTTTAGTTTAGTACCTGTATCATAGAGAAGGGTCCATGTTGTAAAAGAAGTCAAAAGCAGTCTTGAATCGTCAGAATCCTTCTACCGGATTGTCTAACCTCAATCTGTTTTCTGGCACTGCTTCTTCTACATCTTCATCTTCATTGTCTGGCGCTGGTTTGGAAGCAGTCATCTCCATCAAGTCATCTTCCGTAAATTCTTCTGATGTGAGGTATATTAGCTCTTCAGTGTCTCCAAGAGCCATATCTCGACACCTTTTACACACACACACCCTACACCATTTTTGCCATATCTGCAGTCTCTTTCGTGATTTCATCGATTAACTCTGTCATAAATCCCTTGAAGTCATGTACAACATGTGGACACAGAGTTTTCCAGAGGAATTTATTGTTTTGGGCTTGATGGCTTTCACAACTTTTTCTGTAACAACAATGTCATCTTCAGCAGTTTAATCCTTCCAGACTTTCATGGTGTTCTCTCTATCAGAGCTCTCTTTCACAATGTTGGCAGTCCTTTCCACATGGAACTTTGTATGATAAGCCTTAAAGGTCCTATGGCCCCCTGATCTAGAGGCTGAATTAGAGACATTGTGTTTGATGGAGAGTAGACCACTTCGATATCTACAGCGTTGAACTCATGGTATTCTGAGTGGCCAGGGACATTGCCTAATACCAGATGAACTTTAAAAGGCAGTGTCTTACTGGCAGAGTACTTTCTGACTTCAGGAACAAAGCATTGATGGAACCAATCCAGAAAAAGGGTTCTCATTCAGACCTTCTTGCTGTATAAACAAGAGTGGCAGCTGGGGCTTATCATTTCTCTTCAAGACTTGGGGATTACTAGCTTTATAGATAGGGATAGTCCCAATCATAAATCTGACCACATTTGTGCAAAACAGTCGAGTTAGCCTATGCCTTCCTGCCTTAAATCCTGGTGCTTACTTCTCTTCCATACAAATAGATGAAATAAATGTCCTTTGTGGCTTTCTCCCCACCCCCCAATATAGGGCACTTTCATTTGCACTAAAAGCCTGCTCAGGCAGATATCCTTCCTCAATGATTTTCTTAATAGCATCTAGGAATTTATCTGCTGCCTCTTGGTTGGCAGAAGCTGCTTCTCCTGTTATCTTGACATTTTTTAAGCCAAATCTTTTTCTAGAATTATCAAACCATCCTTTGCTGACACTAAATTCTCTAGCTGCTTCACTATCCCTTTGCTTTAAGTTGTCATATAATGACCTCACTTTTTCTTGAATAATATTACAGTCTCTAAGTATACCTTCTTATAGCAATCCTGCACCCATATAAATGCTGTTTTCAATATGATACAAAAAGGTATTTCTCAAAAAGTGCAAGATTTTCATGCCTGCTAGCATTGCTGCATTGATGGCTCATGAACTTCATTTTCTTTTTTCTATACTGGTCCTTAGGCTAGATTCATTTATCTTGCAATGGTGGGCAATTAAAGCTACAGACCTCAAACTACAGTACATAACAAGCAAAAGTGTCATGACTTTTCTCTGCTTCTTGGGAGCACCTCCAGCATCACTGGTGGCATTTCATATGAGTCCTATGTGTTATTTAAGGTTTACAGCATTGCCCTAAAAATAAACATGATATGATAAATATACAAGAACATCAAGAAATCACTTTTTACTATAGTACACAATTTATTGGAGAGATGAACTGTTCATGTGGAGATGATTAGCATCACATGGCCTTTTAAGCAGATAGAATACTTGAGTGTACCTCAGTAGCAACAGAAGGTGGCTACAAAATTATTACAGTAGTATAGTATGTATTATAATATGTGGTTATTCATATACTTATGCAGTTATTTAATACCACATCTTTACATTTGTTTACATTTCTCTCATATTTAAGTTTTGATAAATTTTAACTTTTTATAATAGATTTGTATATACTCTATGATAGTAAATGATAAAATATACTATCCATATATTTTATGTGTTCATGACATACCTAACTTTTTCATAATTTTTTTAATATTTCTGGTTACATGGTTTGTCTGTGAGTTTTATCAAATTGTCACAAATCACCGTAAAATTTTCCAATATATTTATTGAAAAAATCCATATGTAAGTTGAACTGCACAGTTCAAACCCATATTGTTCAAGGGTCAACTGTAGTCTGAAAATTGTCTTGGTCTACTTAGATTATTATAAATCATTGCTTTCCTTTCAGTTAGTCAGAGTTCTTAGTTCCCTAACATGGTTTCTTTTATATGTTTGGGCTAGGAATTACACTTGGTTTTGATGTCTTGTTTTCCGGGGTTTTGTCTTATCTCAGAACACAAGACTCTTATAAAAACCTACTTCTATGCTAGATACTGTATCAAAATATTATTTAAAGTGGAAAAAAGGTAAAGGTAGAACCAAAAATTTAAAAATAACATGAATCTACCAAAAATTATTAGACCAAAGTAACAGAAACTTTCAAAAGATTATTTAATCATTGCATAGAAACCTCTTGATGAATATGTTCTTGCTATTTTGGACTTTCAATTATGTCCAAATTAATTAAATTCTGTTTGGATAATATATAAATTTCACCTCTTGTTTTTAGGCAAGATCCCAAGGAAAGTAATAAAATGGCCTTTGTCATGAAGGAGGCTTTTCTGGTAACTACAAATTTTGTTGTTTCTGTCATTGGCTACCCTTCCCTAAGCATTCTTTTGGGTGATATTCTAATTTTAAGCAATATCTATTGCCATGCATCAGAAACAAGCACAAATGTCTCAAAATTCTGTCTTCCAAGCTGTTTTAGTCTGGGCATGGTGGCTCATGCCTGTAATCCCAGCACTATGGGAGGCCAAGGCAGGTGGATCACTTGAGCCCAGGAGTTTGAGACCAGCCTGGGAAATGTGACAAAACCCTGTCTCCACACACACACAAAAAAATTAGCCAGGCATGGTGGCGGACACCTGTAGTCCCAGCTACTCAGGAGACTGAGGTGAGAGGATCACCTGAACCTGGGGAGGTCAAGGCTGCAGTGAGCCATGATCACACCATTGCACTCCAGCCTGAGTGACAGAGTGAGACCCTGTCTGTAAACTAGTTAATTAATTAATTAAGCTGTCTCAGAAGGTTAAAGTATATTGTCTTTAATTTTTAAAGTATACCAAAAAATCACATTTTCTATTATAACCTCTCAGTTCCTCTAAAAGTAATCATATTTAGGCTGTTATTCAGTGATGTTTCCCTCCAAGTTGATTATTTTTCCTACCATTTGCTATTATCTGGGGGAAACACTAACATTTGTTAGTGCTTGCTGTGTACCAGTTAACATGCATGTCTCACAACACCCTTTTTTTCTCCAAAGCCCATGTTTTATGTATGCCTTGCTGTCTCCCCACCTAATCAGCTGCTCAGTTTTCAGTGCCTTCAACAAATAAGAAACCAGTGTTTCTCAGTAAATTTAGAGAGATTTGGGGAATTTCCTACTATTAGAATACATTTGAAATTATGTTGATCCAAGATAGTATAAAATAGAAGAGTGATGAGTATGAGGAGCTAAGAAAACTAATGACTTCTAAGATTTCTGTCACATTCAAAAAAGAGTACCTAGTAGGATTTTGAGACCTACCAATAGGTTATTATATACCTTTCTCTCCAATGCTAACAACATTTGAGGACAATCAGAGCATGGCAACCTGTCATGCAGGATTGCCATTTGCACTATTTCATTCCTTCAGCTAGCAGTGCTCAGGCTTTCACTGACTGACAGACAAATTAAGGAGGAAGGGAGTTGGATTAAGAGTCTCATTTGATCTGTCCTTCACCCATTGTCCATTTAACAAATGACCTTGATGAGTTTGTAAGATCTTCTCTTTAGTAGAAACACTATAGACCCAATATTTAGCTGGCTGTTGCTTACAAAGGTTGAACAGATTATACAGGGATAGCAAGGCTCACCAGCTGCTTAGCATGAAATATTGAGTGATCTGGAGGGAGACACAAGAGTGATGGCATTGCTACTGCAAATAATTGCAGAAGACACTTGTGAGTATTGCACAGTAAATCTGCACCTTCCATGGGCACTCATTTGAGGGGAGGCTTCCTCAGGATGGAGCATCGGCAACACATGTCTAATAGGTGCACTCATTTTAATATGCTCATTCATTGAATAGGCCTGATTAATTAGTACTTGTCACCATCTGGTACTTAGACTATTCATTTTTAAAATGTTGAAATTGCAGGGAATGGTGCACACCAATTAAAATCCTTTTAACTGAATTGTTTTGGTATAAAGTATACATGTAGGAGGACTTCATTGGAATTCAGCATGCATCTAAGGTTACACACATCAGCCTGAAGTCAATTAGAACAAAAGAAGTCAAGAGAGGGGAAAATGAAAGAAGAGCTGTCCTTTTTCTGAATGTGTCTGCTCAGATATTATGCTTTCTCTCTGTTTTTCTATTCTTCCTCTCACTTGTCTTGATTGTCCTCCTACCTTTTATTTATTTTGGGTTCCTTTCTTTTTCTCTCACCTTCTATTTTTTATCTTTTGTTATTGTTCCCCACTTCCTCATCTCCTCCCCACCTCATCATTTTCCAGTCACTAGTTAAGACAGAAGAGTTGGGTTAATAACTTTAATGATACAGTAAAATTTTGGCTCTCTATGTTCCTTTGAAAGAATTAATTCTAGTTGGCCAAAGTTTCTGGATAACTGTGGGTTTGAGCTCTTTAAGCATTAAAATATTTTTAGTTTGAATAATCATTTGGTGCTTATGTGATCTAAATTGTTTTTAAAATGCATACTAAGATTTAGGGTGCTTTTTTTCTCTGTCTTTATTTTTATAGTTTTCTATAAAGTAATTATTTTATAATTAAATAAACTTACAGTAAATAAAATGTTGTATGAAAATCTTTCCAAAATACATTTCACATTTTAGTTGTTTTCTTCCCTTCTTAAACACAGAACACCAAACATAATTTAATATTTTCTTGCTATCTTGCTATAATTGGTATCAACATCAATTACAGTGCCATTCTAAAATATAGTGATGCCCTTAAGGGATATAGGGCTATTTGCTCACATGGAAAAGCTTTTTCAGTTCTTAAGTTTGGTTCTTGTCTTTTTCTTTCTTCTCCTTTGCTGTCAGGTAGTCACTTGTCACTTGCCACTTCTGTCTGAATGCTGCTGTCTCCTTCTAAGTTATTTTGGTCTATGAAACCAGATAGCAGAGCATCATTTATTCATCTGTTCAAGAAACGTACAGTGCCAAGACTGAATAAGATATATCTCCTGCACTCAAGGAGCTAAGACTAGTGGGGGTCGGGGGGTGGAGTAAGGTATGCAAAAGCCATATGATGGGAATTTGGGGAAGGGAGCAGTTAATTCTAAGAGGAGGATGTGAGACTTCACAGGGGAATTAAAATTTGACTGGAGGATCAAAAGATTTATAGGATTTTGAACAATTGTTATATGTGTGAACATGGAGGAGATAATGGCTGCTTTAAAAAATGGTAAGTCAGTAGCAGATCACAAAGAGCATTAAATTTTATTCTGAGGAGTTTAAATGTATTATATACGCAACTGAGAACAATTAATGGCTTTATGAAGAGTTAAAGTAGTAAGGAGCTGTATTTTAGAGGAATTGGGACACAAAATATACTATCTCAGTATTTCAGACAAAGAGCAATGAAAATCCAGGACTCAAGTTATAGCTAGATGGGTCAAAGGGAGAGGACAGATTAGGAAAGACAAAACCTGACAATTGATTGGATATAGCATGAGAAGGACCAGGAAGAGTCAAAAGTTGACCCAGTCTGAATGTCTGCCAATGTTTTGATACCATTTACTGTTACGGTACCTAGAAAAAGGTTGAGTCTACTGTGTTTTGGAGGAAAGATGTAATTAGTTGTGTTTGGAAAGGTCTAGTGGGCAGCCGAAGTCTGGAGCTTCAGACGACAGGAGCAAGAGGTATAATTCTGGAATATAGGTTATAAAGTATATGTTATATGGCAAACTCTGGAAAGTTGTTCCACCCTTAAATATTTGGGAATAGACAAGATCACAGAAGAGATGGCTAGAGAGTTATGTTATGTTATATTATGTTATGTTATGTTATGTTATGTTATGTTATGTTATGTTATGTTATGTTAAGATAGAGTCTCACTCTGTCACCCAGGCTGGAGTGCAGTGGTGCAATCTCTGCTCAGTGCAACCTCTGCCTTCCGGGTTCGAGCAATTCTCCCACCTCAGCTTCCCAAGTAGCTGGGATTACAAGCGCGCACCACTATGCACAGCTAATTTTTGTATTTTTAGTAGAGACGGGGTTTCGCCATGTTGGCCAGGCTGGTCTCGAACTCCTCACCTCAAGTGAGCCACCACACCTGGCTGACTGTCTTTTTAAAAGGATAATTGCGGAAAGGACATTTGGGTACCTTTTTTAAAAGAGCGGTGGACACGTATCTCCACTCAAATTAACATTAGAGTCTCATTTGGTTCATAGTAAAGTGGATAGGGGATATACAAATAAGGCAGCCTGAGAGAGACAGCTATAATTCATTAAATTATAAGTAGAGCATTCACCTTTATTTCTGTACAAACAAGATCAATAAAACTAATTTAAGCTGATCAAATTAAATTTGTGTGTAAAATGAGTCTATAAATGAAACCATAAAAGGTGCTTTCCTACTTTGTCTAGTTTTCAGCTGTATCCTGAATAGGTAATCTTGCCAGATAACTATATCCATAGAGAAGAGGTGTTTCTTCTTATATGTGAGGATAATTTTTGTTTCAGGTTATTAAAGATCTCTGACTCCAGCTTCATTTGTCTCTTGTTAAATTTGTTTGAATAATTCAAAATGGTATTTTAACCCAAATTTGCATGTATATAATGTTTTGAATAGATTATAAATTTGGGGAAAGACTTTAAAGGTACTCTTGTTACCAAACAGCATGTTCATTCTGTGAAATATATCTGTGTGTCTGTGCATATACACCTTGATCTGTGTACAGAAAAAAGACACAGAAGAGTATATAGTCAGATTTGGGGGTTTCTTCATTTGCTTTTTGCATATTTTTATTTTCTGATTACTTGTATAATATAAAGAATTTTTTTTCAATCAAAAAAAAAGATAAGGACCGTTCGGCCTAGAGAGTTTGAGTAAGTTGTCTGTTTTTACATATCTTATTAGCAATGGCCTTGAGTGTTGTTCATTTGTGCTTCTGAGGGTTCTCCTAATTGGTGAGTGGTTACTATAGGAATGGAAATACTCCTAGTGCTCTGGCACCCACAAGGGCCAGGGGCCCAGCACCTCTTTCAACAATGGCTGGCATTCCACCTCTCACTTTCCACTGGGAGATGTTTGGGCTCACTTTAGTAGTCCAGTGATACAAACCACAGGTAGATATCTCACTGATGAGGAGAATTCTGACCCAGCATAGTTTTATTGGGGGATAGTTTAGTTTTTCCACTGTCAGACTGTGGTCTCCTTATATGTTAATATCCAGTAACTCCCCAGAGTCTGAGCTTCTGCTGTTTTCTTGAGAACAGTCCTGTGGAAACCTATTGTCATGTGCTCATGCGCATCTGGAGTTCTCGAATGCCCTGGTCACAGTTCCCATCCTTCATGGTCCATCACTGGTCTCATCACTTCAGTTACTAAACCCAAGTCTCGTTTTTCTAACTTTATTGTGTAATAAAATAAAGCTAACTAAAGAATTGTCACTTTGCCTTTTTCATTTTCTCCCCCATCCATGTCAGCATCCTGCATCTTCTTTACTGCTCTCACTAAACCACTTGTAGTCAAGATTTAGAGTCAAGTTTACATAAGTAAATAGTAATTAAAGATCTGGATATTTCTCAATGGGAAGAATTTTAAATCACACACTTTGTTTTAGAATATGTTTGTTATTTCCATTCGGACATCATCTGTCTCATGATTTTCTACAGTTAAAGTAGTGCAGTTGGTGCTAGCTTGATTGTCCACATTTCAGTATATCTCTGGGAAACTGATCCTGGGTTTTGATCTAGACAGACCTTAGGGTCATCTTTAGTCACTCTTATTATCCCACTGGTTGATAAAAATTATCAATTTAGCCTCTCACATCAGCCCTGCTTGTTAATTCCCACTGCCACTATATTAGTTTGGGGCCTTCTCTGGACTAGTATTATACTAGTTAAAACAACTACATTACCTTTCACCTTGCCTCCTGTCAATATATTCTTTCCATTTCCACCTGAATTCTTAAAGCACAATAGTATCACATTACCTTATTGCTCAGCAACTCCTTCCTGGTAGAATCTGACAGCATCTCTTGAAACTGATGCAAAACACAAGTCCAAGATGGAATGCTAAAGTTTCCTTGCAAGTCACTTGCTCAGAACTTGGAGTATGTTTTCCCTGTAGAAGCAATAAGTCTTAAATAGGTTTACAAGGCAACTAAAACTTTCAATTAAATCATCCATGATAACTGAAGTCTAACCTAAGCATAGTTAACAGTGTTCCCATAGAAGTAGCTTCCCAAGTGCCCAACTGGTATGTCAAGATGGGGTGTGGATATATGTGGAGGGATTAGAGGGATCATACCCCTTCCTGGCCTCCGATGGATATAGAAATTTAATAAAAGGAGAAAAGAACTAGTATTTATTAAGTGCTTACTATGAATCAGCCTTCGAGTTAGGCACTTTATATATTTTATCTTAATTCATTTTCACAAGAGCTTTGTTGATGATAGTTATTATACTCCTTTAACGGATTCTTAGCAAATTAGTAATGTGAATAAGATCACAAGAGGAATGCTTACCTGACATAAGAGATTATTGTTTTTAAGCACTACTTTTCAAACTTTGGTAATTTATAGACCTCCTTTTAACTGAAAAAAATAACTGCGCTCTGTCAGTGTTGACGTACATTATTATAATTTTACTTAAATACAAAAAACATAAAGTTAGGTATAAATTCTTTATGCTTATATTTGTCATTTAGCTATAAAACAAATTTGAAAGTTAAGTACAAAGAAAACCTGCAGAACTAATGAAATGCAAATTAACAACAATTTAATGTAATAGATGAAGTTTTGCTGAGACGAAATTGCTGCTTACTATATGGGTAAGGAGCTGCTAGCCACCCTAGTTTTCTTTGCAGTTTTCATTACCATTGGCTGTCTTCTTATGCCACATTTCTTTCTAGGGTATTGAAAATTCAAGATTGGTACAATACACAGTGGTTGCACCACGATGTCATTTTGGTCTTTACTTGGTAGAACTGTGTCATCTGTATATTAAGTGAGCCTTTCTTTTCTCATTATTTCTTACAGTTAAAGTAGTGTGCTTGGTGCCAGCTCAAATTAGAAACAGAAAGGTATTTGTAGTCCTGGAAATTATATTGCTGTGCTTAGTTGATATGGCCATTGCAATGATCCTGCCTGTGTTTACATTAGTTTATTTTAGATGTAAACTTTACTTTCAGTTTAATATTCTGCTCTTTTGGAGAACTCATAGACCCTTGAAAACACATCCCGGATTCCAGTGTGAGAAGTATTATTTGACTGCGTTTTAAGTTATGTATTTACAACCATTATGAAAATAATTCCAACTTATTTATTAGAACAGGTCCAAATATCTGCACTAGGAAAGACTAGTTTATTATGGTATTTCCTCAAAAGCAATAAATCTATACTTCTTCAAAGTACTGTGTAATTCAGACTTTCATTAATTTAGAAGTACTTTTTCCCTTTAAAAGTCTAAATTATAAATGTTTTACAGTATGTATTGTTCATTATTTTCTATAGCTGGGAAAGGTAAAATTTCTTTTAATTGGAAAAATAATGCCTCCTGCCAAATGTAAAGTAACACAAGACAATAAAGCCTCCAAAAATGAGTGAAGAGTGGTAGCAAATGACATTGCTCACTCTGATTATGTGGCTATAAACATTCAAACAGGATTTTTCTTAGAATCATTAACTATTTTCTTATTTCTCCTTCCTTCCCAATTTCCTTTTTCCCACCTTCTCTTATTTGAATTTTGCTCTGCCCTTATTTCGTCTCTTTCTTATTCCCTGTCTTCTCACATCTCAATCAGCCGTGACTCACTAATTTAGCCTGCAGTCCAGC
Organism: Pongo abelii; assembly: GCF_028885655.2. Lineage (NCBI taxonomy): Eukaryota > Metazoa > Chordata > Mammalia > Primates > Hominidae > Pongo > Pongo abelii. The sequence goes on along the minus strand of NC_072001.2, from coordinate 80,484,117 downwards.
TTTCTTCACTTGGCAGTTGGCTCTGAGGTTGAGGGCAATGGAGAGGAGGAACAGAGCCAGGTGACTGATAGCAACATCTCACCAACTCACTCTCAACCAGCCACTTCAGTGGCCTCTCCAAATCAGAGTGGTTCCTGACTTGGAGAGCTGGATGAAAGATCGTGCTTAATTTGCCTCATAATGTTACTTCCTCAACACTCTGAAACACAAAAAACACAACTTTGAGACAGACTACTAGCTAAGTTTATGCCTGTATGCCTGTTTGTTTCCTTCTGGCTTATTCTGCAGTGAGCACCTGGACTGATCATCTTAGAGCTGAGGAGGGGAAGGTGTGGGTGTGCCTACTTCTTACACTTCTTCATTCATGGTGGAATTCCACTATGGTGGACAGTGCTGCTGCTGCTGCGGCTGTGTGGACTGTCTTTCAGACACTGCCATGTTTATGTTTAAAGCAGCCTCCAGATGCCATGAAACTATACCATTTATGCATGCATACGTGCATGCATGCATTCATCCTGGCTCTGCCATTTACTAGCTATGTGACCTTAGGCAAGTTTCAGTTTCTTCATCAGTAAAGTAGGGCAAATAATAGTATGTCTATCATAGAGTTTTGTGAGAATTATGAAGTGTTTGTTTTGTTTTGTTTTTTTGAGATGGAGTCTCACTTGTTGCCTAGGCTGGAGTGCAGTGGCGCGATCTCGGCTCACTGCAACCTCCCCCTCCCGGGTTCAAGTGATTCTCCTGCCTCAGCTTTCTGAGTAGCTGGGACTACAGGTGTGCACCACCACGCCTGGCTAATTTTTGTATTTTTAGTATGGACAGAGTTTCACCATGTTGGCCAGGCTGGTCTCAAACTCCTGACCTCAGGTGATCCGCCCGCCTTGGCCTCCCAAAGTGTAGTGTTGGGATTACAGGCTTGAGCCACCGCACCTGGCCGAATTATGAGTTTTTATGGGTAAAGGGCCTGGTACTTAGTAGTAAATGCTAACTAGAATTATTCTTGAGTGCAAGCATTTATTTAGTATCTAATGTATTCCAAACAATTCAAGAGATAAAGAGATGAAAAACACTTAGACCTGCCTTCTGGGGACTTACATAATTACAAAACAATGTGGTATAATCGAGTTAGGCAAAACTTCATCACAGAGGTAAAATTTAAACTGCATCTTGAAGGATAAATAGGGTTTCAACAAATGGAACAGCATTAGAGGAGATACATTCCAAGCAGAAGAAAAAGCTTGTGAATAAAATAAAACTATAAAAGACTATGGAGTCTTGGGTGTTATTAGATATTATTTTAACCTCTTCTCTGATGTATACCTTCTTAAATAGGGGTCTAAAGTGATTTCAGGGAACATTTTGGAACTTCTAATCTTATAACTAGTTATTACCAAGTTTATAATAATTATTAGTAGTAGTAGTTAACTGATTCGTCAAAGAGTTTGAATTTAAAAATTAGCTGGAACTGAGCGGTGCTGCTTTGCAGGGATGCATTTGTTGTTACATGATTCTTGTCCTGAGATGACTACCATGTGACAGGAGCAGTGAATTGTTAGAAAAACTGTTGTGGTTAGAACAATTGGAACTGGATGGGCTTCTGGAGATTTCGTTAAGTTTCCAAAATTAAGCAGATTTTACTTTGGTTTCTTCTTTAGATAGGAGAACCTCATGTTCTTGTGATAGCAAGGAATGATAATTTTTTTTTCCGTCAGATCTCAAGAAAGTCCCTTTTACTCATGGAATTTCCATTTGTGTACCAAATTTAAGCTGTGTTTTATCTTCTGCAAAACTTCTTCCTGCAGCTTTGCTTTCACTTCCTCTCCCCACCCTTTTAGTCATATACTGAAGGGTTTGGCAGCTGGTTGAGGTGTCAGGTCAGCATTTTTCACTGTGGAAGAAGGAAAGGTTGGGAACAGTGACGTGGGTATGGTTGTCACATTTTCCTTTCCTTTTTTTTAAGTGACCCACATGTTCTTTAACAAAAGCCTAGTGAGAACCTTGACTTGTAAATTGTCCCCTAGCATCCTGGAGATGGACTAATATGTGGGATGACATATAGGCAATAGATCCTCACTGAGAGTGTCCTTAAAAGCCCACGTACAGCAGTGAGGATTCTTGACTCTGCCTCCATGGCAATGTGACAGATTTTATGGAGAGAGATGATGGCCTTCGGGAGTCACAGAATTGGAGAAGGAGCTTAGCAGTTCATTCTCCATCCTCCTTTATTATTAACAGATTCTCCTTGGGTGCCTTTAGGAAATGCTGTATATATGGTGTTTAATCTCCCATCTACACACTTTCCTTTTCTTCACTAACGGAAATTGAATCCAGCTTGAGGAGCTCCAGCTCTTTCTGCTGGCCAGTTTATTTCAAGATTGAAATCCATTGTGGATTTGTTTGTTGTTTTTTTGTATTTTTGTGGGGGTTTTTTTGGTATCAAATCTGCCTGAAACTGTTGGACTAGAAGCAAACTAATTATTGTCATTGTATGGCAGTAGAGAGAATAAAAAACAGTAATAGGTTCTTAAAAAGCTGTCATGACTTGAAGTGAAATAGGCCACTCTTGAATAGCTTCATCTATAGCCTGAAGGGCTTTGGTCCTGAAAACTGTCAAATATGAAATAGGATTTTAGATCATGGAATCCTGGCTACCTCCTAGGGGCAGCTTCAGCCATTAAACTCTCCCATAGACTCTTTCATCTAGAAGATTTGCTTTGAGATTATAAGAAATGTGTAGGTAAATGAGCTTTTCTTATCAAACATTCCATTTGGGTGCTCTGTATCAGACCTGTTCTGGCAAATAAATAGAAGACACCAGGATAGACTGTTTTATTTCCTTGTGTAAGTGCCTCAGGAGACACATTTCTTATTTCTCAAGCATAACTTTGGAGACTGGAGTTTCCCATTTGGGGAGCGTTGGTGTTGAGCAGGGAAAGCTGCTAGTTATTGATTGCCATTGAAGTCATTTCACAAAGGCTGTAAAACCCAAGGATTGCTCTTTGGACAGACCTGCATCTGGTACAGCTTCCTCCTCTGACTGTTGTAGGTTAAAATAGTTTTGACAGTGTCTTTAAGTGCACCTCTTTGTCTCCAAACATAATAAGTGTTTAAAATGAAGCCCTCGTGGTTAAGGTTTTGTGGCTTAGACAGCAGCTCCATCTGGTGCTTGCTAAAGGTGTTTGCTTGGTTCATGTCTCGGTTGGTTTTTTTTTGTTTTTTTTATTATTATACTTTAAGTTTTAGGGTACATGTGCACAATGTGTAGGTTTGTTACATATGTATACATGTCTCGGTTTTATACCAGATGAATACAGATGGACACAAACTTGTAAACGAATGTCATATGCAACATGGGTTTCTAGTGCACACAACACTGACATAAGCAAATGGTGTTCCTGGTGAGTCTCATTTGGCTATTCTGTTGATAAGTGATAGCTGCTAATCAACTTAGCCATCTTTTGACTGAATTAACTTACTGTTACTCAAAGTGGGAAATTATTTTTACTATTATCTACTAGTCTTTGAAAAAGCAAATATATAGTACTACTTACAAAGAGAAAACTTAGTCCCGCTCTTATCAGAGTCTGTTTAACTTGGTTAACAAGATATTATGCCAAGATGCCTTATTCTTTTTTGTATTCAGTGCTGCATAGTGCTAAGTACACAGGGAATTTTTTAATTTAAATTATTGGTGACTGACAGGAACTGCCCCCAAACTGTTAATAGAAGTTACTTGTTACATATGGTTTCTGTTTTCTTTATGCTTTTCTGAGTTTCCACAGTAAGCATATACAACAAAAGAAAAAAATATCTACCAAAAAAGGTAAAAAAAAACATATTGTAGGTAGTCGTAGCCTTGAGTCCCAGTTCTGGGTCTTTCTTATTTACTGTGTGTCCTTAGGAAAGTCACTTTCTCTTCTAGGCTTCGATTCCTTTGTCCATAAAACAATTGAATTAGAAACCTACACAATTTTAACATTCTAAGTATTGTGATTCTTCCCTCTTTCCTGTTTTTTCAGCCTCTCACCCTGGCCTGTATCTTTCCCCAATATTACCATTCAACATTATCTAGGTCTTCCCATCTGAAAATAAGGAAATCCTTTCTGGACCCCCATCCTCCTAGCTCCTTCTTGCTTCTCCTTCCTGCCTACTCTTCTCCAAAAGTTATCTACCATTGCTCTATTATCTCACTCTTCAACTCACTACAGTCTGGTTTCCATCCCCACTACTGAACCAAATAGTTCATGCTAAGGTCACTGATGAGCTCATGTTGCCAAGTCCAATGGGCATGTATGTAAGTAAGTCCTCATTTTCCGTTACCTCTCAGCAGCATTTGAAATAGTTATTGTCTTTCTCCTTCATGACATTTCCTCATCTGGCTTCTGTGTCATCGCACCTTGGCTGTTAGTTTTCAGTTAGGGGAGAAGAAGTAGCCCCTTCTCCCTGGTTCACCCACCAAGGCCACCTCCCCAGCTCACTATTTTCTTTTTGGCCTAAGTATCTCTATACTAGTAATTCCTAAGCAGAGGAGAACCACAGAATTCTCATCCATGTTTCAGACTCCTAAATTCATATACTGTCTAGTATGCAGGGTGACAAAATATGGACTCATAATCTTCCCTTCAAAAGTTGCACCTCCTCCAATGTTGTCATCTCAGTAAATGGCTCCACAATCATTTGAATACATAAACCTAAAACCTCAATACCTTTTACTCTTCAAAATCCAGTCATTCCTGCATCTTTCTCTGCCTTCCCTGACACCACGTCCTAATCCAGATCCTCATCAGATCTTAGTTTGCCTATGTCAGTCCTTTAAGCCTCCTGTCCTGTTCTTCCTGAGTCCATTTTCTACATAGCAACAGAGCTGTCTTTTTAAAGTCAGGTTTATTGAGGGTAAATTTACATGTAGTAAAATTCACTTTTTTTAAGTGTGTAGTTCTATGAGTTGTTTGTTTGTTTGTTTTTCAAGGCAGAGTCTTGGACTGTGGTGCAGTGGCACAATGCAACCTCGGCTCACTGCAACCTCCGCCACCCAGGTTCAAGCAATGCTCATGCCTCAGCCTCCTGAGTAGCTAAGATTACAGGCGTACACCACCATGCCTGGCTAATTTTTGTATTTTTGGTAGAGACAGGATTTCACCATGTTGGCCAGGCTAGTCTCAAACTCCTGGCCTCAAGTGATCCATCCGCCTCGGCCTCCCACAGTGCTGGGATTTCAGGCATGAGCCACCACGCCCAGCCGCCCTGCCGGTTCTGTGAGATTTGACAAATGTATGCAGTTGTGTAACCACTGCCACCTAACATTTAGATTGTTTCCAGCTTTTGGCTGTAAACCTTTGTGTATTGGTTTTAGTGTAAACAAAAGTTTTTATTTATCTTGGGTAAATACCTGGGAGTGGGATTGCTGGGCTCCAAGGTAAGTTTATGATTAACTCTATAAGAAACTGCAAAACTGTTTTTCAGAATACCTGAACCATTTACATTCCCACCAGCAATATATGAGTTTCAATTGCTTCATATCCTCGCTAGCATCAGTTGTTTTTGTTTTAATTTTATTTTAACCATTCTAATAAATGTGTAGTGGTAGCACATTGTAGTTTTAATTTGCACTTCCATGTGGCTAATTATATTTACAATATTATAAATTTTATTTACTACAATATTGTAAATATTGTAAATTATATTTATAATTTTTATATTGTCTAAATGCAATCCATATATCTTTGGCTGGGCACAGTGTCTCATGCCTGTAATCTTAACACTTTGGGGAGGCTGAGGCAGGTGGGTCCCTTGAGCCCAGGAGTTTGAGACCACCCTGGACAACATGGAGAGACCCCATCTCTATAAAAAAATAGAAAAATTAGCCAGGCATAGTGGCATGTGCCCATAGTCCCAGCTACTCCAGAGGCTGAGGTGAGAGGCTTGATTGAGCCAGGGAGGTTGAGGCTGCAGTGAGCTGTGATCATACCACTACACACCAGACTGGGTGACAGAGTAAGATCCTGTCTCAAAAAAAAAAAAAAGATCAAAAATCATATTATTTGGTTAAGTGTCTGCTCAAATCTTTTACCTGTTTTTTATTGGGTTTTTCTTTTTGTTGAGTTTTGAAAGTTCTTTATATATTCCAGATACAAAGTCCTTTGTCAGATATGAATGTTTCACATAATTTCTCCTACTCTGGGGTTTGTCTTCATTCTCTTGTCATTTTTGTTTTTTGCAAATGTTTTTGATAAAATGCAAAATATAATTAGGTACAATATTTTATAACAGAGGTTTGCTAGTGAGAAGAATGAAATTCCATTTTGGGGAGGATAACATTTTGCTTGATGGGGGTTCAAAGTTAGTACTTCCTCTCATCAAAATTGATTACAAATGTTCATCTATTAATGCATATCTGTAATGAAATTTTATATATTTCATAATTTTATTTTATAATTTTATGTATTATCTTTGAAAAATGTAATTTCACATAGCTGATAGATGCACCAGTGGAAATCCTGCAATTTGTAGAGTTCCACAAAGCAGTAAAAGTGAAGCATACAGTCTATGTGTCACACATTTCATAGCTACTCATCTCTCCATTGTAGCACAGAAGCCACCATAGGCAAATGAGTATGTAAACAAATGAGTGTGACTGGCGTTCCAATGAAGCTTTATTTGTGGGTACTGGATTTAGAATTTCATATAATTTTCACTTGTTGCAGAACATTATTCTCCTTTTGATTTGTTTCCAACCATTTAAGAACATAAAAAGCATCCTTAACCTCGGGATACAAAAACAGGAATGAGCTACATTTGGCCTCTGGGCTATAATTTGCTTACCTTTCCCCCTTCTTCCCCCCTTCATCTGTCAGTGTTTTGTAGTTTTGCTCATATAGATTCTAGATTTTACACATATTTTGTTGGACTTATATACCTAAGAATTTCATGGGTTTTGGTCAGAGCTGTCTTTTTAAAATGCAAATTGGATTATGTTTCCCCTATTCAGAACCCTTCAGTGGCTTCCCACTGCTCTTAGGATAAACTCTATAATCTTTAAAAGCCTAAAAGGCCTTGCATGATCTGGGCCCTGGTCTCCTTTTCAGCATTTTTTTTTTTTTTTTTTTTTGAGACAAGGTCTCACTCTGTCACCCAGGCTGAAGTACTGTGGCACAATCTGCTCACTGCAACCTCCACCTCCCAGGCTCAAACAATCCTCCTGCCTCAGCTTCCTGAGTATCTGGAACTATTCACGTGTGCTACCACACCCAGCTAATTTTTATATTTTTTTTAGAGATGGGGTTTTATCATGTTAGTCAGGCTGGTCTTGAACTCCTGAGCTCAAGTGATCTTCCCACCTTGGCCTGCCTCCCAGCATGCTGGGATTACAGGCGTGAGCCACTGCACCCAGCCCCGAAGCTTCATTTTCAGTGCATTGAGTTTGAGGAGTCTACGAAATGTCTAAAACGTTCAAGGGTAGGTGGAAGAAGAGGAATCTATAGTGGGCTGGGAAGAGTTGGAGAAATTGGTGGATAACAGAAGGAGTGGTATCAAAGGCATTTCTGGGAGGGAAGGTCACAGAATCATTGCAACAGAGACATCAAGCTGAAGATTATGTATGGATTGATAAGAGTGCATAAAATTATAGTTAAAAAGCTCACTTTCCAAATGCTGATTGGCTAAAGGGAAATTACAAAGTACTCAAATTAGTTTAGCTCTCAATCTTTTAATTTAAGGAAAAGTTTAGGAATGGAGTCAATTTTTTCAAGTCACTAATAATGGCAAGTCTCATAGTGCCTTTTTCATTCAGATTTTTTGTCTTCTTTTCCCCTCCACAGATTGATCATTCTTAGAAGAGCTGCTGTAACACATAGGGGAAGTGAAAACTAACAGATGAAAGTTTTGTCATGCACTGAAAGAAAAGCATTGTCTGTGAAGTTCTATTTTTAAAAATGTCTGCTTGTAACACCTTTACTGAACATGTTTGGAAACCTGGTGAATGCAAGAATTGCTTTAAACCTAAAAGTTTGCACCAGCTTCCCCCAGACCCTGAGAAGGCACCCATCACCCATGGCAATGTGAAAACTAATGCCAATCACAGTAACAACCACCGCATCAGGAACACCGGCAATTTCCGGCCTCCTGTGGCTAAAAAACCCACTATAGCTGTGAAGCCCACTATGATAGTGGCAGATGGGCAAAGTATATGTGGTGAGCTTAGCATCCAAGAACACTGTGAGAACAAACCTGTCATCATAGGGTGGAACCGAAACAGAGCTGCCTTGAGTCAGAAACCACTTAACAATAATAATGAAGACGATGAAGGAATTAGCCATGTTCCTAAGCCTTATGGCAATAATGATAGTGCAAAGAAGATGTCAAATAACAATAATGGACTAACTGAAGTGTTAAAGGAGATAGCAGGCTTGGATACTGCCCCTCAGATAAGAGGAAATGAAACAAACTCCAGAGAAACATTCTTGGGAAGAATAAATGATTGCTATAAACGATCATTGGAAAGAAAGCTTCCACCAAGTTGCATGATAGGTGGGATAAAGGAAACTCAGGGCAAGCATGTTATTCTGAGTGGGAGCACAGAAGTGATTAGTAACGAAGGGGGCCGGTTCTGTTACCCAGAGTTTTCCAGTGGCGAGGAGAGTGAAGAGGATGTACTTTTCAGTAACATGGAGGAGGAGCACGAGAGTTGGGATGAGAGTGATGAAGAGCTGTTGGCCATGGAGATTCGCATGAGAGGGCAACCTCGCTTTGCCAACTTCAGAGCAAACACTTTGTCTCCTGTTCGATTCTTTGTGGACAAAAAATGGAATACTATCCCCCTGCGAAACAAGTCTCTGCAGAGAATCTGTGCTGTGGACTATGATGACAGCTATGATGAAATCCTGAACGGTTATGAGGAAAATTCTGTGGTCTCTTATGGACAAGGAAGCATTCAGAGCATGGTGTCATCTGACTCCACATCACCAGATTCTTCTTTAACAGAAGAATCACGTTCTGAGACAGCCAGTAGTTTATCCCAGAAGATTTGTAATGGGGGAATATCTCCTGGTAACCCAGGAGATTCTAACGACATGAAGGAAATTGAGCCCAATTATGAAAGTCCCTCTAGTAATAATCAGGATAAAGATTCATCACAAGCTTCCAAAAGCTCAGTAAAAGTTCCAGAGACCCACAAAGCAGTCCTTGCTCTCCGATTAGAAGAGAAAGATGGCAAGATTGCTGTACAGACTGAGAAGGAAGAAAGTAAAGCCTCTACAGATGTTGCTGGGCAAGCAGTAACCATAAACCTTGTCCCCACAGAAGAGCAAGCAAAACCTTACCGAGTTGTGAATCTGGAACAGCCATTGTGCAAGCCATATACTATCGTGGATGTGTCAGCAGCCATGGCCAGTGAGCACCTCGAGGGCCCTGTTAACAGCCCCAAGACAAAAAGCTCATCTTCTACTCCAAACTCTCCAGTTACATCATCTTCATTGACACCAGGACAAATAAGTGCCCATTTCCAAAAATCCAGTGCAATTCGATACCAAGAAGTGTGGACTTCTAGCACCAGTCCACGACAAAAGATACCTAAAGTAGAACTAATTACTAGTGGAACTGGACCAAATGTTCCTCCAAGGAAAAACTGTCACAAATCAGCACCTACATCACCCACAGCTACAAACATTTCCTCCAAAACCATCCCTGTTAAGTCACCTAATTTGTCTGAAATAAAATTTAATAGTTATAACAATGCTGGTATGCCACCTTTTCCAATTATCATTCATGACGAGCCAACTTATGCTCGGAGTTCCAAAAATGCTATCAAAGTTCCCATTGTTATCAGTCCAAATGCATATGACAATCTAGCTATCTACAAAAGTTTTCTGGGAACAAGTGGAGAACTCCCAGTGAAGGAAAAAACCACAAGTGTAATAAGCCATACTTATGAAGAAATAGAAACTGAAAGCAAAGTGCCTGATAACACCACTAGCAAAACCACTGACTGTCTTCAAACTAAAGGGTTTTCAAACAGCACAGAGCATAAAAGGGGCTCAGTGGCTCAGAAGGTTCAAGAGTTTAACAACTGTCTCAACAGAGGTCAGTCTTCACCACAGAGAAGCTATAGTTCCAGCCACAGCTCCCCAGCAAAGATCCAGAGAACCACTCAAGAGCCTGTGGCCAAAATAGAAGGCACTCAGGAGTCTCAGATGGTGGGCAGCAGCAGCACCAGAGAGAAAGCAAGCACAGTGCTTTCTCAGATTGTGGCTTCAATCCAACCCCCACAGTCTCCTCCAGAAACACCTCAATCTGGCCCTAAAACTTGCAGTGTGGAAGAACTTTATGCCATTCCTCCAGATGCTGATGTTGCTAAGTGTACACCTAAGAGTACGCCAGTCCGGCCCAAATCTCTCTTTACATCTCAGCCTAGTGGTGAGGCTGAAGCACCTCAGACCACAGACAGTCCTACCACCAAAGTACAGAAAGACCCATCCATAAAGCCAGTCACCCCCTCTCCCTCCAAATTAGTGACTAGCCCCCAGAGTGAGCCACCACCTCCCTTTCCCCCGCCACGCTCTACTTCTTCTCCTTACCATGCAGGTAACCTTTTGCAGAGGCATTTCACCAACTGGACCAAGCCAACCAGCCCTACCAGGTCAACAGAAGCTGAATCAGTTTTGCACTCTGAAGGCAGCAGGCGGGCAGCTGATGCAAAACCTAAGCGCTGGATATCATTTAAAAGCTTCTTCCGCCGTCGGAAAACAGATGAGGAGGATGACAAAGAGAAAGAGCGAGAGAAAGGGAAACTGGTGGGCCTGGATGGCACAGTCATTCACATGCTGCCTCCTCCTCCAGTTCAGCGCCATCACTGGTTCACAGAGGCAAAAGGAGAGTCCAGTGAGAAACCAGCCATTGTCTTCATGTATAGGTGTGACCCTGCTCAAGGCCAGCTCAGTGTGGATCAGAGCAAGGCTAGGACAGACCAGGCAGCAGTCATGGAGAAGGGTAGAGCAGAGAATGCATTACTACAGGACTCAGAGAAGAAGAAGAGGAGTCATTCTTCTCCATCACAGATTCCTAAAAATATTCTCAGGTATGTAAAATAGACTGGCAGAATATGGGAATTTTTTAACACATTTTCAGGTGCTAAGTTTTTTATATCTTTTAAGATTGCATAAGAACCATTTCTGTTTGTAAGTAGCACTCTGTGGCCATCATCTATCTTTATAACTGCATTCCAAGATTAGAATAGTATTAAAGTGATCTTACTGCACTGAACAAGGTTTATAGCCCTGCATCTTTGGCTTAAGTAGCCTACTGCATTCTGGTGAATGCAGAGGAACTTTAGCATAGAAAAGCAAATCCATAACACCTTAATAGCAATAAATAATATGTTGTTTTGGAATGTGATGGTAGTGTGAGGAAGAAACAGGATCAAATGAATAAATGGTGGTACTGTTCTTTCCCTCACTGTAAATGAAATAAAACTCTTCCAGCAATTCTTTTTGTTTTTTATGAAGGTGTTATCTCTATATGCATTACTTATTTTAAGGGAATATTTGTTTTTTTATTGCTGTCTCTTTTTGTCCTCCTTCCAAGTGTTGTGGAAAAAAATGGAGGGTGGTAAGCAAGCAATTTATAGTTATTTAGCGTGTGGATGAAATAGGAGAAGTTGAGTATTGAGACAGACCCAGTAGTATAATCTTCAGTTCAGCTAGACAGATTGCATACCTAAATCAGTTCTCTAGGCATTCATTTTCTTGAATACCTTAATAACTATTTATTGATCACCTATTCTGTGCAACATATATAATAAATATTTATCTCAAATCCTTATAAATTTGCTATATTCTTCAGATGAGGAAACTGAAAACCCGGGAAGTTAAGAATTGAACAGTCACAAAGCTAGTACTTGTCAGAGCTGGAATTCAAGCCTCGATCTCTCATGCTAAAGCATGTATCCTCCTCATAATTGTGCATTCTTAACAAACACAAGATCAATAAAAATTGTTATATTCTCACTTGTAATCATTCACATAAATACATATGTTTAGGAAGCCTAAGTTTTTCTTTCTTTATATTGTAAACAAAATGAATTAGCTGCCAGTAAAAACAAGGAACTTTTATCCCAAGTTTGTGACTAATAGGATGATTTCCCTATGCTTCCTGTCCTTTTTATTCTTAAAGATATGCCCTGAGTACTCCATTCATCTGATTCTGAGTCCTTCTCCCTCCTTACTTAAAGTAAGAAGTAAAGAAAGAAGGGCCTGCCCTTCTTTCCTACAAATATAGTAAATTCTGATGGATGGGGCAGATTTACCTGTTTTTCTTTAGAAAAGTATAATAAAAAATGAAGTGAACACTTAATGCTTTTACTTTTCCTAGCAAAATGCTAGGAAGTTTTATATACATTCTTTACTAAAATGGGCTTTTTACATACCTCCAAATGTTGTCAAAATGCTAACAAGTCTCTGTTTTCCTTAAATCCGTGTAGTAACAAAGCAACTAGGATGGTAGTCCTAGGAAGAACAGTCTTGTCATTGGTAGTTGAATGTTATATTCCATGGTAAGGTAGTCAATGACAGAATGTACTCCAGTAGTAATAAAATACATGTATTTCAGGGCCGGGTGTGGTGGCTCACACCTGAAATCCCAGCACTTTGGGAGGCCAAGGCGGACGGATCACCTGAGATCAGGAGTTCGAGACCAGCCTTGCCAACATGGTGAAACCCCATGTCTACTACAAATACAAAATTAGTTGGGTGTGGTGGCAGGTGCCTGTAATCCTAGCTACTTGGGAGGCTGAGGCAAGAGAATCACTTGAACCGGGAGGTGGAGGTTGCAGTGAGCCAAGATCACACCATTGCACTCCAGCCTGGTCAAAAAGAGTGAAACTCCGTCTTAAAAAAAAAAAAAAAAAAATGTATTTCCGGTGCCTGATTTATTTAGAAAAGAGGCAGTTTAAACAGCAAATGGTTGGAGTTATACAGGAGGGAATGGTAGACAGTTCTTACATGGCGTCATTCCTGATTAAGTACCACTGTAGTGTATTTATCCACATCTTAGAAGGCACAGTCAAGAAATGATTCGGCTTCTTTCTGTGGAATGAGACTCTCTCCTTTGGCTGCATGCCAAGGTATATAGGCTTGAGGGCAGCCCAGGCCTTGGGCTTGGCAGACCTCTTACTATACAGCTTGTATTTTCATAATTAGGTTATACATAGGCCAGTCAGGTCTTCCAAAATGTATCCGTTTTTTGTAGTTAACATCCATGAATCCAAGTAACACAGTTCATTTGCCCATTGGTTCTTAAATTTAACCATGTTCCAGAATCATCTAGAGAGCTGTTAAGACACAGATTGCTGAGCCCCACCCCTGGAGTTTTTGATTCAGTAGGTCTGGGGTGGGTCCTGATAATTTGCACTTCTAGTAAGTTCCTGGGTGATGCTGATGCTGCTGGTCCTTGGGTCACACTTAGAACTGCTGGTCTCACCACCATTATAAAGATACATGCTATAATCTGAGTAAAGCAATGATTGAGATATTAAACTTTTCTTTAAGGGACACTGGAGTTTTCACATTTCATAATGTCCCAGACTAAGTAGAAAAAGAGGTATTCAATAGCTTTTTTTAACTTTTTGAAAAGTTTAAAACATGAATATGCATATTGAAAAATATATACCATTTGCTTTTTCAATAATTGCCTCATTTACTTGGATACACCATTGGTATTTACTTGAAGCAACTTTGATAAGGAAAACATTACCATCAAATGTCAACATTTGTGTTTCAGGCTTGATGGCAGTGTGGTCATTAAATTACCATCCCACGGCTGGGAGCACACTGCTGAAAGAAATGAAAATACAGTTTTTCTATAAATAAATGAATATTTCAAGTCTAAACTGTATATAAGGAATGAAGAATGAAAAATGAAAAAATACTGTGCTAAAGGCCAGACCCCAGGCTCTGAAAGATGAGGAACTTTATAGAGCCCTTCATTATGGGATTAGATTGTTACTAAGTTCATTTATTTAACTGTTTAGGAAATACAAATTGAGTGTCTTAACTGTGCCATGTATTTGCCATCAGGCCCTGGAACAAATAGGGGGAAACATTATCCTGAAATAATGGGCTTGGACTGGACTTCAACTATGTGTCTGATCCTTCAGTGTACAAGGCTATAAAGATACCTATCACATAGAAGTAATTTGAAAATTTCGTTAGAAAACATATAAAAAGCTTATCCCAGGGTCTGGCACACACTGAGTGCTTAAAAATGTTAGTAGGCCCTCTACCCTCAATGGATAAATGCTAAAACAATGTTGAGAGTGATTAATTCAGCTTAATGCAGACTTCTCAGGAATAAAATCCAAAGCAGATCTTTAAAGACAAATAGGATTTTGCCAGCTGGTTGGGAAAGACATTGTAGGCCAAAGGAACAATATATGCAAAGTCACAGAGGTGAGGTTGGTGGCAGACAGAGGCAGGACATGTGGCTAGAAAAGGATAATGAATAATCCAGTGGGTGTAAAACATTCAAACTCAGAAGGAAGGAATAGAGCGATGATAACCAGAGACTTTTGGGTGACGTGGAGTTGATGGGGAAAGGAGGGGTGTTTGCCAAGGGTACAAAGTTCCAGTTAGACAGGAAGAGTAAGTTTTAAAGATCTATTGTACAGCATGGTGACCATAGTTAATAATGACATAGTACATATTTCAAAATTGCTAAAAAAGTAGATTTTAAATGTTCTCACCACAAAAAAAAGATAAATAGGTAAGGTGATAGATTTGTTAATAACTTTATTTAATCTTCTACAGCATATACATATATCAAAACATCACATTGTACCCCATAAATATATACAATTATTATTTGTTAATTTAAAATTTTTTAAATTAAATTTTAAAAATAGTCCATTGGTTCTTAAAGTATGGTCCGTGTAAGGTCAAATAGTGATCATGCCAACGTTACTAATTTTATAATAATACAAAGACACTTATCTTTTTCATTGTGTTGACATTTGCATTATTGGTGCATAAACAATAGTGGTTAAAACTACTTGCATCTTAGCATAAATCAAAGCCATGGCACCATATTGTACTAGGAGGGTTTGTTGTTGTTGTTGTTGTTGTTGTTGTCGTTGTTTTTAAGTGAGTTTCACTTAATGTCCTTGGTGGGCCAGACACAGCGGCTCATGCCTGTAATCCCAGCACTTTGGGAGGCCGAGGCAGTAGGATCACCTGAGCTCAGGAGTTCGAGACCAGTCTAGGTAACATAGTGAGCCCTTGTCTCTACTAAAAATTTTAAAAATTAGCTGGCCATAGTGGTGTGTGCCTGTGATCCCAGGTACTCAGGAGGCTGAGGTGGGAGGATCGTTTGAGCCCAGGAGGTCAAGGCTGCAGTGAACCATAATCACACCACTGCACTCCAACCTGGGTGACAGGGTGAGACCCTGTAAGAATTCCCTTGGTGATGTAGTAAATTAAATCTCAACCCAGGAGTACCTGTCTTCTTAAAAATTCTGTGTAATTAAATGGGAAGTACACATAGAATACTTCTGCTGTGTAACAAAGTATGATGGTTTTCTCAAAGAAAAATACTGGTGAAATAGTTTGAATTGTGAAGCTGAACCAGCCCCCTCTTTCATGGACCACCTTGAAAGAACAACTGACAGACAAACTGTGTTTATTCAAATCTGAGAGTGTTTGGCAGATATTTTCTTAAGAATGAACAAAACAAACCTATTACTTCAAGGAAAACAACTAACTGTATTTGTTGTCAGTGATATAAAATCCAAGTTTTCAAGCAGAAATAAGAATTTTTAAAAACTTTTATCTGCCACCATGACCTCAACAGCTTCCTAATACTTAAACATTCTTCTGATGAGATTGATGGTTGAATTTGCAAACTTTTAAAAGTATTATATAATGAAATATGTCAACATTTAGAGGATCTGCATTAACTCAGTAAACCAATAATTTCCAAATAACCCAATGCATGATATTATAAAATTATACATGAGTAAAATCCATTCAAACTGCAAGATAGATCAATGGCTTTTAATGTAACTGAGTACAAAAAGTTTATTGATATGGTTTCAGATTTCACATTGCAACTAACCTTTAAGAAACTACCGCTTATCAAATTCTGGTATGGTACCAAAGAATATCTACAGTTATCTAAAAAGCTATTAAAATACTCCTCCTTTTTCTGCTTATGAATCTGGGTGAGACCAGATATTTTTCATATACTTTAATCAAAGCAACATATCACAGCAGATTGAATGCAGAAGCAAATAAGGGAATTCAGTTGTCCTCTATTAAGCCAGATATTAAAAAGATTTGAAAAAAATATTATTTAGGTACTATTTACTGGGTTTATTTCCTTAATTTTTAAATTTTTATTTAATACTTAAATTATACATAATGCACATAATTATGGTGTACATAGTGATGTTGCAATACTTATAATGTAAAGTGAGTAGATCAGGGAAATTAGCATATCCATTATCTCAAACATTTATCATTTCTTCATGTTGGCAACATTCAATATCCTCCTTCTAGCTATCTGAAACTATATAATAATGTTACTGTTAACTATAGTCATCCTACAGTGCCATAGAACACTAGAACTTATTTCTCCCATCTAGCTGTAATTTTGTGTCCTTTGACAAATCTCTGCCTATCCTTTTCTTCCCCCATCTTCCCAGCCTGTCATATTCTCTCATCTACTTTTTACTCCTATGAGATCTACTTTTTTTTTTAAGCTTCCACATATGAGTGAGAATATGTGGTGTTTAACTTTTGTTCCTGGCATTATTTCACCTAGCATAATGTCCTCCAGTTCCATCCATGTTGCCACAAAAAAAGTTTAAAAAAAAAAATGGATTAATTATTTTCAGATGTTCTCAGTTCCAATTTCTCATTTAAATGTCAGTTGATATAACCTGTACAAATAAGAGTCCATGTGATTCTCAATTTTTAAGAGTGCAAAGCAATCCTGAGACCAAAAAGTTTGAGAAGTGCTGAGACAGGCTGTAAATGACATGTTGAAATGTTTGGCTTTTATCTTGTAGATTTTGTAGAGGAAACAGTTTTTAAGCAGGAAAGTAGCATGATTTTTTTAATAAAATATTTCCAGGCACTAATATTGAAAATAGGTTAGAAGATGGGACACTAGTGGGTCAAATTTTAGTTCAAGAACGTGTACCCAGGCACCATTTCTATGTGGCAAGTTTGGATTCAGAGAAACTAATTTGGTGGTTAATCTGGTCTGTGACCAGTTAGGAATTTCTCAACTATCATTTTTAAAATGGTACCTACCTACCTACCATCTCTGCAACTCTTTGGTGTCCATCACATGGGGGAATAATAATGCACAGTGGGAAAAATGCCAGCACTGGAGTCAGAGATTTGAATTCTGACTTACCCTGAGTAGTTGTAACTTTTGACATAATATCTCTGAGCTAAAGTTTCCCTACCTATACCATAAGAGTAATAATACCTACCTTATAGACATATTTTGAGTACTAAATATATAATATCTGTAAAACATCAGCATAATATCTAGCAATAGGAGTTGACTCATTACAAAACTATGCCTAGGGAACCAGAATTTAATATCATCCTTGCTTAATATCTTGCCCCCTGAAATCTATTCTGAGAACAGCCGCCTACTCTTTCTTAAATGTAAATCTAGTTATATCCCCACACTGAAGAAGGCCCTACATATGTGGCATCTGCCTACCTTTTAATCCTAACATTTTGGGCTTAATCTTATCCTCTTATTCATGAACCTCTAGTTATTCTGGCTTCCTTTTCTTCTAAGTGCCTTGTTTATAATATTGACTTTGCAATCAGTTCTACTGGATTACCTTTTAATTGGGACTATCTTAAAATTGGTCCTCTCATTTTTTTTTCATTTTATTTTAAACTTTTTATGATTGAAAATTTTAAACATGTACAAAAGTAGATAGACTAGTATAGTAAACCACCATTTACCACAAAACCACACTTCAACAGTTATCAATTTATAACCAATCTTGTTCCATCTCTGCCTCTATTCACTTCCCCCCATTATCTTGAAGCAACTTTTTTTTTCCATTATAGTCATATACCAAAAAGGGGTTCTTTGAACCCTAGTAGCTAACCCCTGGCTAAACATCATCAAGTATCAAAAATTTTAAAACTATAAATATTCAGATGACCCTATTATCTTCATCCCTGATCTCTTCCCCCAAGAATCATGTGCAATTTTCCACTTGATATCTCCACTTCAAATGAAACATATCCAAAACAGAACTCTTAATTTTTCCCTACAAATCTGTTCCATCACAACTCTTCCCTTCTTGGTAAATGGCCCTCCATTCATTCAGTTTCTCAAGCCAGAAAATTAGGGGTCATCTTTGATTCTTCTGTTGCCTTCTTCACCCCCAACATCCAAAATGTTGGGTGATTCAACCTCCAAAATATATTCCAAATTATCTACTTCTCTCTAATCTCTGCTTCTACTACCTTGGTCCAAACTACCATCATCTCTGACCTGTTTACTAATGTATTTCCTTATTGAGTCTCTGCCTAATCTCTTGCCCCTGGTAACCTAATGGCTTTAGAACAGCCAAGTACCCTCTTCATTTTACTCCTACCTTCTGGGTTCAGTTTCCTTCTTCTCGACAAATACCATTTTTAGTGGTTCTTTCAATAAGCTGTGGTGGTAAACACTTGGTTAGTGACTAAAATCATGGTTATCTTAGTGTTATTTAACCAATAACACTTGGTTATTGATTAAAACTATAGCCAATGGGCCATAGTTACTTGCATGTTAATTTAGTTTTCAGGCATAAATTCTGTGTCCAAATTATGTTCCTCAATGTAAGAATACCTCCCAACACAAATTGCCCAGTTTAGACACTTAGTCTCACTCTTATGTAAATAATTGTTTTCATACTTGGTTGACAAGACCTATTGCCAATCTGTGCTTAAATTTTCAGTTCAACCAGGCATAGTAGTGTGCATCTGTAGTTCCAGCTACTTGGAGGCCAAGGCAGGAGGATCACTTGAGCCCAGGAGTTCAAGTTCAGCCTGGGCAACATAGCAAGGCCCCCTTCTCACCATCTCTAAAATATAAACTAAAATTTAATTCAAACAGTTTTTTTCTAATGAGAAAAATCTAATCTAGACATTAAGAAAATAAAAGTAACACTCCAGCTAAAGTTAAGGATATCATTTGCTGCCTGAATGGCCTTTAGCTAACCTTTCTAAATCTACCACCCCTGAATTTCATGCTGCTAATTAGCAAAGACCCCCGGCGTGTACATCTGGGATACAATGTTAAGTCGTTTCTTTAGGACTTCCAGAATCATCTCAGGAATCCAACTATGTGTAGCACTGCTGGGATTCTGTCCAAACCAACTTCTGGTTTGGACAGGCAGACTGAATTTGACATACCTTTCTTTGCACACTTAGGAATGCTATTCATCTGTATCAGCCTTCCTTTACCCTTCCAAGTCCTTTTGGATCTTCTGAAAGACCTTACATAACTAAACTGTATTCCTCAGTAATCCAGGAGTCAATCCTGAGAGCCCTCTAATCCACTCCAGAGTTCAAGGGTGTAGACCAGGAGTTGGCAAACTATGGCCGATGGGCCAAATCCAACTTGTTACCTGTTTCTGTAAAAGAAGTTATACTGGAAAATAGCCACACTCATCTTTTACATGTTGTCTATGGCTGTTTTCAAGCTACAACAGGGTTGAGTAATTGCAGTGGAGACCATATGGCCCACAAAGCCTAAAATACTTACCATGTGGCCTTTTACAGAAGTTCGCTTACCCCGGACTAAGCCATAATATCAGATTTGTCTGTGGTTGTCAGGCATGCTAGTGACATACAGCCATTCCAGCCAAATACTGGAAAGGTTTGGTACTCTCTATAGTAACCAATATAGGCCTATTAATATGTGTGTGTATGTGTGCGCGCATGCACACGTGCATATGTGCATGTACATATGGTATGAAAAATGAAAATCCCAGCACTTCTTAGACTGTGGTAAAATGTCATGTCCTTCTCTCTGGAAAATTCAGTTAGAAGCTTCAATTGTTTTAATGCTTACGCTCCAGTTATATGTTAATTTGCATTAGTTCTCCCTTGAGTTCATGTCCTTTGTAGAGACATGGATGAAGCTAGAAACCATCATTCTGAGCAAACTGTCACAAGGACAGAAAACCAAACACCGCATGTTCTCACTCATAAGTGGGAACCGAACAATGAGAACACTTGGAGACAGGGCGGGGAACATCACACACCGGGGCTTGTTGTGGGGTTGGGGGTTGGGGGAGGGATAGCATTAGGAGAAATACCTAATGTAAATGATGAGTTAATGGATGCAGCAAACCGACATGGCACATGTATACATATGTAACAAATCTGCACGTTGTGCATGTGTACCCTAGAACTTAAAGTATAATGAAAAAGGAAAAAAAATTTTGCATTACCTCTCCTTTTTACTAAGAGAATCCTAGCACAGTTGTCTTTTCATGCTTAGGACGAAACTGGCCCCAAGATCAAACTTCTACTTCTCATAAACAGAAAATAATTGAAAACAGAAGCTGAAAATAGCTGCTTTCTCTCCTGATCACATGTTATTTTGCTGTAAAGAAACTTCTGGACTATCAGCACTTATAAAAATCACATCTACATTTGCTGACACATTTTTCCTAAAGTTGAGTTCATGAAGTCCTCACTGTTAAATTTTTAAATAATCATGTTTTAGAGAAAACTGATAAATATCTTACTTTATCATAATCACGGAATGATACAGTATGGTTATGTTTATATGTACCAGAATGGGGTAGTCTTCAGACAGCTTTGTTTCTTTTCCTTTTGGGAGGTAATATAATCCCAGAGAAGTAAGCTGACTAAGAATAAACCTCAGAAGGTTAGGAATGGTTCCAAATTATTACCCCCTCCCTGCTTTTTCATAGTTCATTATGAATTTCTCATCTGTGACTATTTAAATTATTATATTTCCCCTTTCCTGCTTATATCACTTCTGAAGAAAATTTTTCTACTCACTTTTCACACCTTGCTGCTTGTATACTTATTCTTCTGTTCTTTCTGGAGGAGGAAGGCAGTGAAAAATAGTTTCTCAGAATGTGTTCCTGGGACCAACTGCATCACCTGGAGTATATAAATGCAGATTCCTGGGCCATGCCCCAAAGCTATTAAATCAATCCCTAGAGATGGGAGCTGAGAACCTGCAATTTTAACAAGCTCCCCAGGTAATTCTTAGGTACATGAAAGTTTGGTAGCCATTGGCATAATATTTTAGAACATAGACTTTGAAGTCACCGAGACCTGGGTGTGAAAAGCACTGATGTGCTTTTGTCACATTAGTGTCATCTTGGATAAGTTACTTGAGCTCTGCTTACCAGTTTTCTCATCTAGAAACTAAGAAGCAAATAATGTAACTGCTTAAAGGACAAACACTAGAGCTAAGCTGCAGGGTTTGAATCTCAGCTCCACCAGTTACTAGCTGTGTTACCTGAAGCAAGTAACTTAATCTCTCTGGGCTATAATTTCTTCATTTATAAAACACAGAAAATAGCCTGCCTTGTAAGTTGTTGTGAGACTTAAAGGGGGATGGGATTCCCCCTGGGGGCACATTTGACAAAGTCTGGTGACTTTTTTGGTTGTCACAACTGGGAGGCAGGGGGTAGTTCCAATGTCCAGCCTTTAGCAGGTAGAGGCAAGAAGCGCTGTTATAATCCTGCCATGTGGCTAGCCCTCCACAACAAAGAATCACCTGGCCCAAAATGTCAATAGCCCCATTTTTGATAAGCATGGCTTAAAACAGGCACATAATAAGCACTATGTAAATTTTGGCCACTATTATTGTTTGCTGTTATGGGAATAATAAGCCTTACTCAGTGTTATTGTTTGAAGATATTTAAGCACAGTGCCTAGCATTCGGTAAATATAGGGATAGTGGTGGTAGTGATTATTATTAGGAAGCCAAATATCTAGAAACACAGTCATTCTATAGCTAGAGCAGCTTCAATTTAAGGAAAATTTTTTTGGAAATGTAAATTATTAACTTTTTTGGTTTGTTTAGGATTTTCAAAAGTAAAATACATCTGTAATCATTAATACCCTACCTTTCAGTAATAGCTGTTTTTTTCTTCTAACTAAAAGTAAAAGCAGTTTTACTTCTTCATCTTCACAATGAAGTATTTATTGCTGGGTTTCTGCAGTATGCCAAGCTTGCCTTATCTTAAGAGTGTGGTGGAAGGAACATTTACGTTAGAGTTGCATGGTATCTATTCAGATCCCAACTCTACCACCACCTTAGTACCCACGTAATTTTAGGCAATTGATTTAACTTCTTTCAATCTCAGTTTCCTCATCTGTAAAATGAGAATGATTGTATCCAGCTCCTGAAGAGTTTTCATGAATTAAGTGGAAAAATGCACAGCTTGTGCAGTGCTGAGTAGCTGTGTGTTCTGAATACTTATAGGTCCCATTCCTGCCCTACATCCATTTCCTCTGTCAGCCTGCAACGTTTTTGGAGTTAAGTGTATGTAATCATTTCTCAGCATCTCCCTACTCTGACTCAAAGAGCAGAGGGAGATAAGAGGAAAGTGAAAAAAGGTGCACTGACTTGCTTCTCCATTGCTTCTGGGCATTCGGGAAGAAAAGTCCAGGGCCCCAGAAAGGCTGTTCCAAGGGTCGGGCGCAATGGCTCACTCCTGTAATCCAAGTATTTTGGGTGGCTGAGGCAGGCGGATTACCTGAGGTCAGGAGTTCAAGATCAGCCTGGCCAACATGGCGAAACCCCGTCTCTACTAAAAATACAAAATAGCCGGGCATGGTGGCAGGCGCCTGTAGTCCCAGCTACTTGGGAGGCTGAGGCAGAAGAATCGCTTGAACCCAGGAGGCGGAGGTTGCAGTGAGCTGAGATCGTGCCACTGCACCCTGGCCTGGGCCACAGAGCACTGTCAAAAAAAAAAAAAAAAAAAAGCCAGGTGTGGTGGTTCACGCCTGTAATCCCGACACTTTGGGAGGCCAAGGTAGGTGGATCATCTGAGGTCAGGATATCAAGACCAGCCTGATCAACACAGTGAAACCTTGTCTGTACTAAAAATACAAAAATTAGCCAGGCGTGATGGGCACCTGTCGTCCCAGCTACTCAGGAGACTGAGGTAGGAAAATCTCTTGAACCTGGGAAGCGGAGGTTGCAGTGAGCAGAGATTACGCCTTTGCACTCCACCCTGGGCGACAAGAGCGAGACTCCGTCTCAAAAAAAAAAAAAGAAAGAAAGCCTGTTCAACATCCTTCCCGGGTTAGTCCCCTTGGAGAAGGCTATGGGTGTTTTCTTCTAATACCTTGCCTTTTCAGGAAATGCATATCAGTATCTCACCCCATTCTTTAGTGTAAATCAAGGCCAAAATTATGATGCTAAGGAGCTACTTCTGTTATTGAGAATGTTATTCTTACTGAGAATGGCAACTGTATATTGCTGTTTTCCAAAATTAATTGATCTTTTCTGTTAATTTGCACAGATGCCATTCTGACTTTGTATTTCATAGGATTTTTGAAACTGTAATTTTCTTAGTATTGTGAAAGTGACAGTGATTTACAGAGGGCTATGTTTTTATATGCTTTGTTGTCTTGTACTGTGGTGCCTTAAAGACACTTTTAATTTGCTATTTGAGTCTGTTTTTTAAAAAAAGTGGATCTGTACAATTTCAGAAAATTAGAGTTCATTCAAGATCTTGCACATGGCTGCCAGTCTTCCCCATCTCGAGACCTAGCTACTTCATTCACACCAGTAAGAGCTACCTTTGTTTGACCACACTATGTTAGAAATATTAGCAGAACTCATCAGATATCAGATAAAGCTGAATCTCAGTTCAGGATAAGAAGTTCAACGTTTTCAGTTAAAGACTACAGAAGGCTTAGCAGAAAATTGGAGACACTAGATAGTGATCAGTAGACACACACTTCTCTATCTGAAAATGGCAATGATTGGAAAGTGTGGCAAAATCAAGTTGATGACCTGGAAACTAAAGATTAAGAAATGTCACATTCGTAGGAGGTCCTAGAGGTAGAGAGACAAAAAGAAATGGGAGTGTTTTGTTTTGTTTTTTCTCCCTTTCAATAGATTACAAAGGTGTGGAATTTGATAACTTTGAACTCTCCTTTTCATGTGTTAATGTGGATCCCGCATCTGCAGAGTTCCGTTATCCCCAGCAACCCCAGAAATGCGCAGCTCTGGAAACCAGTAACAAAACCATGACGTTTTGTTTCTAATGTGCTTTAGTCTGATTTTTCGGGGTAAAAGGAGGTTTTAAAAGTCACACATTTGCTTATTGGCTGTCGTGGGCAACTAGAGACATGTGTACCTGCTGAAGAGGTCTAACAAATGGAATTCAGAATAACATTTGCCCCAAGAGGCAGGTAGTCTCTGGAAGTCAGATTTCACTTATTGTCCCTTCTGAAGCTGAATTAAGGTGGTTGAATTTGAAGATAGGATTGAACTGAAATTGCGTAAATACTTGGATACTTAAAGGCCTTTAACCTGTTCTAATGTGGAATTTGATTTGCCTTTTTAAAAAGTACGTTCAGACATTCAACAGAATTTTTACAAAAATCTGTCTTGAACGAATATCCCAGGGAAGCAAAAAAAGGATTATTTCATTTGATGGTGTAATGATTAATCTCTACCACCTGGGTAAACCAAGTGAGCTTCACATAGGAGATTGCTTCTGCAGCTTTGAATTATGTATGAATATGGCAGACTGATGAGATATAACCTTCCAAGGGATTTGTTTATATAACAGACAAATCTGTAACAGTGTAACTATTTCCTTTGAACACCTTATATTCATTCTGCATGTTCAGAAAATGATTTGTCTTTGTGGAGATTATGACATGATTTTTTAAGTATTAGGTCAGACATACCAAATCTCAATTAAAAACTGGTCATTAATGGAAAGTTGGTTGAAGAATTTAAAGTATAGTCACACATATGTTGTCTTCTGTGTTGTCTGTCTGTGAAAGCAGAAGGAATGCTGAAGTTTCAGGACAAAAAGTAAGCCAAGTCGGAGTTTGACCCAACCTGAAGATCAAGGACCTAGATATCAGCACCATAGTTATTATGGAAGTAGGAGTGTTTCAACATGAATTAAAATAGCAGAAATGTAAAAACCATAACTTCCTCTTAGTGGGCCATTTGTCACTTAACAATTTTGTTTTATAGTAATGAATATCAAATTGTACTTAGGCTGAAAAAAATTAGATACACTGGTCATTATTTGCCATTTTAAGACATGTGCTAACATATAGTGTATAAGAAATTCTCACAGATTTCTTGTAATTTTCATTCTAAATAATTTTTTTACCATCTGTCTCATGGATGAAATGGGGGAAATTTTTATTTTTTCCACTAACTCTTTCTTGATGCCATCAAGTTTGTTCAGAAAATCAAAGCAATAAAGAAACAGTACCCAGGTTCGAATTCCCATTTTATTGTTCTCTACATCACATTAAACATCTCCTAATGAAATGTTGGTGGTAAAACATTTTGTTAGGAGATAAAGCTGATATTTGTAAAGTGTCACTTTAGTATTTGAGTTTTCTGATTTTATGTCCAAATATGGAACAAATCAATGGTAAATACTTTTTTTTTTTTTTTTTTTTTTGAGATGGAGTCTCTCTCTGTCACCAGGCTGGAGTGTAGTGGCATGATCTTGGCTCACTGCAACCTCTGCCTCCCAGGTTCAAGCGATTCTTCTGTCTCAGCCTCCCCGATACCTGGGACTACAGGCGCCCGCCACCACGCCCACCTAATTTTTGTATTTTTAGTAGAGATGGGGTTTCACCATGTTGGCCAGGCTGATCTCACACCCCTGACCTCAGGTGATCCACCTGCCTTGGCCTCCCAAAGTGCTGGGATTACAGGCTTGAGCCACCGCACCCAGCCTTAAATTCCCTTACTAAATTAATGTACCTAATGATAAATTAATCAGAGATTTTCCTGTTTTTCTTTCTTCCTGAATGATTTGTCTGTTTATGTTGTTTATATGTAGTGACTGAATCAACCTTCTCTGATACTTTTCTCAATTTTTTTTATTTTTTAGTCATAGTATGTTATTATATCTAACCTTGAACTCTGAGAACCTCTCCCTTTTCCCCTGTCTCTCTTTTATCTTTTTTTTTTTTTTTTTTTTTTTTTTTTGAGACAGAGTCTCACTCTATCACCCAGGCTGGAGTGCAGTTGCATGATCTCTGCTCACTGCAACCTCTGCCCCCTGAGTTCAAGCAATTCTGCTGCCTCAGCCTCCCGAGTAGCTGGGATTATAGGCACCTGCCACCACACCCGGCTAATTTTTGTATTTTTAGTAGAGACGGGGTTTCACCATCTTGGCCAGGCTGATGTTAAACTCCTGACCTCATGATCCACTCAGCCTCCCAAAGTGCTGGGATTACAGGCATGAGCCACCGTGCCTGGCCTCTTTTATCATTTTAATCATACAAAGAGCTATTCTTCCTTCAAGCATTAAAACATGACATATCACTGATGCATTTTTAAAATTCTTACTCCTTTTAGAGACTGCTGTCACTGTAAATGCAGATTAAATGTTTTAGCATCCGTTTGCAAATCCATGTGATTTTACTTTTATCAACTCTTATTTGCGTAGTTCTTTAGAGTTGACAATTACTTTAATTGATGATTTAATATACCAGTGCACTTATTTAAAATGTGCTCATAAAAACCAATCTTTATCTGGAATATACGCTGTGCTGCCTTAGTTTGCAAAGGGTTAATAAAACTAGCTTTCACTTTGCTTGGTTCCCCAAAGGTAATTTGGCACATTTCCCAGACCAAACCAGTAAGGTAAGGGTCAAGGTGCAGTGAGTGATATTAAGGAACAGAATCAAGCCTTTTCTCATGGTTTGCCTAACTTGTAGCTCTCCAGAACTCAGTGGAATCTATGGTTTATCTGAGTTTCAGAGCATGATTAACAGACTCGAGAAGGCCCTGTGAAATTTTCCTTTAATGGGGAATTGTGTTAGTGAGCACAGCGGGTGAGTTTTCTAATATTTCTTGCTTTTAAGTATTCATGTTTTATTTTGTGAAGCCCTTCAGAGTACAGAGCTGTGTTATATGTACACATGTGCAGCAGGCCCAGGGAGTTCCTCATAGGTTAATAGCAGCAGCTTTTTCTGTGTTTTTCACTGTAACTGAGCTTTGTTGTTAATAGTCCATTGCCTAGGATGAAAACAGTCAAGTGAGGATGGAATTGTGGCTTCTGAACTCTTCACCAACCCTTTTTGACAAATGGGAAGGAACACTTTCTTTTAGTAATAACCAGGAGATGGAGAAAGAAAGAAGGCAAGAGTTAAGTCTGAAGAGATTAGGAGCCAAGAAACAGCTATTCAGGAAACCTCTAAAGCTGACTTAGAACAAGAAATGTCTGGAGCTTTAACATTTTTTTTCTTTCAAGTGTGGGGGCTGATTTTGTTTTGAGACAGAGTCTCTCTCTGTTGCTAGGCTGGAGTGCAGTGGCATGATCTCGGCTCACTGCAACTTCCACCTCCCAGGTTCAAGCGATTCTTCTGCCTCAGCCTCCCCAGTAGCTGGAACTACAGGCATGCACCACCATGCCCAGCTAATTTTTGTGTTTTTAGTAGAGACAGGGCTTCACCATGTTGGACAGGATGGTCTCCATCTCTTGACCTCGTGATCCGCCCGCCTCAGCCTCCCAAAGTGCTGGGATTACAGGTGTGAGCCACTGAACCTGGCCAGGGGGCTGATATTTTTAAGGGACTTTATATTTATTGCTTTGAAACTAGAAATGGTCTCTATTAACTTTTGTCAGAAAACATTTTCCCTTTCTTGAAACGTGTTGATAACTACTCAGTAATATACACTCTTGACATGAAGTGGTGCCTGAGTGTCTTGGAAGTGTCACTTTGTTTTGTCTTCGCTAATGCGTGGAGATAGATCCCCCATGTTACCTTGATTTTATGGTGTTCCATATTATGAGAAACCAACTTTGTGTGGAGCCCGTCTTTTGGGTTGATGACCGAGGGCAACCCATCGAGAAGAGGCAGTATGCTTTACTGTGTGAGGCCTCCTTTATATATACTACTCTCTTGACTGCTAGAAAAGTGATTCCTTCCAACCTCACCACTGTCCTCAAGAGCCAGATCCCCTAATGGAACTTCCAGCTCATTGCTTATTCCCAGTATAGAGAGACCTCTGGCTCTGCCAACTTTGAAAGGATATTTTTGAAGTTGTATATCCAGCAGACATCAAGGCTTATTTTTCTGTCCAGGCACATGCATAATTTCCATAATGAAAAATTGATAAGAGGGTACTCCTTTACCTTTAGATCTACTCCCTTAAATCCACAGGCGATATATGTTCTGATGGCACATGATCAAACAAAGTACCTCTTTAAAGAAACTGGTAAATGTCACCATGACTCACTGCCAATTGAAAATCCACAAATAACCTGTAATCATATATAAGTTTCCTTTCCTTCCTTCTTTCTTTTTTTCATAAATAAACCAAGAAAAATAGCTAATGAATGTGTGATAATCTAGGAATACTTTTCAGTGGGCCCAGCAAACTTTAAAGATGCATGATTTTGAATTCATTTAATTGACCGGTCCATTGAGATTTTCTAACTAGGCCAGTTTTCTCCACCAGCAACAGAATTGGCACAGTTCAGGCAGATTGGGGAGTGGCGAAGATGGGAAGAAGTAGCTATAAGCCTATGAGCAGGCAATGGTAAAACAAGATTGGTCATATACTGGTATGCAGCCAGGAGGGTGCTTCAGATTCATTTTAATAAATGAGATTAACTAGACTGCGAACTTTTAACTAGACTGCGAACTTTCTTTTCCATTTGCCTTCCCTGCTGCATGCAGACAGGCAAAGGTTGATGCTTCTATTCTCTTGGCAACAAGACCTTCCTGGCCTCAGTGTACCTACTAAAACAATGGCTTAACTTCCTTATGTAGAGAGTTTAATCTCAACTTTATTCCTGATCCTGATTTAGTACACACTAAAGTGTGTACTAAAGTGTGTACTAAATACTGTATATAAATTAAAACTAGTAAAGTATTTGATATTTACCATAGTATTAGAATACTATAATTAGTAAGTATAGTAAATACTTTACTAAATACTTGAGTATATTTGTCTTTAGCCAGTTAAACATTCAGATCCTTCTACCACCAACATCACCACCTCCCACCTAAATAAAATGTTTCACTCCTTGACTGTTATTCTCAAGTTCCCTTGCAGGCTACCACACCTGCTCTATCAAATTGGGTTCTCAATATGTGTGAATCAAGGTAAATAGAAGTATCTGCCTAAATGAAGTACTGTCTTGTGTTCAGACAAGTGTATTGGGGCTTATGACCCATTACTGTGACTATAGGACCAGTTATTTACATTTATGGGAAGTATATGCCTTCCATAAATCTAAATTTTAGTAGAACCTTTCAATACCAGTGTGACAAGTGGTCTGATTTGTTTCAGTCACATGACCCATGAAGTAACAGAGGATTTTTCTCCTCGGGATCCAAGAACTGTTGTTGGGAAGCAAGATGGCGGGGGCTGCACTTCAGTCACAACAGCATTATCCCTACCTGAACTGGAAAGGGAAGATGGAAAAGAAGACATTTCAGATCCTATGGACCCGAACCCTTGTAGTGCAACATACAGCAACTTAGGTAAGTGCAAATGTCCAATAAGTAGTATTTAAACTTTGCCTTTTTCTGTACTAGCCAAATGTTCTGTTTTCTTGGAGAGATGGTTTTTATTGCTCCATGAAGCAGAAGTTGGACCATTGGAGTTACAAATTTTAAGTCACATCAGAAAAACGTTCTGATGTTTACTAGGCATGTATTAAACACCTGCACCCATGAGCCCTGTGCCAAGTGCTAAGGGTTATTAACACTGCTTTGAGGGACTCACGTGGGGGGAAAGAGGTGAACTTGTTAATTATTTCAGTGTAATATAAATACAGTGATAGAGATATACATGGTATATTTTTAATATTACACAGAGGAGGGTGTCAAAAGATACCTTTCTGGAGATAATTCCTGAACTGATTTAACTAGTTGACAAAGCGGACAAAGAATATTCCAATCAGAGGCAACAATATGAGCAAAATCATGGAGATGCATGTAGGCACCACAAACATTTAGTGTTGCTGAAATGTGAAGTGGAGAGTTAGCCAGTGTCATGCATTTCAGGCTAAAACCTTAGACTTTTTGCTGTTTATGTTAGTGAGCCATCAAAGGTTTTTAAGCAGAGGAATAACACAATTAGATTTGCTTTTTAAAACATCCACCCTGCAGGCTGTCATGTGTATGTGGATTATTTGGTAGCAGGAAATTTGGTAGTTAGATACTATTGCAGGACCACACAAAGGGATGAGAAAGGGAGGCCTCAACTAAGATAGTGGGAGGGGGGACAGTAGACAGATTTGAGAGATATTTAAGAGGAAAAATACACAAGATTGGATAATGTAAAGAATCTATAATGTATCCCAGATTTCTGGCTTGGATCAAGCAGACTCAAGAAAGTAAAGATCCCTGTCATTGGAGGTATTTAGGCAGAGGCTGATGGACCATCTCTCAGAGGTATTGTGAGGAGGATGCTACACTGCAAAGAGGGTTGAGATAAATTACTTCAGAGGCGCCTGCCAATGCAAAGATTCTGCAATTCTCTGATCATCTTCACTCGTCTTCCTTGAGTGCTCAGTGACTTCTTACCTGTCTCCCTTGAGTGCCACACAGTTTCCTTCCTT
Organism: Pongo abelii; assembly: GCF_028885655.2. NCBI lineage: Eukaryota > Metazoa > Chordata > Mammalia > Primates > Hominidae > Pongo > Pongo abelii. Next base: position 80,453,312 of record NC_072001.2, on the reverse strand, counting down.
CTGAAAAGCAAAGCCTGAGGCAGAATAAGGATTTCTCAGTGCTCTTCTTCCATGAAGTCAGGGGAGAGGTGAGTAGCCTGGACTACTACATGCAGAGCACGAGCAAGATTCATATGAACCACTGACCAATCCTTAGACTGTTTGGAAACCAGTGGCATGTCTCATTGAAATATTTTTTACCTCGTTTCTCATCTCCTTTCTTCTTTGTCCTTTTCCTTTGTCAGGTTATTGTAAGGAAAAATAATTCTAACACTAGCTAGTGTACTTGGAAATAAAGGAGTCCCTAAGAAGGCCAGAAGATTATGGTAACACTGTGGGAGATAATACTTTAATATCTCTTTTTGGGAAACTCAATCCTTATGCAGTTGAAAATATATTTTGTAAGAAGAAGACTTCCATTCTAAGTTCCAGAAGCTTTCTGTGATTTGGGAGTAGGAGAAACGTACTATAGTTTACCCAGACTACTATCTTGGATACCGTTTTCAAGTTGGAACAGATTTTATCATCAAACAGCTTATTGGACTTTTCCCATTATTTGATATTTTGTGAGGCATATTATAAAATGAAAATGTACTGTTTACTTACTGTATACCCTCAGACAGCATAATATATCAGAAATTATAATATCTTCTAGACATTCTTATTAAACCAAAATTTCTTTCATGATAGCCTCAGTAAAATATTTAATTTTTACTAATTGTACCATATTTGATGTTATCTCTATAAATTTTTATTAGCTGACATTAGTTAAAATTATTTTATTTCGGGAGCCAAGACGGCCGAATAGGAACAGCTCCGGTCTACAGCTCCCAGCGTGAGCGACGCAGAAGACAGGTGATTTCTGCATTTCCATCTGAGGTACCGGGTTCATCTCACTAGGGAGTGCCAGATAGTGGGTGCAGGACAGTGGGTGCAGCGCACCGTGCGCGAGCCGAAGCAGGGCGAGGCACTGCCTCACTTAGGAAGTGCAAGGGGTCAGGGAGTTCCCTTTCCTAGTCAAAGAAAGGGGTGACAGACGGTACCTGGAAAATCGGGTCACTCCCACCCTAATACTGTGCTTTTCCAACGGGCTTAAAAAGCAGCACACCAGGAGATTATATCCCGCACCTGGCTCGGAGGGTCCTATGCCCACGGAGGCTCACTGCTTGCTAGCACAGCAGTCTGAGATCAAACTGCAAGGCTGCAGCGAGGCTGGGGGAGGGGCACCTGCCATTGCCCAGGCTTGATTAGGTAAACAAAGCAGCTGGGAAGCTCGAACTGGGTGGAGGCCACCACAGCTCAAGGAGGCCAGCCTGCCTCTGTAGGATCCACCTCTGGGGGCAGGGCACAGACAAACAAAAAGACAGCAGTAACCTCTGCAGACTTAAATGTCCCTGTCTGACAGCTTTGAGGAGAGTAGTGGTTCTCCCAGCACGCAGCTGGAGATCTGAGAACGGGCAGACTGCCTCCTCAAGTGGGTCCCTGACCCTCGAGCAGCCTAACTGGGAGGCACTCCCAAGTAGGGGCAGACTGACACCTCACACGGCTGGGTACTACTCTGAGACAAAACTTCCAGAGGAATGATCAGGCAGCAGCATTTGTGGGTAACCAAAATCCGCTGTTCTACAGCCACCGCTGTTCTGCAGCCACCACTGCTGACACCCAGGCAAAAAGGGTCTGGACTGGACCTCTAGCAAACTCCAACAGACCTGCAGCTGAGGGTCCTGTCTGTTAGAAGGAAAACCAACAAACAGAAAGGACATCCACACCAAAAACCCATCTGTACGTCACCATCATCAAAGACCAAAAGTAGTTAAAACCACAAAGATGGGGAAAAAACAGAGCAGAAAAACTGGAAACTCTAAAAAGCAGTGCACCTCTCCTCCTCCAAAGGAACGCAGCTCCTCACCAGCAACGGAACAAAGCTGGACGGAGAATGACTTTGACGAGTTGAGAGAAGAAAGCTTCAGACGATCAAACTACTCCGAGCTACAGGAGAATGGCAAAGAAGTTAGAAACTTTGAAAAAAAAATTAGACAAATGGATAACTAAAATAACCAATGCAGAGAAGTCCTTAAAGGAGCTGATGGAGCTGAAAGCTAAGGCTCAAGAACTACGTGAAGAATGCAAAAGCCTCAGGAGCTGATGCGATCAACTGGAAGAAAGGGTATCAGTGATGGAAGACGAAATGAATGAAATGAAGTGAGAAGGGAAGTTTAGAGAAAAAAGAATAAAAAGAAACGAACAAAGCCTCCAAGAAATGTGGGACTATGTGAAAAGACCAAATCTGCGTCTGATTGGTGTACCTGAAAGTAACGGGGAGAATGGAACCAAGTTGGAAAACACTCTGCAGGATATTATCCAGGAGAACTTCCCCAATCTAGCAAGGCAGGCCAACATTCAGATTCAGGAAATACAGAGAACGCCACAAAGATACTCCTCGAGAAGAGCAGCTCCAAGATGCATAATTGTCAGATTCACCAAAGTTGAAATGAAGGAAAAAATGTTAAGGGCAGCCAGAGAGAGAGGTCAGGTTACCCACAAAGGGAAGTCCGTCAGACTAACAGCGGATCTCTCAGCAGAAACCCTACAAGCCAGAAGAGAGTGGGGGCCAACATTCAACATTTTTAAAGAAAAGAATTTTCAACCCAGAATTTCATATCCAGCCAAACTAAGCTTCATAAGTGAAGGAGAAATAAAATACTTTACAGACAAGCAAATGCTGAGAGATTTTGTCACCACCAGGCCTGCCCTAAAAGAGCTCCTGAAGGAAACACTAAACATGAAAATGAACAACTGGTTCCAGCCACTGCAAAAACATGCCAAAATGTAAAGACCATCAAGGCTAGGAAGAAACTGCATCAACTAACAAGCAAAATAACCAGCTAACATCATAATGACAGGACCAAATTCACACATAACAATATTAACTTTAAATGTAAATGGGCTAAATGCTCCAATTAAAAGACACAGACTGGCAAATTGGATAAACAGTCAAGACCCATCAGTGTGCTGTATTCAGGAAACCCATCTCACATGCAGAGACACACATAGGCTCAAAATAAAGGGATGGAGGAAGATCTACCAAGCAAATGGAAAACAAAAAAAGGCAGGGGTTGCAATCCTAGTCTCTGATAAATCAGACTTTAAACGAACAAAGATCAAAAGAGACAAAGAAGGCCATTACATAATGGTAAAGGGATCAATTCAACAAGAAGAGCTAACTATCCTAAATATATATGCACCCAATACAGGAGCACCCAGATTCATAAAGCAAGTCCTGAGTGACCTACAAAGAGACTTAGACTCCCACACAATAATAATGGGAGACTTTAACACCCCACTGTCAACATTAGACAGATCAACGAGACAGAAAGTTAACAAGGGTACCCAGGAATTGAACTCAGCTCTGCACCAAGCAGACCTAATAGACATCTACAGAACTCTCCACCCCAAATCAACAGAATATACATTTTTTTCAGCACCACACCACACGTATTCCAAAATTGACCACATAGTTGGAAGTAAAGCACTCCTCAGCAAATGTAAAAGAACAGAAATTATAACAAACTGTCTCTCAGACCACAGTGCAATCAAACTAGAACTCAGGATTAAGAAACTCACTCAAAACCGCTCAACTACATGGAAACTGAACAACCTGCTCCTGAATGACTACTGGGTACATAACGAAATGAAGGCAGAAATAAAGATGTTCTTTGAAACCAACGAGAACAAAGACACAACGTACCAGAATCTCTGGGACACTTTCAAAGCAGTGTGTAGAGGGAAATTTATAGCACTAAATGCCCACAAGAGAAAGCAGGAAAGATCCAAAATTGACACCCTAACATCACAATTAAAAGAACTAGAAAAGCAAGAGCAAACACATTCAAAAGCTAGCAGAAGGCAAGAAATAACTAACATCAGAGCAGAACTGAGGGAAATAGAGACACAAAAAACCCTTCAAAAAATTAATGAATCCAGGAGCTGGTTTTTTGAAAGGATCAACAAAATTGATAAACCGCTAGCAAGACTAGTAAAGAAGAAAAGAGAGAAGAATCAAATAGACACAATAAAAAATGATAAAGGGGATATCACCACCAATCCCACAGAAATACAAACTACCATCAGAGAATACTACAAACACCTCTACGCAAATAAACTAGAAAATCTAGAAGAAATGGATAAGTTCCTGGACACATACACCCTCCCAAGACTAAACCAGGAAGAAGTTGAATCTCTGAGTAGACCAATAACAGGCCCTGAAATTGTGGCAATAATCAATAGCTTACCAACCAAAAAAAGTCCGGGACCAGATGGATTCACAGCCGAATTCTACCAGAGGTACAAGGAGGAGCAGGTACCATTCCTTCTGAAACTATTCCAATCAATAGAAAAAGAGGTAATCCTCCCTAACTCATTTTATGAGGCCAGCATCATCCTGATACCAAAGCCGGGCAGAGACACAACCAAAAAAGAGAATTTTAGAGCAATATCCTTGATGAACATTGATGCAAAAATCCTCAATAAAATACTGGTAAACCGAATCCAGCAGCACATCAAAAAGCTTATCCACCATGATCAAGTGGGCTTCATCCCTGGGATGCAAGGCTGGTTCAACATTTGCAAATCAATAAATGTAATCCAGCATATAAACAGAACCAAAGACAAAAACCACAATTATCTCAATAGATGCAGAAAAGACCTTTGACAAAATTCAACAATGCTTCATGCTAAAAACTCTCAATAAATTAGGTATTGATGGGACGTATCTCAAAACAATAAGAGCTATCTATGACAAACCCACAGCCAATATCATACTGAATGGGCAAAAACTGGAAGCATTCCCTTTGAAAACTGGCACAAGACAGGGATGCCCTCTCTCACCGCTCCTATTCAACATAGTGTTGGAAGTTCTGCCCAGGGCAATCAGGCAGGAGAAGGAAATAAAGGGTATTCAATTAGGAGAAGAGGAAGTCAAATTGTCCCTGTTTGCAGATGACATGATTGTATATCTAGAAAACCCCATTGTCTCAGCCCAAAATCTCCTTAAGCTGATAAGCATCTTCAGCAAAGTCTCAGGATACAAAATCAATGTATAAAAATCACAAGCATTCTTATGCACCAATAACAGACAGAGAGCCAAATCATGAGTGAACTCCCATTCACAATTGCTTCAAAGAGAATAAAATACCTAGGAATCCAACTTACAAGGGACACGAAGGACCTCTTCAAGGAGAACTACAAACCACTGCTCAATGAAATAAAACAGGATACAAACAAATGGAAGAACATTCCATGCTCATGGGTAGGAATAATCAATATCGTGAAAATGGCCATATTGCCCGAGGTAATTTATAGATTCAATGCCATCCCCATCAAGCTACCAATGACTTTCTTCACAGAATTGGAAAAAACTACTTTAAAGTTCATATGGAACCAACAAAGAGCCCGCATCGCCAAGTCAATCCTAAGCCAAAAGAACAAAGCTGGAGGCATCATGCTACCTGACTTCAAACTATGCTACAAGGCTACAGTAACCAAAACAGCATGGTACTGGTACCAAAACAGAGATATAGATCAATGGAACAGAACAGAGCCCTCAGAATTAACGCCGCATATCTACAACTATCTGATCTTTGTCAAACCCGACAAAAACAAGCAATGGGGAAAGGATTCCCTATTTAATAAATGGTGCTGGGAAAACTGGCTAGCCATATGTACAAAGCTGAAACTGGATCCCTTCCTTACACCTTATACAAAAATTAATTCAAGATGGATTAAAGACTTACATGTTAGACCTAAAACCATAAAAACCCTAGAAGAAAACTTAGGCAATATCATTCAGGACATAGGCATGGGCAAGGACTTCATGTTTAAAACACCAAAAGCAATGGCAACAAAAGCCAAAATTGACATGTACCCTAAAATTATTAATTTATTTTTAATTATTAATAAATAATAAAATTATTAAAGTGTAATAATAATAAAATAAAATAAATAAATTATTTTATTTCATTGTATTCTCAGTTATGAAGACTGGCAGAAAAAAAAATAAAGCATTGCCTCTGTGAATATTCTAAGTGCCTAACATATATTAGCTCATTTAATCCTCACAACCATCCTAAGAATTATTATCCCCATTTTTCAGATAAAGAAAGTGAGGCAGAGTGCTTTGCCCAAAGTCACAGAACCAGTAGGAGTTGAACCAGCTGGAATCCAGTCGATCTTAGCCACTAGACTTTAATGTCCTTAATCACTAAATTCTTGTAAAATGCTGAAGGGCTCCTACTGTTTTCCTTTTTTTTTTTAAAAGAAGTCATGTACTTTCAGACATAAAATTTAAGACTTAAAAAAAAATCATCATCACTTTGCGTTCAAAAACTTAAAATGGTTATAGATGCCCTATCAGAAAGATAGCTTTCTCTCTACCTGTTGCCTTCCTTTTAAAAGTATGTGATGCTGCCAGGCACAGTGGCTCACGCCTGTAATCCCAGCACTTTGGGAAGCCAAGGTGGGCAGATCACTTGAGCTCAGGAATTCAAGATTAGCCTAGGCAAGATGACAAAACCCCATCTCTACAAAAAATACAAAAATTAGCTGAGTGTGGAGCTGTGGTCCCAGCTACTTGGGAGGCTGAGTTAGGATTATTCTTGAGCCCAGGAGGTCAAGGACACAGTGAACTGAGATTGCACCACTGCTTTTCAGCCTGGGTGACGAAGGGAGACACTGTCTTAAAAAAGTGATGCCAATTAGATATTGTCCAGTTTTCCTTAAGTACTCAAGTGTCTATGTGCTTGACTCTATAGGGTATAATACATTATGATACAAGGTTGCTTCTTTGGAAAGGTAATAAAGTTGACTCCAATAGTTCTAAGCTAAGGGGGTTTTGTTTTGTTATTTTTCCTAATGAAACAAGTATTTTAGATGGCATTTGGAACTTTCCTTTTTTAATACGTTCAACAAGTCATTTGCATGCAGTTTTAAACTACTCCTTTCAGTAATGTTTTATGATTTAAAGACTTGATAACTTTTAAAAATGGTGTGTTTAAAAACTAAAAGACAGCAAAACCTCCTAATGCAATGGCTTTAGATCCTTTTAAATATTCCAGAACCAGTCCATAAAGACCACTTTCTCTTTTTTCTTTTCTTTGTTTCTTTAATAAGGCAGTGGATGGATTGACAGATGTGGAAGAAACTAAGGGAGAAAAATTCAAGGCTTACCATCATTTTTACTGTGGAATTTGTTTCTGAAAATTACATTGTGAAGCAGGTTTAGGAAGCAATGTACTATAGCAGGAAAAAAGATAGATTTGAGGGATCCGTGGGATTTAGGTTTCTATAACAGCTGTGTCATTGCCCACTTGCATGATTGTGGGCTGGCTATTTAACATCCCTGAGCTTCAATTTCCTCATCCAAAATGAAGGAATAGTCACATCTGCTTTATAGGGCTAGTGGCAGAGAAGTACTTGGTACATAGAAGTCCTTACTAATTGTGAATTCCTTTATTTCTCCCCCAAAATATACTCTTCTTTCTCCTTTTAAAAAAATACTTTAAATTTTAAATTTTTTTAGAGACAGGGTCTTGCTCTATCGCCCAGGCTGGAGTGCAGTGGCGCTATCATAGCTCACTGCAGCCGCAAACTCCTGGGCTTAAGCGGTCCTCCCTTCCCAGCCTCCCGAGTAGCTGGGTCTACAGGCATGCACCACATGATCAGCTAATTTTTTAATTTTTTTTTTGTAGAGATAGAGTCTCCCTATGTTGCCCAGGCTGGTCTCAAACTCCTGGCCTCAAGCAGTCCTCCAACCTTGGCCTCCCAAAGCACTGGGATTACAAGGGTGAGCCACCATACCTGGCTTCCTTCTCCTTTAAATATGTTAGATATGGTAGCCAGAAAATGTAAAGTGGAAAGGATTTAAAATGCTTATTAAATGGCTTAAATAAGCAGAACAACGAAATGTAAATCTAAAATATTGTGGGCTTCCTGCACAACTCATGACCAAAGATGTGAAATGAAAAACAGACTACAGGATCCCCAAAGTAGCTAACAGGGAACAGAGGAGAGGTGACAAATAGCGACAGCTGTGCAGATCCAGTTCCTTAAGATCTGCCAGTTATAACAAAACAAAGGGACATGGACAATTTGTTGTGTAATTCTCACATTTCTTATAAAGTTTTAAAAAACTTCATTTTAAAAAAAAACTCAACTGGAATAGGCCTTGATTACCCTCCTTCAGAATCTCCCGTGAGTCCTCTACCCTCTCAGCCATCTTGTTACTTCCACTGTGGTGCGATAGGAGTTGTGATTGAACCATTCCTACAAAGAGCTCCTGACTTACGCAACCCATGTATTTTTCCTTTTTACCTTAGGCATCTACCTCCAGAATTAATTCAGATGTCATTCTTCTTGTCCTTAATGTAAATAATGCAAACTTTATTTTGTTCATAACTGAATTAATTATTATTCAATACAGTCACCACTAGCCATATATGGCTTCTTAAATATAAATTTATAAAAATAAAAATTCACTTCCTCAGTCTCACTAAACAACATTTCAAATGCCTAGTAGCCGCATGTAGATAGTAGCTACTGCATTAGACAGTGCAGATATAGAACATTTCCATTGTTACACAAAGTTCTATTGAACAGCGCTGCTTTAAAGAACATGTTATTTGGGGAATTTATATTGTCTTCTATGTTGCACAAAAATCACATTGGTCTTTATGCAACTTGACAACTTAAGAAGGTTGCCCCTCACAGAATGATGATTTTACTCTGGGTGATGATCATATAAGATCACTTAATGAACTCTGATCTGTAACACCTTAACTGATCCCAAGCTGAATTTTATAGGGTGTCTGTCACCCAGAATGATTCCCCAAAGAAGTAATAAAATTTGTTTGAATCAGACCTCGAACATTTTCCCTGTGTTTCTGTGTTTATCTCAAAATAGACAGAGATCACTGTTTTTTTAATGTGGCATATCTGACTGCTTTATCAGACTGCTAAAATCAGGAGCATGTAATAAGATAGCTCTCCTTCAATCACTTTGTAACCAAGTACTCATATCTTCTACATTCCTTTTTAGAAAGATCTGTAATATCTCCCTTTATTCAACCGATTTTTGGCTTGTCCCTCTTTCTGCATCCCAACATCCTAGAGCATTATCTAAAACACACAGTAGGTACTAAGAATGTGTTTGAGTGAACGGGCTAAAAATGACTTTTGGATTTGACTTTAGAAGATTACCAGATTAGGAAAATCTGGCTCTGCTCAGGAAAGTTCATCTAGGAAAATTTCAAGTCTATGTACTCCATTAATCAGTTGGCTTTTCTTTTTCTAATATGAGGCTTCGTCCATAGGTTTCCTAATTAAGGAGTTATGTAAACCATGCCTCTGTTTCCTTTCTATAGATCAACACAAGAAACTGCACATTTTCTCATTTTACTTACTTTGAGCATCTCCTTTAGGCTTTATCCTTCAAACACTGAAAGAAAACACATAAGTCTTCTGTCTCCAGAACTTCCTTTGGCATTAATATTGATTGTTAGTGTTAAATTTTACGGGGTGGATATACTTAAAAGAATGTCATTACCTTGCTGGCCTTGATGTTGTAATTATAGAATAATGTCGTTATAAATGCCAGCTTTTTAAAAAAATTATTCTGAGGATTACATTATCATTCACTCATTTACTCAACAAATAATTATTGAGCAGACATTACTGCACACACTGCATAGCTAATGATTTGAACCAAAGGCTAAAGAATTGCACAGTTTTAGATCATTTAGATGCTTAAAAAATAAAAAACTGAGGTTGAGAGCTTTGAACATTTGTTTGAGCAGTTGTACTTCCTAAAATGGTAATTATTTCTATTTAAAAAGAAATCATACACTCTGTCCCGAAGTTAGCTGCATTCCCATTTAAAAATAGTTTTCCATATACTAGAATTAGTTGAGAGAATGCGGTATTTAAATTACATAGATAAATTACCCCCAAATAAATAATCTCTGTTTTTGGAGAGGTTTCCACTAATGAGGACTTACAAAAATTAAGTCAGCCAGCTGCTATACCACTGACATTCTTTAAAGTGGTCTTTATATCTGTTTGAGGCTAAACCCAAAGTTTTCTTTGGAAATCAGGTTTGTTTTATTGTTTGGCATGAAGTTGATATCCCCTGTGATTTGCCAGTTGTTGCTTATATTTGACTTTGGTAGGCCTCAGCACAGTAATAATGCCTAGGTAGATTAGGCCCCTTCCTCCTAAGCTGCTGATGCCTGCTGGAGGCGGATGATGCACTGAGCGCTAGGTTTGGCCAATGAGAGACCCTATCCATTTGACAAGGCTGTTGCACAGTGATGGTGTGTGGTTTATAAACTCTACGTATTCCCCGCTATGCACTAGTGGAGGCGATGGTCTCTTATTTTGTTCTCCCTTCTCTTTCTCATCTTTATTACTTGTTTTGAGCCCTGGGGAGAAAATTAGGGATGAAGATTGAAACTACAGTTTAAATAGGAAGATAAGTTCTATTTATTTGGGCTTTAATGCTTTTATCTGGCAAACATTTGTTGAACACCAACTATCTCCCTGGTACCAGGCTAAGTGCTGGGAATACTAATGTATTTTTCAAGGACTTCTGATCTTTGGGAGAGAGAGACATGGGGCTGGACTCTTAGGACCATGATAGTTGCTGTGATGCAGATATTTAAAGGTTTAATGAAAGCCTCTGCCTGGAGGAGTCAGGAAGAGGGTCACAAAAGGCATATCTTTTACTTGTAGCAAATGGAGAGCCACTGAAGAATTTTGAATAGAGGCACAATCAGGATTTTCTAAAAGATTCTGTGAGCTACCTATGAGATGACAGGAGGCAGAGAGATCAACCAGGAAATCATGCTACTCCTGCACAAGTGGGCCATTGTTAGTGTTCTTTATCCTTAGCACCCTAAGACTGTAATGATTACCTACCAGGTCATAAGCAAACATTTGTTTGCTTTCCAGAACGTGATATAGGGCCCGTCAGTCTGAAGACATTTTTTTTTTTTTTTTTGAGATGGAATCTCACTCTGTAGTCCAAGCTGCAGTGCAGTGGCATAATTGTGGCTCACTGCAACCTCCACTTCCCAGGTTCAAGTGATTCTCATGCCTCAGCCTCCCGAGTATCTGGGACTACAGGCACATGCCACCACCCACGGCTAATTTTTTGTATTTTAGTAGAGACGGGGCTTCACCATGTTGCCCAGGGTGGTCTCGAACTTCTGAGCTCAGGCGATCCGCCCACCTCGGCCTCCCAAAGTGCTGGGATTACAAGCATGAGCCACCGCGCCCGGCCTGAAAACATTTTTAAGTGGGGAGAAAGTAAAGAGGTAGATTATGGAAGCTCAGAAAAAGAGAAAAGTAAGTTTTGAGTGTGGTTTAGTCAAACATATTTGTCCAAAAGAATTTTTTTAGCATATAGCAAGGCAAGATTTAGAACACAATCTATTTTTTTCTGTTTAGAGCACTGGTATGCCACAAAAATGTAGAGTATGTGATGTTATATTAGGCCTGCTGAAAGCTGAGCTTGGTGTCTGGTCCCAGGGGCTTGACAGGAATGTACAGGATTAAAAGTTTAAAATAAAAACAGCTAAGATACCAAGCTTTTAAAACATTGACCCAAATGATTGGAATTCAGTTAGGAGAACTTGTCTTTCTTGGAGGAAAAAACTAAAAGCGCAAACCAGTTTTAGACTTAGGAGAATGGCTTGACCGACTTGCATGGGCTGTGGAATGTTTGTGGTTTCATTTGGAACGCCTAAGTTTCTGATTCTCATGTGGAAATCTCCTTAGCTCCCAGGAGATCGTATCCTGCTATTTGGGAAGAGAAGCCACGTTACTTATTTCCTTGCTACCTTGGCTGTCCATTTCCATTTTGAATTGATGACCAACTCTGTTGACTCTATCTCTCAGTCCAGCAGCCACTTACTGCATACCTGCTGTGCGCCTTACATCACATCAGGTTCTGAGGGGATGTAAAAACACACACTTTATAAAAGGCTAAAAATGCTCTAGTAAAGCAAAAAGTGCTAAGAGAACACAGAGGAAGAAGCTATGGCTTCCAGTTTGAGGTGGAGGAGTAGAGAGTAGGGAAGGCTTCAGTTGATAAGTGCCATTTGAGCTAGGCAAAGGACAGACACCCTAGCTAAGGCAAAAATGTAAAAATAAAAATATGGAACATATTAACAGGAAATGAGTGATTCATAGGAAGGGTTGATGAGAAATAGTGGTAGATAAGACAGAGAGCCTTGACCAACTTGCTGAGGAGTTTGAACTTCATTCTCTAGCTGGCAGAAAGTCACACAATCAGCCGTTCTTCACCTCCTCTGATAAGCATTAAAGAGCTGCTGATGATGATAGACCTTCTCTCTCTTGTCAGTTCTGAGGTTATAAAAGAAAAAAGGGTACTTTTGGAATTCTCCATTTCTCTCATGTCCGTGATTATTTTTGTTTCTTCTAATTTGGAGAAATGGGTAGAACATGGCTGCCCATAAAGCTTCTTATAGGGCCCACACTGGAATAGGTAAGAATAGGTTCATGTTCCAGTTTTCTTATTTATTCCATTCTGCTCTCAGCCTAGATTCTTTGCTTGGTCTTGGGTACACAAATGAGACACAGTCCATTCCCTCAATGAGCAAACCAGTAGGGAATTCAGAACAGAACACAAGGTCAAGGGTTGTAAGTGCTTACGGGGGAATATTCACAGGGTCTATCTGAGGGCCCAAGAAAGGTCAATTCTGGGGAGTGGAGTAAGAAATATTCCCTAGAAGCAGAATATTTAAAGATGAGAGGAGTGGGAAACTATTCCTGGAAGAGGATCAGCATGAGCAAAGACACAAAGCACAAAGGAAGTGTAAAATTGGCCAAGAGTGCTGGAGAAACCGCAAGAAGTTCGGTGGCTCTGACTTAGGATATAAGAGGAAATGCGACAAGAAACAGGTATACCAGGGCCAGATCATGAAAGGCTCACTTACTTTACTTGAAGATTTGAACTTGATCTTTAGGACAGAATTTTTTAAAGCAGAGAAGTGTCATGATCAGCTTTGGCATTTGAAAAACATCTCTCTAGTGGTTTGTGTGGTGAGGGAGGTAAAACTGGAGACAGCAATAATGGGAGACTGTCACAGTTGTCAGGCAAGGATGATAGGGCCTCAGCTGGTGCAATTCACTGCTTCTAACCTTCTCCGTGGTGCTTCATCTCTGAAAGGTCTAGGTAAGCAACTGAAAAATTAGGACTTATTACAAAGCATACTTCTGTCGTCTTGTAAATAAACCATGGTCTGACGTCTCAATTAGCCAAGAGAAAATAGGGCTGGGGCAGCTTTGGGAAGGAGACCCCACCATCACAGGAAACATTCAGTAAATGCCAAGCCCCTACATCCTTAGTTAAGGGCACAGAGGAATGAGAAGATAAGACTGAAAACTGAATTGATGGTTGTTTCTAAGAATGGATTGTTGATTTTCTTTATTGAGATATAATTTATATTCCATAAAATTCACCCTACTAAAGTGTGCAATTCAGTTAGTTTTAGTATATTCACAGAATTTTGCAAGCATCACTAATGTCTAATTTCAGAGCATTTTCATCATCCCAAACAGAAACCCGTTAGCAGTGACTGTCCATTCTCCCCTACCCCCAGCCCCTTACAACAGCTAATCTGCTTTCTGTCTCTATGCCTTTATATATTTCTGGAAATTTCATATAAGTGGAATCATATAATATGTGGTCATTTTTGACTGGCTTCTCTCACTTAGCATAATGTTTTCAAGGTTTTTCCATGTTGTTGCATACATACATCAGTACTTCACTCCTCTTATGCCTGAATAATAGTCAATTGTATGGGTATACCACATTTAATTTATCCATTCATCAGGTGATGGACATCTGGTTTGTTTCTACTTTTTGGCTATTATAAATGCTGCTGCTTATGAACATTTGTATATAAAGTTTGGGTGGACATGTTTTCAGTTGTCTTGGGTATATACCCAGGAGTCGAAATGCTGGGTCAAATAGTAACTGTATGTTTAACTTTTTGAGGAACTACCAAAATATTTTCCGAGGTGGTGGCACCATTTTAGATTCCTACTAGCAATGTATAAGCATTTGAATTTTTCCACATCCTCACCAACACTTGCCTGTGTGTTTTATTACAGCTAACCTAGTAGGTGTGAAATGATGTCTTAGTTTGCATTTACCTCATGAGTGATGATGCCAAACATCTTTCCACATGCACTGGCCATTTATATATTTTCTTTGAGGAAATGGCTATGCAAATCTTTTACCCATTTTTACTTGGGTTATTTATCTTTTTCAAAAGAGTTCCTTATGTATTCTGAATATAAGTCTCTTATCAGATATGTAATTTGAACATATTTTCTCCCATTCTGTGAGTTGTCTTTTTTACTTTCTTAAAGATGTCCTTTGAAGCATAAAAGTTTATAATTTTTATTGACTTCCAATCTACTTTTTCTTTTGTTACTTATACTTTAGGTATCATATCTAAGAAACCATTACCTAACCCAAGGTTGCAAAGATTTATTCCTACTTTTTTTCTAAGAGTTTTTTAGTTTTAGCTCTTATATTTAAATTTCATACATTTTTAGTTAATTTTTGTGTATAGTGTGAGGTAGGGATTCAATATCATTATTTTGCTTGAAACTGTTCTTTCCCTGTTGAATTCTTGTTGGCGATCTTGTCAAAAATCAATTGGCCTTAAATATAAGGGTTCACTTCTGCACTCTCAAATATATTTCATTCATCTATATTTCTGTTCTTACGCCGGTACCACATACTCTTGATTACTATAATTTTGTAATAAGTTGGAAGTGGAAAGTGTAACTTTTCCAACTTTATTCTTTTTAAAGACTTTGACCACTCTAGGTTTCTTGTATTTCCATATGAATTTTAGGATGAGCCTGCCAGTTTCTGCAAGAAGTCTAACTGGAATTTTGATAGGGATTACATTAAATCTGTAGATCAATTTTGGGAATATTTCCCTTTTAACAATATAAAGTCTCTGATCCATGAGCATAAGATGTCTTTCCATTTGCTTTTTAGTTTCTTTCAGCAATGTTTTATAGTTTTCAAAGTACAAGTCTTACACTAGTTTTGTTAGGTTTATTTCTGGTTACTTTATCCTTTTTGATGGTGTTGTAAATAGAATTGTCTTCTTAATTTTATTTTGGATCATTCATTTATAATGTATAGAAATGAATTGGTTTTTGTATGTTGATCTTGTATCCTGTAACCTTGCCGAACTGGTATATTCATTCTAATAGTTTTTTTGTGTGTGAATTCCCTACACTTCTCAATATACACGATTATATTATCTGTGAATGATGAGATAGTTTTACTTTCCTCTTTACAATCCGGATGTCTTTATCTGTTTTTCTTTCCTAATATCCCTGACTAGAACCTCCTGTACAACGTAGAATAGAAATGGGTGAGGTGCAGTGGCTCACACCTGTAATCCCATCACTTTGGGAGGCCAAGGCAGGCAGGTCACTTGAGCTCAGGAGTTTGAGACCAGCCTGCGCAACATGGCAAAACCCTGTCTCTATGAAAAATAGTAGTCCTGGCTACTTGGGGAAGGTGGAAGGATCACTTGAGGTGGAAGGATCACTTGAGTCTGGGAGGTCAAGGCTGCAGTGAGCCAAGATTGTGCCACTGCACTCCAGCCTGGGTGACAAAGCGGGACCCTGTCTGGAAAAAAAAAAAGACACAAAGAAAAAGAAAAAAAAAGAAATAGCAAGAACGCAAATCCTTGTCTTGTTCCTGATATTACAGGGGAAATTTCCAGTCTTTTATCATTAAGTATGATGTTAGCTCTTTTACAAAGATGCCCTTTCCTTTATCAGGTTGAGGATGTTCTCTTCTGTTTCTGGTTCATTGAGTTTTATTATTATGGAAAGGTGTTTGGTTTTATCAAATGTTTTTTCTGCATCTATTAAGGTGATTATGTGAGCTTTTTTCCCCCTTTATTCCATTGGCATGGTATATTACATTGATTGATTTTCAGATGTTAAACCAACCTTGCATTCCTGGAATAAATCCCACCTTGTCGTGGTGTATAATCCTTTTTTATATGTTGCTGGATTCGGTTTGCTAGCATATTGTATAGATTTTCACATCTGTATTCATAAAAGACATTAGTCTCTAGTTTTCTTTTTATGTCTTTGTCTAGTTTTAGTATTTAGGTAATATTGGCTCCATTGAATTCAAGTTGGGAAGCATTCCCTCCTCCTGTTCTATTTTTTGGCAAAGTTTTCAAAGGATTGGTATTAATACTTCTTTAAACATTTGGTAGAATTCACCAGTGAAGCCATCTGGTCCTGGGTTTTTCTTTGTGGGAATTTTTTAAAATACTAATTCAATTTGTTTCCTTATTATAGGTATCTATACAATTTTACTACTTTCTCTCTTTCAGTAGTAAATATTTATTCCTTCATTCAAGAAGTTGTTATTGTTGATTCTATCTAGACCTTGTTCTTGGCACAGAGATTACAGCAGTGAATAAAACAAAAGCTCTGACCATCTTGAAGCTTAGCATTCTCATATTTTTTCTCTTCTCTTACTCTCTTGCTCTCCCTCTCCCCCCTCCCTCTAAATATATATGTATATAGACACAATGTATATATATATATATATTATATATGTATATATGTGTGTTGTTGTTTGTTTATATTTAATACCGTTCTATTCCTTATAAAAATATTACTACATGACATGGGTGGAGAAAAGAGGTCCTTGAGTTTGCAATATATATTGCTGTAGCTTATATAAATTCTTAGATATTCTTGAAGAAAGTGGTGTGCATGGGAAATGGATATAGTCATGTGCTATATAATGATGTTTTGGTCAACAGTGGACTGCGCAAACAACACTGGTCTCATAGGATTATGATGGAGCTGAAAAACTCCTGTCACCTAGTGACATAGCCATTGTGACATCATAGTGCAAGGCATTACTCACATGTTTGTGGTGATGCTGGTGTAAACAAACCTACTGCGCTGCCAGTCATATAAAAGTATAGCATATACAATTATGTATAGTACATAATACTTGGTGAAAACTACTGTGTTACTGGTTTATACATTTTCTGTACTATTACCATAATTTTAAAGTGTACTCCTAGTTATTTTTTTAAAAACTGTGATACAGCCTCAGGCATGTCCTTCAAGAGGTATACCAGAAGAAGGCATTGTTATCTTAGGAGATGACAGCTCCATGCGTGTTACTGCCCCTGAAGACCTGCAACTGGGACAGGATGTGGAGGTGGAAGACCGTGATATTGATATTCTTGACCCTGTGTAGGCCTTTGTCATCATTGTCACTGTCTTCACATGGTGTTTTTTCTTATAAGGACACCAGTCATACTGGATTAGGGCCCACTCTAATGACCTCATCTTAACTTGACTACATCTATAAAGACTTTATTTCCAAATAAGGTCACATTCACATGTACCAGGGGGTAGGACTAGTAATATGTGTGTTTGTGTCTTCGTTTTTAGCAAAAAAGTGTATTAAAAAAAAGTTTCGTTTAAATAGGGAAAGACTTGTAGCATAAAGACACAAAGAAAAAACATTTTTTTTTTTTTTTTTTTTGAGACAGAGTCTCGCTCTGTCACCCAGGCTGGAGTGCAGTGGTTATGATCTCGGCTCACTGCAACCTCCGCCTCCCAGGTTCAAACGATTCTCCTGCTTCAGCCTCCTGAGTAGCTGGGACTATAGGCATGCGCCACCATGCCTGGCTAATTTTTGTATTTTTAGTATAGACACGGTTTCCATGTTGGCCAGGCTGGTCTCAAACTTCTGGCCTCAAGTGATCCACCCGCCTTGGCCTTCCAAAGTGCTGGGATTATAGGCATAAGCCACCGTGCCTGGCCCAAAGAAAAAATATTTGGAAACAGTGTACAATGTATCTTAAGCTAAGTGTTATTATAAAAGTTAAACAAAATTTATAAAGTTAAACAAAATTTAAGTTTATAAAGTCAAAAAGTTAAGTAAGCTAAGGTTAATTTATTATTGGAGAAAATTTTTTAAATAAATTTAGTATAGCCTAAGTATACAGTATATATAAAGTCTGCAGTAGTGTATGGTAATAATATGCAAGGCCTTTACATTTACTCACCACTCACTCGGTGACTCACCCAGGGCTACTTCCAGTCCTGCAGGCTCCTTTCATGGTAAGTGCCCTATGCAAGCATACCATTTTTTATCTTTTATACTGTATTTTTACTGTATCTTTTCTACATTTAGATACACAAGTAGTGTGTTAGTCCATTTTCACGCTGCTGATAAAGTCATACCTAAGACTGGGCAATTTAGAAAAGAAGGAGGTTTATTGGACTTACAGTTCCACATGGCTGGGGAGGCCTCACAATCATGGTGGAAGGCAAGGAGGAGCAAGTCACATCTTATGTGAATGGCAGCAGGCAAAGAGAGAGCTTATGCAGGGGAACTCCTCTTTTTAAAACCATCAGATCTTGTGAGACTTACTCACTATCATGAGAACAGCACGGGGAAGACCTGCCCGCATGATTCAGTTACCTCCCACCAGGTCCCTCCCACAACACGTGGGAATTCAAGATGAAATTTGGGTGGGGACACAGCCAAACCATATCATTCCACCCCTTGCCCCTCCCAGATCTCATGTCCTCACATTTCAAAACCTATCAGGCCTTTCTTTCCAACAGTCCCCTAAAGTCTTAACTCATTTCAACATTAACTCAAAAGTCCATAGTCCAAAGTCTCATCCGAGACAAGGCAAGTCCCTTCCACCCATGAGCCTGTAAAATCAAAAGCAAGTTAATTACTTCCTAGATATAATGCGGGTACAGTCATTGGGTAAATACAGCCATTCCAAATGGGAGAAATTGGCCAGAACAAAGGGGCTACAGGCCCCACACAAGTCCGAAATCCAGCGGGGCAGTCAAATCTTAAAGTTCCAAAATGATCTTCCTTGACTCCATGTCTTGCATCCAGGTCATGATGATGCAAGACATGGGTTCCCATGGTCTTGGGCAGCTCCATCCCTGTGGCTTTGCAGGGTATAGCCTCCCTCCCAGCTGCTTTGAGGGGCTAGCATTGAGTGTCTTTGGCTTTTCCACACACATGGTGCAAGCTGTCAGTGTATCTACCATTCTGGGATCTGGAGGACAGTGGCCCTCTTCTCACAGCTCCACTAGGCAGTGCCTCAGTAGGGACTCTGTGTGAGGGCTCCGACCCCACATTTCCCTTTCACACTGCCCTAGCAGAGATTCTCCATGAGGGCCTGACCCCTGCAGCCAACTTCTGCCTCAGCATCCAGGTGTTTTCATACATCCTCTGAAACCTAGGCAGAGGTTCCCAAACCCCAGTTCTTGACCTCTGTGCACTCACAGGCTCAACGCCACATGGAAGTTGCCAAGGCTTGGGGCGTGCACCCTCTGAAGCCACAGCCTGAGCTCTACAGTGGCCCCTTTCAGCCATGGCTGGAGTGGTTAAGGTACAGGGCACCAAGTCCCTAGGCTGCACACAGCAAGGGGACCCTGGGCCTGGCCCACGAAACTACTTTTTCCTCCTAGGGCTTCGGGCCTATGATGGGAGGGGCTGCCGTGAAGACCATTGACATGCCCTGGAGAAATATTTCCCATTGTCTTGGGGATTAACCTTCAGCTCCTCGTTACTTATGCAAGTTTCTGCAAATTTCTGCAACCAGCTTGAATTTCTCCTCAGAAAAATGGTATTTTCTTTTCTATCGCATTGACAGGCTGCAAATTTTCTGATTTTTTGTTTTATTTTTATTTTTATTTATTTATTTTTTTGGAGACGGGGTCTCACTCTGTCACCAATACTGGAGTACAGTGGCATGATCCCGGCTCACTGCAACCTCCACCTCCGAGGTTCAAGTGATTCTCCTGGCTCAGCCTCCTGAGTAGCTGGGACTACAGGTGTCTGCCACCACACCCAGCTAATTTTTGTATTTTTAGTAGAGACAGGGTTTCACCATGTTGGCCAGGCTGGTCTCAAACTCCTGACCTCAAGTGATCCACCCACCTCAGCCTCTCAAAGTGCTGGGATTACAGGCATGAGCCACTGCGCCAAACCAAATTTTCGGAACTTTTATGCTCTGCTTCCCTTATAAAACTGAATGCCTTTAGCAGCACCTAGGTCACCTCTTGAATGCTTTGCTGCTTAGAAAATTCTTCTGCCAGATACCCTAAGTCATCTCTCTCAAGTTCAAAGTTCCACAAATCTCTAGGGCAGGGCCAAATTGCTGCCAGTCTGTTTGCTAAAACATAACAAGAGTCACCTTTGCTCCAGTTCACAACAAGTTCCTTATCTCCCTCTGAGACCACCTCAGCCTGGACCTTATTTTTCATATCACTATTAGCACTTTTGTCAAAGCCATTCACCAAGTCTCTAGGAAGTTGCAAACTTTTTCACATTTCCCTGTTTTCTTCTGAGCCCTCCACACTGTTCCAACCTCTGCCTGCTACCTAGTTCCAAAGTTGCTTCCACATTTTCGGGTATCTTTTCAGCAACACCCCACTCTACTGGTACCAATTTACTGTATTAGTCCATTTTCACACTGCTGATAAAGACATACACAAGACCAGGCAATTTACAAAAGAAAGAGATTTATTGGACTTAAGAGTTCCACATGGCTGGGGAGGCCTCATAATCATGGCAGAGAGCAAGGAGGAGCAAGTCACATTGTATGTGGATGGCAGCAGGCAAAGAGAGAGAACGTGGCAGAGAGCAAGGAGGAGCAAGTCACATCGTATGTGGATGGCAGCAGGCAAAGAGAGAGAACATGTGCCGGGGAACTCCTCTTTTTAAAACCCTCAGATCTCATGAGACTTATTCTCTGTCACGAGAACAGTATGGGAAAGACCTGTGCTGACTCAGTTACCTCCCACTGGGTCCCTCCCACAACATGTGGGAATTCAAGATGAGATTTGGGTGGGGACACAGCCAAACCATATCAAGTAGTTAGCATTGTGTTACAGTTGCCCACAGTATTCAGTACAGTACCATGTTGTACAGGTTTGTAGCCTATAAGCAGTAGGCTATACCATATAGCCTAGGTGTGTAGTAGGCTGTACCATCTAGGTTCGTGTAAGTACACTCTATGATTTTTGTGTAATGATGAGATTGCCTAACTCTCTCAGAACTTATCCCTATCATAAGCAACACTTACTATTACAATCCCAGATTATATTGGTGCTTACCGTTGACATGCTGCCAGGACATGATTTTAACAAAACAAACCACCACCCCTATTCATTGTCATCCTCAGCACCATCCAGTGCCTTCTACTCTATATGAACATCAGTAGGAGAATGTATGAGTTTCCTAGGACTGCTGTAAAAACGTACCACAAATGGGTGGCTTAAAACAACACAAATATATTCTCTCACAGTTATGGAGGCTAGGAGTCTGAAATCAAGGTGTCAGCAGGGCTGTGTTCCCTCTGAGACAGTGGGTAGATTCCTTTCTTGCCTTTGTCTGGCATCTGGTAGTGGCCATCAATGCTTGGTATTCCTTAGTCTGCACCTGTGTCACTCCAGACTCTGCCTCCAATGTCATGTAGTGTTTTCCCTCTCTGTCCTGTCTTTACATGGTGTTTTTTCTTCTTATAAGGACATCAGCCATATTGGATTAGGGCCCGTCCTAATGACCTCATCTTAACTATTAAATCTACAAAGACTTCCAACAGATCACATTCATCGGTACCAGGGGTTAGCACTTCAACATACCTTTTTGGGGGATATAATTCAACCCATAACAGAGCCTTATAACTCTGAGATCTTGAGTAGAGACCTCATTTTAATAACAGGACTAATTTGTAATAGCCTTTATAGAAGTTTCATGTATATTTTTCTGTCTTTAAAAAATAATGTGTTCTCTCTGTTGTACAATAAGCCCTGAAGGTATATTCAGACACACGTGTGTTTTATCTTTTTCTAATCATAAATGCTGGAAACTAAGCACAGATGAATGGTTCTCTAACTAGGGCTTATAAAAGATGTTGAAAAATAGTATCTCTCAAATCACAATGTATATGCCCACCAAAATAAAAGAGAATCACATAAGAGTTTGGGAATTAGTGTTCAGAACAGAAGTTGACTGCTCGTATACACTGTTCCCCTTACCACAATCACAGTAATCTTTTACGTAGACCAGTTTAAGCAATGTCAGAATCCATCTCTATAGTAAAATAAATAGCATGGCTTTTGAAATTGTATTCATGTGTTGGAAAGTGTTATATGCATGACAAGTGCTATATATAATACAATGTAACTTTGGAATAAAAAGAACAGAATAGTATCTTCTGAGCCCCTGTCTAATGGTTGCATTGATAGTTTCAATTCTGTTTGTAATAACGCTCCCAAGTATTTTCTTTATCCACAATGCTATCATCTCTACTCTGTCACAATCCAAGTATATTCGAGTGTCTGTCATCCCTCAATATTCTGGTGTGGTGAATATAGCACTCTAAAGGGTAGGACTGGAGAATCTGGTTTCCTTTTTGAAAACAAAACTCATCACCCAAACCAGTGCCCTGTTCCTAGACAGGGCCAAGACATTATGCATATTTGTTGTTCCCACTAAGGCTTGGATACTTCAACGTTTAGGTATTTGTTCTTTGGTTGTTCTCTTTTCCCATTTTGAACTAAAGAGTTGACTTATTCTTACATTCTCATGGCTACCTCACTCATTTCTGCTCAAGTTTCAGTTATAAAATTAGATTGAAAACTTTACTTACTCTTTTCTTTTTATTGCTTTAAAAACAATACAGGGCAATCTAGAGCAGCCATGATACCTCCCAAGCAGCCACGACAGCCCAAGGGAGCTGTGGACGATGCCATCGCCTTTGGAGGGAAAACAGACCAAGAAGCACCCAATGCTTCCCAGCCTACACCACCCCCACTGCCAAAGAAGATGATCATAAGAGCCAATACAGAGCCAATCTCCAAGGACCTCCAAAAATCCATGGAAAGTAGTCTCTGTGTCATGGCTAATCCCACCTATGATATCGACCCCAACTGGGATGCCAGCAGTGCTGGTTCTTCCATCAGCTATGAACTCAAAGGACTGGACATTGAGTCTTACGACTCCTTGGAAAGGCCTTTGCGCAAGGAGAGACCTGTCCCCTCAGCAGCAAACAGCATTTCCAGCTTAACCACTCTCAGTATTAAGGATAGATTTTCCAACAGCATGGAATCCCTCTCCAGCCGGCGTGGGCCCTCTTGCAGACAGGGCCGAGGCATCCAGAAGCCGCAGAGACAGGCACTTTATCGAGGACTTGAGAATCGGGAGGAAGTAGTGGGTAAAATCCGAAGCCTTCATACAGATGCCTTGAAGAAACTGGCTGTTAAATGCGAAGACCTTTTCATGGCTGGGCAGAAGGACCAGCTCCGTTTTGGAGTGGACAGCTGGTCAGACTTCAGGCTAACCAGTGACAAACCATGTTGTGAGGCAGGTGATGCTGTTTACTATACTGCTTCATATGCAAAAGATCCACTTAATAACTATGCAGTCAAGGTAAGAAAATATTATAAATCTCATGTTAAGTCTTAACCAGTACATTGTTACTGGGATGGATTCATTCTGCTTTTCTCCTTTCTTTCCTTCATTCCTCCATTCAGCAAATTATTGAGCATCTACCTCTTACCAGATACTAGATTAAGCAGGGGGCTTATTCATTATTTAGAGAAAACAGATATGTAACTTAACAGAATTACAGCAGTATACTGCATGCAAAGATAGAGGTAAACAAGAGTTCTATGGGATCTTGGAGGTACCTTAACCCAAACTCTAGAAGTCAAAGAAGTCTTTTTTTTTGAGATGGAGTTTCGCTCTTGTTGCCCATTGTGGAATGCAATGGTGCAATCTCGGCTCACTGCAACCTCCGCCTCCCAGTTTCAAGCAATTATTGTGCCTCAGCCTCCTGAGTAGCTGGGATTACAGGTACCTGCCACCACGCCCAGCTAATTTTTGTATTTTTAGTGGAGATGGGGTTTCACCATGTTGACCAGGCTGGTCTCGAACTCCTGATCTCAGGTGATCCTCCCACCTTGGCCTCCCAAAGTGCTGGAATTACAGGCGTGAGCCACCGTGCCCAGCCAAAGAAGTCCTTTTAAAGTAGGTAATCTGGCCAGGCGTGGTGGTTCATGGCTATAATCCCAGCACTTTGGGAGCCCGAAGCAGGTGGATAGCTTGAGCCCAGGAGTTCGAGACCAGCCTAGGTAATGTGGTGAAACCCTGTCTCTACAAAAAAAATAGAAAAAATTAGCCAAATATGGTGGCTCATGCCTGTAGTCCCAGCCACCCAGGAGGCTGAGGTGGGAGGATCACCTGAGCCCAGGAGGTCAGGGCTGAAGTGAGCCATGATCGGGTCACTGCACTCCAGCCTGGGCAACAAAGTGAGACCCTGTCTCAAAAAAAAAGTAGGTAGCCCTTGAGCTTTGCTTTTTGCAAGGGCTACCTATAAATATGGGGTCTGTTATGTACCTTTCACTGCATGTTTCTGTCTTTTTTTTAGGCTGGAGTGCAGTGGCATGATCATAGCTCACTGCAGCCTCAGGTGTGTGCCACCACATGACTGATATTTTTGGTTTTGGTAGAGATGGTGGTCTCACTATGTTGCCCAGGCTGGTCTCAAACTCCTGGCTTCCAGTGATCCTCCCACCTTGGCCTCCCAAAGTGCTGGGATTACAGGCATGAGCCACCATACCTGGTTTATGTTTCTGACTTTACCCTTTACCAGCTAAGAAATGCTTGTCTACCTCTGCTCTGTAACTCCTTTGCTCCCTAGAGAAACATTTTTATAGAGGAGGATAACTAATGTTTATTGATGTTCCTGGAACTTTATTTTTGTTACATAATTTAATCTTCACATCAACTTTATGAGATTAAGATCTTTTTCTCCATTTGACATATGAGGAAAATGAAGCTCCAAGAAGTAAGCTGACTTGGTTAGGATCACACAGCTAGCAAGTGGTAGAACTAAGTTTTTTGTTGTTGTTTTTGTTTTGTTTTGTTTTGTTTTGAGACGGAGTCTCGCTCTGTTGCCAGGCTGGAGTGCAGTGGCGCGATCTTGGCTCACTGCAACCTCTGCCTCCAGGGTTCAAGCGATTCTCCTGCCTCAGCCTCCCGAGTAGCTGGGACTATAGGTGTACACCAACATGCCCAGCTAATTTTTGTATTTTTAGTAGAGACGGGGTTTCATCATGTTGGCCAGATGGTCTCAATCTCTTGACCTCGTGATCCGCCCACCTCGGCCTCCCAAAGTGCTGGGATTACAGGCATGAGCCACCATGCCTGGCCAGAGCTGAGTTGTAATCACAAATATTTCTGACTCCATAGCTGCATTTTGTCCATTGTGCCACTTATCAATTTCTTACATGTAGATTGCTTATTTCAGATAACCCACTTCTTCAAGGCAGCTAAACTCTTGACATCAAGAATTCTTGCCCAGTTACATTCACTGTAACAGAAAGCCATAGGTTTCATCAATATAATAAAGTGTGGACTTTGAAGTCCAAAAGATTTGGGTTCAGATCCTGGTTCTGCCTCTTAGTAGCTTTGTCAATAATGGCACCCATCTTATGGAGCTGTTGTTTGGTTAAAAGAAAACAAAATGTAGCTAATAAGTGTTCATTTCATTCACTACCCACTAGCTTCTTCCCTAGGTTACTTTAAGAGAGGAACAATCTTTGAGCCTCAATTTCCTCCTCTTTCAGATGTTTACAGTGAATGTAGGATCAAGTGAGATAATGCATGTGAAAGGTTTTTGAAAAACACAAAGCCCTATATGTAAACTTAAGGTAGTGTTCTCCATTCCTGTAGTCCCTTTTTACTGATTCTATTCACTGGTTCAAAACCAATTAACATATCTAAATGACTTTTACATGTTAATTTGGCTTAGAAAGACCAGATGGTATCTTAGCAAATTAATGGGTAAAGTAAACGATTGGCCTTACCTATCAAGACGGAATGTATGTTTGAAACAGACCTTCAGCTAGCTACCCTCTGCAGTTAACAGTATCTACACCAGTTGACTGTCTGATGTCACTGGAAGAATAACCCTGTGCTCCAGCCCACACTTTTTAAATTAAACTGAGGGATAAACTGTAAGGAAGGGGATCTGGATTCAAGTTAATACATTACTATTGAGTTTAAAAAGGCATTTTGAGATTCTATATAGCACTTAAGAGCTGTTATATAAATTGAGGTTATGGTGCCTTATCTATCTTGGGCCCTTATTGCTGCAAAATCACCAATGCAGGATGAGTACCTATTTCAGAAAGGGACATTGAACTATCTGTTCTTTCAAAACAATTGAGAAGTAGGGCTTGACTAACTTTATGTATTATTGCCATGGAATCTTGTCTCTTTCCCAAATCAGTGGTCTGGTATTGAGTTCTTTGCTTATAATGATGTAAAACCAATCTCCAAAGAACAGGTGGCAAGTGGTTATATACTAGGAGTTGTTGGCAGGTTTGGAAAAGGATATTTTTACACTAAATGCTAAATATAAATGTCTCTTTTAAGACCCTCTGGTATTTCCAGAAGTGCCCAATTGATTGTACTATTAGGGCTCTGTGAACCCTGCCTTTGCAAAAGACACTAACAGTTGGCCCACACAAACAACTTTTTCTGTTTATCTTCTTAAATTCCATTCCCATACTAAGGGAATTTAGAATAGTCTAAGGGGTGTAACTGTCTCTTGAAGATACTAAAAGTTCTTTAAAATGTTGCAAACAAAAAGTCAATGGTAGACTGGGCATGGTGGCTCACGCCTGTAATCTCAACAGTTTGGGAGGCTGAGGCAGGCGGATCACCCGAGATCAGGAGATGGAGACCAGCCTGGCCAACATGGCAAAACCCCGTCTCTACTAAAAATACAAAAAAAAAAAATAGCCAGTCATTGTGGCGGGCACCTGTAATCCCAGTTACTCGGGAGGCTGAGGCATGAGAATTGCTTGAACCCAGGAGGCGGAAGTTGCAGTAAGCTGAGGCACTGCACTCCAGCCTGGGCAACAGAGTGAGACAACATCTCAAAAAAAAAAAAAAAAATCAATGGTAGAATTTAGCAATTTGAAAGCCAAAGGATACCATCCCTCCTCCTTAAATACCAAATCCACTGCAGTCATAGAGTACTAATTGTATGTTATTTTAGTTTGCTCAAGTTGCATAACAACACACCATATTCTATATGACTTAAACAACAGAAATTTATTTTCCCTATTTCTGGAGGCTAAAAAATTCAAGATCATGGTTCCAGCTTATTTGCTTTCTGGGGAGGGCTTTCTTCCTGGCTTACAGACAGCCACCTTCTCTTTGTGTCCTCACATGGCAAGGAGTGAGGGAGAGAGGAAGGAAGAGAGTGCAAGGCAAAGGCTATGCACTGGTATCTCTTATAAGGACACCAGTTCTATTGTATCAGGGCCCTATGCTTATGACCTCATTTAACCTTAATTACCTCTTTGTAGGTACTGTCTCACATTGAGGGTTAAGGATTCAACATACGAATTGGTGGTGGGGAACACATAATTTAGCCCATGGCACTCTACCTCTAACCCATCCTGCCTCAGAATATCTGTCCTTATAGCATGCAAAACACATTCTAACAGCTCCAAAAGTCTTATTTATGACAGCATCAACTCTAAAGTCCAAAGTCTCATCTAAATATCATCTAAATCAGATATCGGTGAGATTCAAGGTATGATTTGTCCTGAGGCTCTCCAGTTGTGAAACTGTGAAACCACAAGTTACATGCTTACAAAATACAATTGTGTATAGCCATAGGATAGATGTTCCCATTCCAAGAGAAAGAAATCAGAAGGAAGGAAGGAGTGATAAATCCCGAGCAATTTCAAAACCTGGCAAGTCAAGTTCTATTAAATCTTCAGCCCAAGAATAATCCTCTTTGGTTTGATACTCTCCCCTGCCAGCACACTGGGGTGGCACCATCACCACCATGGCTCTGCATAGTGGCCCAATACTGAGGCACTGGTCATGGTTATCCTAGCCTGCCAGATCTCAAGAGGCAGCTTCACCCTTTGAAACTGAGGATGAAACAGCCTTGCCTACTGGTCCTTTGGTGGGAAAAGCAGCCCTGATGTTTCTGTATCACTTTCAGGATCATTCTTCCCTTTCCTTGAAGAACAGTACGTGTTTGCAGCCAAATAGCTCTCTAGGCTAGTCCTGTAGAATCCAAGTTCAGTAGCCTTCCTTTATTTTGTCCCACTTTGTCCCTTTTAATTCAAACTGACAATGTCTTTGCTGGTATAATCCCATTATTATCCCTGACTTGTGCTGAGATGGCTGGTTAAGTCCATAAGTCATATCCATCTTCTCTTTATCAAATAGTTGTTTAGCCACACCCTTGGTATTCTCTTAGAACAAGCTTTCACTTTTTTTTTTGTTTGTTTTTTGAGATGGAGTCTCACTCTGTCACCCAGGCTGGAGTGCAGTGACACGATCTTGGTTCACTGCAGCCTCCATCTCCTGGGTTCAAGTGATTCTCCTGCCTTAGCCTCCCAAGTAGCTGGTATTACAGGCGTCCGTCACCATGCCAACTGATTTTTGTATTTTTAGTAGAGACAGGGTTTCACCATGTTGGCCAGGCTGGTCTCGATCTCCTGACCTCAGATGATCCACCCGCCTCAGCCTCCCAAAGTACTGGGATTACAGGCATGAGCCACCATGCCCAGCCTCACCATTTTCACAGTATGGATAGACTGCAAATTTTCCAAGTCTTCGCATTCTGGTTTCTTTTTGCTCAACAATTCCTTTTTCAATTCATCTCTCTCCTTTCACATTTTACTATAAGCAGTCAGGAGGAACCAAGCCACTCCTTCACTTTGCTTAGAAATCTCAATTTCATCTCTTGCAAGTTTTGTCTTCTACAAAACACAGTCCTGCTAAGTTCTTTGCCACTTTATGACAAGGATTCCCTTTCCTCCAGTTTCCAATAATGTTCCTTGTTTACTATCAGAAACCTCATCAGAATCGCCCCTAGCATCCATATTTCTAGCAACTGTCTGTTCATGGTTATCTGGGCTTTTTCTCACATGCATCTCAAAACTCTTCTAGCCTCTACCCAATTCCAAAGCTGCTTCTACCTTTTAAAGTATTTTTACAACAGCACCCCACTTCTCAGTATCAAAATCTCATTCTGCTCAGGCTGCCGTAACAAAATACCATAGACTGAAAAGGATAAATTTATTTTCTCACAGTTATGGAGGCTGGAAGACCCAAGATCAAGGTTCTAGCTGATTTGGCTTCTAGTGAGGGCTCTCTTCCTGGCTTACAGATAGCCTCCTTCTCACTGTGCCCTTACATGACAGGGAGAGAGAGAGGGAGAGAGAGAGAGAGAGCGCAAGAGAGAACACAAGAAGCATGTGCAAGCACGCCCCAGTGTCTGTTCTTAGAAGGACACTAATCCTGTCACATCATGGCCCCACTCTTATGATCTCTTTTAATTAATTACCTCCTTGTTAGCCCTGTCTCCAAAATACAGTAACATTGTAGGCTAGGGCTTCAATATATGAAGAGTTTGGGGAGAGAGACAATTCTGTCCATAGCAGATATCATGTTTGTCTTTGTTATAAAGTAAGTGGTTTTAACTCAGGACTTTTCCTGGATTTGAAGGTTTTCCTCTTTCATATTTATTCTAATCTTCATTCAACATGATTAGCTTTATTATTTGTATTGGTCTTAAATGAAAAGGCATCACAGCACTGAATAAAGAGCTTTGGAGTCAGCTGACCTGGGTCCAAGTTCTGAAGATATCACTGTGTATTTTTATGCAAGTCATGCGCCTCTCTTGGTTTTCACATCAGTATATATTAACTGCCCTATTTACCTCAGATGATTGTTATAGTACATGTGTTTATGTAGTGAAACAGTTTTATAAACTGTAAAGTACATATAAAATAATGCATTATTGTTATTAACAATAATGGAAAATTGATTGCTGCTCAACATTTTATAGATCACTCACTATTATTCTTTCTTAACATTAGGCTTTGGCTTGAGCATATTTAGATAGATTCTGCACTTAGGTATTCTTTCTCGTTACTTCAGAGATGTAAACATCTTTGTTTTTCCTTAAAATTATGAGAGAAATCTACAGACAGCTTCAAGAATTTAAATACTCCCAAAAATTGGAAACAAACTAGGTACCTTATATTAAGGAACCAATATAATAAATTATGGCACATAAGTCCAATGGAATGTTTGTAGCTGCTAAAAGCAGTAATTATGAAGACTATGTAAAATTATGAAAAACATTTTTTAAATGTCACATGAAAGTAGCAGAATACCAATAACATGATCATAACTTTAAGAAAATTGACCTACAAAATGGTAATACTCAAATAATTCCTATGTTAAGGTGGTAACAGTTATTTTGATTAGTTAAAAAATGATGTCCTAATGTCTTTTCAATTAAAAAAACAAGAATCAGAGATTCTGGATCATTAAACACTAAGCTTATTTAAAACAGGTATCCTTAGTTATTCATCTCTGTAGTCCCATCCTCTAGTACCAATTATAAACAGCACCTGTTTAATGCTACTCAGCTTTTGCACACTCTGGTTCCTCTCTCTGGACTGCTCTTCTCCTGGGAGGCAGTATAATACAATAAAGAACTTCTGCATTGTGATCTGCTGTGACCTATTTCAGAATCACCTGAGGGATCCTCATTAAAAATGTCATTTCCTACAGAATCAGAATGGCTGGCAGTAAGGCCTTGGAAACTGCATTTGTAGCAAGTACCCCAAGTGGTTCCTATGTACAAAATGTGAAG
Organism: Pongo abelii; assembly: GCF_028885655.2. NCBI lineage: Eukaryota > Metazoa > Chordata > Mammalia > Primates > Hominidae > Pongo > Pongo abelii. The sequence goes on along the minus strand of NC_072001.2, from coordinate 80,422,488 downwards.
ACTGTTAACAAAGTGGCTAAGAATTTAGGCTTTTAAGTCAGACAGACCTGAGTTTAAATCTGTGCTTTAGCTACATATTAGCTGTTACCTTGGCCATTACTTGCCTTTTCTGTAAAATGGAAAAAAATACTTCAGGTCTTTTAAAACCATTGTAAAAAATCACAGAAGTTAATATGTATATAGTGATATATATACATACACACACACACACACACACACACAGTGCTGAGAGCATCATTTGGCACAAAGTTAAGCATTTAGTAAAAGTTGGTTATTCCTTCCTTTTCACATACTTAGAAAGCTCCTATGTATTCTTAAATAATCCAGCTCTGAATTTTCTTCTTTAATTTTCTGAGCACATGTTGCATGCTATACCTAATGGATTTCTTAATCACTGCATTATCATGAGACAGTTGTATAATTAAACAAAAACATGCTTCCTCTCCCCTCTCCCTACTATTGTACCTGACCTTTTCCATGGCGGGGACCATGGCTTATTAATTCTTATATCCTTAGCATCTATTATAATATCATGTACATAGTTGGCATTCAGTAAATATTTCTTGACCCTTCAAAAAATGTTTACTGTATAAAACATTGTGATATTTGTTGTAGTTTACAGAAATACATATGAATGAAACAAAGGGCTTGCCCTCAGGAAGCTTATATTCCAGTAAGAAAGACAAAAGCATAAATAATAGCTCTTAAAACAGATTATAATGAAAGTTCAGAGTGGTACACAGAGATGTAAAGATAAATGAAGATTAATGAATGAAATAAGTTATTAACACTTATCTTGGGGCCAATAAGAAAGGGCCTTTTGTATCCACTTTGCTGTTCTTTGTGGTAAATGCAGTACATTGAGAGAATAGTGGAAAATTAGGCTACGGAGAGATTAGAGAACAAATTTAGAGATTTGAGTGATGAGCTTAAGAGGTTAGACTTTATTTTGTGTTTTGTGGGAAGCCACTAAGTATTTTTAAACAGAAATAACATAAGATTTTGGATGACAGCTGTGGTAAGAGAGGTCAGAAGGACTGGAAGCAAGGAAGCCAGTCATTATGCTATTGCAGTAGTCCAGGTAAAATGAGACCTGATGTAAGGCAAAGGAAAAGAAGGGGCAGATGGCTAAAGAGCTGAGGAAGGCAGTAGACCATGTCTGGTGAGTATGGGATTAGGGCAGTGATGCTAAAATTTCAAGGTAGAACAACCTCCAAGAGAATGGTGATGCCATTAGTTGAAATATGAATCAGAAAAGCCAGAAAGATGAGATCTCAATGGGATATGCCCATAGGTGAGCCAAGTTGAGAGAACCGCAGGATCCAGGTAAAAATATGGGTTTGGTACTCAGAAGAGAGCTCAAGCCTAGAAATGTGGTCATAGACTTGATTTAGTTGAAACTGTGGGACTACATGAGATTGTAATGGAAGAGTCTGCAAAGTGGGAAAAGGCCCACACATCTAAGTGACCCAAAGCAGGAGCAATTGGAAAATCTGTAGCAAAAGGCAGGGCCCTACAGGCCAGAGTCCAAGGTTGCAGAGGGCTTGTGCAGAATGAAGACTCAGAAGAAGGCAAGAATTTAATGTCTTGTAAGCCTCAAGAAAATGCAATGTTGGTAATAATTGGGGTGAATGCCAGACACAGTGAGTTAAAGAGCAAACAGGAAGAGGAAGCTGTGGAGGCAGTGAGCACAGCCTACTTTTTAAATAAATGTTTTGGTGAAAGAAGAGCCAAATTGATTTCCAAACAATATTTGATTTTCAACTCTGATTTTCCATCTTGTCCATATCTTCTTTTATCCTCTCTTCCCCATTTGGTGAGCCACCACCCAGCAGATTGCATTGTCTGTCTCTGTGGGCTATATGTTGGCTGGCCTCCAGCCGTTAACTTAAATATTCCTGCTCGCAAAATAAAACTTAACATAAACTTAAGCCTGAACTTAACTTCCCTGTTCTCTAATAAAAATCTACCTTGCTTTTTCCCTTTCAGAGAATCTGGGTAGGCACTGACCAAGAACATAATCCTCATATCCTCATAGTAGACTAAATCCTCATATCTAAATCCATAGTAGACTAATCCTTCATATCCTCATAGTAGACTAAAGCCAATTTTAGAAGGGCCTTCACCATTCTACACAGTGGGAAACTAAGGCCAGAGAGGAACAATCACTTCTGCATGGGGACACCAGCTTCATGGCAGGCTACCTCCTGACTCCTAGGTAGAACCTCTCCTATTATTTCATGCCTGAGGCAGTAAACTGACAGGATGGACAGTTGGCAAAATTATGGCTCAGTATCACTGAGATATTGTATTTTCATTGCACTTATGAGATCATTTTATAAAAAGTACTACCATGTGAGACCACAGAGGAAATTTGGATGCAGTTACTTTGAAGAGGATGCTAAAAATTTCACATAAGCAAAAAGTATAAATTTTTTAGTTATTTTCCAACAGTTCCAGAATTGAGATAGTAGGTATCTTTAAAGTAGTCCCAGTCTTTGTTCTCAAGGATAGAGCACACAAAACTCAGTAAAGATGTACACTTCCCTGTTACAAAAGAGGGGCTGCTTCCTTTCTTCCAGCTATGCCAGAATCTTGTTAAAAGCTTGTAATAATGTAGAGGTGAACTGTGGAGACCAGCATCTTTTACTGCATTTTTGACTCCAGAGTCTCCGTTTATCTCATTTGGGTGGATGCTGACAAAACAAGATACTAAATGAAAAAGCATTACAGGAACAACTATGATTGGTAGGAATTTACAACTAATTCAGACTATATATACAGGAAATTAATTACTGGCTTAGTGGTGAGGAAAAAACTAGAGGGGAAACCACTTCCACTTTCATAATTCAAAATAAATATTTTTAACAATGAAACTTTACAGAAAATGATTGATCAGCAGCCAACTACACATACTCATAGCCATCCTAGTTTGGTGTCCATTTTGTTTCAGGCTCAGTGCATACAGAAGCGCCTGAGTCTCAACTGGGAATTGATTTAGGAAGGAGAGGTTTTGGATGTTTGTGTAAACCTGGAATCAAAATTAGTTGTCTGGTGGGAAAAGGGAGCATGGCTTTAATTAATGAGGTGAGAGGATATAGTTGAGAATCACAAGTTGGAATTCAAGTTAATTGAATTCCTAATGTGGGCCCTGAGCTGGTTATTGGACTACTCTGTGCCTCAGTTTCTCTAGTATGAACATCCTGGGCATCATTCTGTCGGCCTAAATTACTGGCTCAGGAACACAAGTTATTTTCATTGGATACACATGCTGAGTGGGAGAGTGAAAAGCTTTGATGAGTACAAGTCACAAATAAAATGGTGAAATCTTACACAGTTGCCTTCTTGAATTTCTCTTCTAGGATCCAAAATCACTTTCTTGGGCATGTGAATATTTTTGCAGCAATTCAACCTGTAAATTACCTGGCCTACCCAACAGTTCTCATAGCAGATTCCTACAACATGGAGTCCTGAGTACTTTGGGCCCACACAGCATTTTATATATTAAACACTTAATCTATTTTGAACATAGTTGTAACAGCATTGAGTGTGTGTGTGGGTCTTAGCTCTGTAGCAGCAAGTATAGCAATACCCCTCCTAGGCAGATCAAGGAATTGAGGTCAATCACTGATCAGCCTATATTCTTAGAGTGGGGTTATACCAAATACTGGATATCAATTTAGAAGTTGCAGAGTTTCATTCTACGCTCACTCCCATTTGCAGTTGTACATTTGTGTGATGTGACAAAATGGCACAGATGGTGTAATGTGTGTGATCTTTAATGTTTCTCATTTTTTTCCCTCCGCAATCCGTTCCCTATAGCATCCATCTCACTTAAGGTTCACTGAGGCACTATAGAATGCATAGAGTGAGATGGAAATGAGATTCCCTGCTGATAAACTGGAAGTAGGCGGAAGGCATACTGGGCCCATAATGGAAAAATCAGAGCTAATGTAGAATATTTTTGAAGAGTCTTATATTTTGTAATTATTGCTTTCTTTGGGGCAAAGGAGAGAAAATTGAATCGAATGACAAAGAGCCATGTTGTTTTGTATAGTTTCGTGCAGTACAAAATCAGCAAGCTCCCAGGGCAGCCTGGACTCAACAGACAGCCCTCACTGATCAGATTTCACTCATTTGTGTAGTCAGGTCATTCATGAGTGTTTATTATTCAGATTTATCTGCCGTTGCCCCCAGCCCATCACCTTGCCAACTTTTATCTGTTTCATAAAAGCTGTTCATATATTCTACCTGTTCTGAGTAAATAAGTCCTATGGCAGCACTGGATCAGATGCTGCCTTTTCTCAGAATCTTTTACAGACATATGGAGCAAGTACTACGTGCCTTGCTCTGTGCTAGGCCCTAAAGATACAAGTATCTGCTTGTAAAATAGACAAAAAAATGTCGGAGGAGGGAGGAAAGGGGGCAAGGGTTGAAAAACTGTTGGGTACTGTGTTCAGTACCTGGGTGATGGGATCAGTTGTACCTCAAACCTCAGCATCATGAGATATACCCAGGTAACAAACCTGCACATGTACCCCCTGAATCTAAAATAAAATTGAAAAAAATTATAAAAAACAATTTTTTAAAGATAAAAAATGTGATAACTGCAATAATAGAGATATGTACAAGATATAGAAGTAACACAGAAAGGGGATTTAGGGTATTTAGCACTTCCTCTCTCTGATAAAAGTAATGCCTGAGAAGGGCTTTAAAAGAAGTAGGAATCCCTCAGGCAGATGAGGGGTGACAAGGAGCCCCAAACTGAGAGAACACCTGGAGGGTAGAGTGGGTGGCTGGCTGCAGATAGCTCAATATAGTAAGAGCAAATGGAACACAGGTGGGAAGTAGGACTGGAAAGGGAGGCAAGGCCAGGACTTTTTCCTATGAGGATAAAGCGGAGCCGCTAGGAAATTTAAATGAGGAAATACCAGCTGTTGTTTTTAATGGCTCTGTAGCCATGTGGAAGATGTATTTGAGGGGATCACATTAGAGGCAGGCAGACCTGTTGGAAAGCTTTTGTGTTTGTCCAGGCAAGTGATGAAGGTAGCAAAAGAGATGGAGAAAAGAGGATAATTTGAAAGTTATTTAGAAGAAAAATCAATAAGAGTTGGTAATTAGCCATAGGGAGTGAAGATGTAGGAGAAATCCAAAGTGAATTTGGTTTCTCATCCAGGTAACAAAGCCATTCATCAAGAGAGGGAGTACTGGGAAAGCAGTGAGTTTGGTGGGACGAAGAGTTCAGGTTTGGTTATGTTGAGTTTAAGTAATCTATGGGTTGGGACATATATGGGAAGAAATCAAGTAGGTCATTGTATAGATGAGCCTAAAGCCCAAAGATAAGTGTGCATTACAAATGTAGATATGGAAGTCAGTAGTGTATATGACATGGTTGAAGCCGTGAGCAAGCTTGCTGAAGAGAGTTTGTCAATGAAAAACTAGGATGGAGAGCAGGCACTCCAAACACCAGCACTTCAAGGAACCTTTGGGAAAAAGGGTCAATGAAGAAGAATGGGTAACACCATGCCATTCAACGACAGATTAATTCCATAGTCATGTCATCCAGTTTTGCACAGGTCCACCTTTCCCCCTATCCCTCTGACTTAGTTGCCTTAAACAGAATATCTGTTGTTGAGAGAGCATCAAGAGGTATGTCCTCTCACAGGTCCCAGGCTTTGTGATCATTCTGAAAGGTTCAGTAGTGTTAGACAGCACTATCTTCTCCCCAGCTATTTTTAATGGGACTTTACAGTCAAAGCCCCTGATGGTCTGCTTTTTAGAAGTTAGCTGTCTAGGTTGAAGTTATTACAAACATAAATGCTTTTTAATGACAAATTTGCCTCAAATGTATGCAGGGCAGTTGTCATGAGCAACATGGAAAATGAGCCCCTGAACCGAAATGTATGTTTGGAATTAAACTTTTCAGATTGTGGATGAGGAACCATTTTCAAGCTCTGTTTCCCTGCTAAGATTGTAAATGTTGGGTTCTTTGACCCGAGTCTGAGAAGGTCTCGGGAGAGGGTAATTTGGCTATGATTCTGGAACACAATATGTTGTTTCCCCTCTCCCCCAGTTTTCCGACAGATGATTTATCAGTGGTTAAAGGGTCCCCACCCCCTGTATTTAGGAATCTGGTCAGAATGCTTCAAGATGCTGTGTCTTACAGATGGGAAGTGCTCAGGAGCCATGAGATACTTGTTTGAATGATCAATTGATAATGAATTAATATTTTCCCTTCTCTGTCCTCACTTATCTTTATTAACCCAGACAAGCACCCAGTTTCCCTTCAAGCCTCTGTTTTTGCAACTGTAGGTTATTCATGTTGGTGCATATGTATATACCAGCTGGCTGGCTGTCCCTTTTGATGTTCCTCTGACTCCTCTGGAGAATAGCTCAAGCGGGCATTTCCTGTGAGCTGGCAAGTGGGCGAGGGTCACTGTGCCCAGGATGGGCTTCTCTTCCTGTCTGTGCTCTTCAACGAGGAGTTCCCTTGGCATGCATTTGGTATTGCCACCATCATAGAAGCAAAAACTTATCCAGAAAGAGGCCCTGTGGTGTATTTTACAAGAAGATTCAACCTTCAGCAGCCTGGTTTTGTTCTCCTGCTGCACAGTTTATAAGTAAATGACTCCTGGATGTTGATATTGCAGCTCCCTCTAGTGTCACTGTGGCTCAGGCTCTCATACCATTTTTTCTTGCCTTTCAGAAAATATAGACAGCACAGAATCTGCCAAATTCACAGCATTTTAAGTAGATTTTCCCAAACATAGCCAAGGCAAATACGAGGTTATTTTTCCCCTGTTAGAAAAGGGACTGTTTAATGAAGATGTGGGGCCATTCCAGTTCTAGTTTATTTTTATTCCTATTTTTAAATTTTGGAGGTCCTAGGAGGAGTCCTGAAGTAATCATTTATAGATTAAAGAGTAGCTGGCATGAACAAGTAGAATCTTTCTTGAGATTCCTCCTGCTACTCTTGAGATGCCAGCTACTCTTTATAAAGAAGGAATGTGAATTCTTTTCAAGAAAGATAATGAGAGCCAAGAAGAAGTTACTTTAATCCCTGGTAGAGAAAATACTGGGTAAGGGCAGAAGGAAAAAATTTGACAGGAAGAACCCTATCCATTTGTTCTGAAAAATTGGTTTGTTTTCTGAAATAACTTTTGAGCTAGAAATTTATTATCTGAAGTCAGGTCATTTTGAGGTTTTTTTTTTTTAACTAAAGGAGTTATTAATATTTGAAAAATGGCTACAATGTGGTACCTAGAATAATATAATACTCCTACCTAAATTAACATCATTGCAGGCTCCATAATAAAGATTTATGAGATACCCATCAAGCAAAATCCTATTATGGAAATCTCCATTGGTCTGTGTTTGGGTTGTAACTGTTTTCAGGGTTATGAACCAAGTAAAATCACTCTTTTTCCCTCCTCTTTTACACTCTAGTCTTCTCCCTTTTGCCTTTGCTCTTAAAGCTAGAGTGACTCATTATTCTTCAACCTGTCTACGTATTATAAAATGAAGAGATAAGGAAGTGCTGCCCACTCAGGTTGGCTATCTAGGGAGACCATTTTCCTTTAGAGCATCCAAAATCGTGGAACAATTTATCATTTCTTCTTCGTAAATCACTTTGATCCTTTATCTCAAGTAGATCTGTGGAGCTAAACATAAACTCTTATTGTAGTATCCACACTCTTGTCTACTCACAAAGCTCTGGAGGACCTTATAAAAATGTGTGTGTCTGTGTGAATGTCTAGATATAATTAGAATATCACAATTAAAATACGAGTCACAGTTAGAATACCTTCTCTGCTTCTAATGTTAAACTACAAGGTCACAATTTTTTTTTTCAGCCTGACTTGACATAGTTAAAACTAGACTTGGCCAAACAATTCTCTCTCATAGCTTTAGGTTGCCCTCTCTTGGATTCTAACATACGGCTGGTGTTAACTTTTTTGTCAGGGCTGACCCTGGCTTGGCGGTATTGAATGTTAGCAGTTCCTTTTTGCCTGTCCTCTATCAAACTTGTGGTCAGAGAGCCTCACTGCTGTGGCAGGTGGCTTTCGGGACTCAAAATAAAGATCTATTTTTCTGTTTTGTTCATTGTTTCAAAAAATTAGGATTCTCTAAGATTGCATTAGTTTGACATTTGCAAGTTGTTAACTGCTTTAGTCATTATCAGTGTTGCATTTGTACAACTTTGTAGTTTACAGATGTACTCTATATACTTGATCCCAATTAATCCTCACAACTGCCCTGTGAAGTAGATTTCAGTGTTCTTCATATTGTCTCCTTTAATAGGGAGACTGAGACCCAGAGAAATTAGTGAAATGCCCAAGGTTATACAGCTAGTAGCAAAGCTAAATCCCAGGCCTCCCAAGCCCTTGGGGAGTGTCCTTTTTTATAATGTAACAGCTAGAGTTTAACCATCCAATCTGATTCAGCCAAATTTAGTGGTATGAAGAGTTGAGACCCTTGAGCTTTCATTCCAGAAGACAATATAATATCAAGCAAATTTAACTGGCAATGGGGTTAATGGTGCCATGTGCTGGATCCAACTCCTATACAACTAAACAATGACTAGTATAGAATTTTTAAATACCTGGTAACACTTAAACGTGAAATATTGCCAACAGTGCAGTTATAAAAATAACAAATGTTATGATTGATGAGCATATAGGATCATATATTATACTGCATATACTAAGACTTCGAGAGCTTTCCAGAGATAATATTTTCTGAAAGATATGTGTTTGAACTTGAACTCAGGCTGGGGACGTCTGTTCAAGACCAGAAGTTTGCTTGAAAAAGAAATACTTAGTATATCCTCAAACTGAATTAGATAGGTAGTAGAAGACTTGAAGGAGCTTGTGCTCAGGTATAGATAGATAGATAGATAGATTGATAGATTGATAGATTGATTTCCTTGGCACTGGTCACTGATATCAAGCTTCTTTAACTAATAAATATGATAAACTAAAAAAAAAAAAGATAAGGTCCCCTCACCCCATCTCTTTAAGATTTTTATTCTTGTTTTTTTTTATTTTAATAATAACATATTTAGGTATGGCTTCTTATTTTTTCTTAGAGTTCAGTGGACTTTTAAACTCACATATTATCTTTCAAAAGTTCATTATCTCTTCTCTCTCTGGGATCCTGATTAAATATACTCCATCCTCTTACTCTTTCTTCTACGTTTTCTATCCTCTCCTGTATTTTCCATCTTTTTCTTTCCACGGTTTATTCTGAATAACTTCTGACTGATTAAGTCTCTTTCTGTACCTAGTGTGATATTAAACTGTTACATCGAGTTTTTAAATTACGGTACTTTTAGTTTTTAGAAGTTCTATTTGGTTCTCTATAAAATATTCTAGGTCACTATGTTTCCTGTTTCTAATACATTTCTAAACTTTAAAAATAAATTCTTTAATATAAAAAAAATAAATAAATAAATAAATAAATAAATATGATAAACTAGAGAATAAGAGAAAGAGAGAGAGAGATGCTTTTCTCCATTGAGACTCCCTTGCCTTTGATTTTTTTTTTTTTTTTAATCTATTTGAATGGAAATCAGAATGTGCTGCTTCTCAGAACTGGGTCCTATCTGAATCTTCCTAAGAATGTGTACATTTTTCTTTTTAAATAAAAATGACTAGAAATTGCTTTTTTAAGTTTTGCTTTTCTGTATTATTGTAATAAACACGCAGTGTAAACACTACAGAGAGTGCATGTTGCTGGGAGCCTTTGATATTTGTAACATGTGGCAGTGTGCCCCTGCTGAGGAGGGAGAGCAGAGAATGACTTTCAGTTAACAGGGTGTGGAGCAGATTCCAGACCAGACTATTATGATCCATGAACTAGTATTAGAGACTCAGTCTTCCACTGTCAGCCTCTCCATAGCATGAGGATAACCCATTTAGGGGTGGTTTTACTTACTTTTTGCTTTGATAACCCCTTAAGAGTAGAAATACAATCATCACAGTATGTAGAACTCTTGGCTAACTTTTTTTGATCAAAAAATTCTTCCTTGATCCATAACCACTTAGTAAAGTTCTTTATAAAAGGTCTTATTGCCTCAATGGTGGGTATTAAATGAGGCCTGTTAAGAGAAAGCATAAAACTCAGAAAACCACCATTGAAATGTTGGTTTTGTTCTGACTAGGTCAGACCAGTGACTCTCTCAACCCTGCCAGTGAACCATGAGTGCCAGTGTTGTGACCATCACAATGACATTCATTGAAAAGTTAGGAAAACCCACAGTTTACCTGGCCAATGTTATATCACTCTCCTAACTTGTGAGATGTTGACACAAAGGGTGATGGGTGATGAAATAAGGTATTTTGGTCTCCATTATGAGTCCATTGGCCTGCTGTATCTTTCTGGGCTACAAACCTCTACAGAAGTAAGTGAAAAATTATTTCGTTGTTGTTGTTCTGATGAGGTGCAAGGTTATAGTGGAAAGAGCAGGCTTTGGCATTAAACAAACTTAGGTTTGCACACATAACCCTGGGCTTTTTTTCTTTTTTGAATTCTTAGATCCTCAATCTACTTTGAAAGGTTAATGTGAGGACTAAAAATGGTACACATAAAGTGCTCACCACAGCCTGGCGTGTAGACAACCATGAGAAACGGTTACCACCATTATTATTGTCACTTAACATGGGGCAAGCCTTGCTAACAACTTTACTATATGATCGTTTGTCCCTAACCAGTCACCTTCCAGTTAATCCTCCCTGATACATCATAAACCTGGTTATGAGAGTGTGAGTTTTAAATTGTTTTATTATCTTTCAGATCTGTAAGAGCAAAGCTAAAGAATCTCAGCAGTATTATCACAGCTTGGCTGTCCGGCAGAGTCTGGCTGTCCATTTTAACATTCAGCAGGACTGTGGTCATTTCCTTGCTGAAGTCCCTAACCGTCTGCTTCCCTGGGAGGATCCAGATGACCCTGAAAAGGATGAGGATGACATGGAAGAGACTGAAGAAGAAGCCAAAGGAGAAACGGATGGGAAAAACCCAAAGCCCTGTTCTGAAGCAGCATCATCCCAGAAAGAGAATCAGGGAGTCATGAGCAAGAAGCAGAGGAGCCATGTTGTGGTCATCACCAGGGAGGTTCCATGTCTTACTGTGGCTGATTTTGTGCGAGACTCTCTGGCCCAGCATGGGAAAAGCCCTGATTTGTATGAGAGGCAGGTATGTCTGCTGCTCTTACAGCTATGCTCTGGTCTTGAGCACCTCAAACCCTACCATGTCACTCACTGCGATCTACGCCTAGAGAACCTGCTACTTGTCCACTACCAGCCTGGGGGGACTGCCCAAGGCTTTGGGCCTGCAGAGCCCAGCTCCACCTCATCTTATCCCACTAGGCTTATAGTGAGCAACTTCTCTCAGGCCAAGCAGAAGAGCCATCTGGTGGACCCTGAGATCCTCCGGGACCAGTCTCGCCTTGCTCCAGAGATCATAACAGCTACCCAGTATAAAAAGTGTGATGAGTTCCAGACAGGCATCCTCATCTATGAGATGCTGCACCTACCCAACCCCTTTGATGAGAACCCAGAGCTGAAGGAGAGGGAATACACACGAGCAGACCTGCCTCGCATCCCATTCCGCTCCCCCTACTCCCGGGGTCTGCAGCAGCTGGCCAGCTGCCTCCTGAATCCCAACCCTTCTGAGCGGATCCTCATTTCAGACGCCAAAGGCATCCTCCAGTGTCTGCTCTGGGGCCCCCGCGAAGATCTCTTCCAGACTTTCACCGCCTGCCCTAGCCTAGTACAGAGGAATACCCTGCTCCAAAACTGGCTAGACATCAAGCGAACACTGCTCATGATCAAGTTTGCTGAGAAGTCCCTGGACAGGGAAGGTGGGATCAACCTTGAGGACTGGCTTTGTGCTCAGTATTTGGCTTTTGCCACTACAGACTCCCTCAGTTGTATTGTGAAAATTCTGCAGCACCGTTAACGTGTACCTGGATGATACTTTTACCACATCTTCACCTTCTTCATATCACCCATGCACTTCCCCTTCCTAGTGCTCACTCCAAATTCAAGGAAAGAAGAAAGACAAACCTCTATCCCTGTCCATGAACAAGTGGGTCCATTCAGAAAGGTTATCCACTGCCCCAGATTGAATGAGAAGCTGAGTCTGTCTTAACTTTACAGAAATTCAGCTGCACAAACTTGCGGTTGCCTTCCCTTGAAACACCTTCTATCCTAATAGTCCCATAAATGCAGGTAAAAATGAAAATCCATATTCTTGAAGGGACAGCTTCTTTGGTATGAACTCAGTGAGCCAGTGAGCTGTGTCCGTTTCCTCCATAATTCTGGATATCACCTATCTTTTTAGCACCAAGTATTTATTCTCACTAGCAGTAGACAGACTTAACCAGTCTCTACCATGACCCAGTAGACTCTGACAACAGACTCTTCCTTTAAGGTGTCAACAACTGACTTACTAGGCAGAACTGCCATCCTTAGCATCAGCCCAGTTTTGGTTACCAGGGACTACATCCTTTGTTCCAGGAGGCAGTAGAAAGAAAAGGAGAGATCCCATCCTTGGGTCATAGACCCATTTTCATTGCCATTATCTGTAAGTATGTGCACTGCATGGAGGACAGCCCTAATAGTCTCCCCTCTGCTGCCACTGCCTGATTCTCCACTCTGTCCCCACTTGCCAGTGAAGTTTGGATTTATCAGCCACTTGTGGCCCATTACAGAGCTGACCCAAGGTGGTGTCACCAATGCCTCAGCAGGGTGGAGTGCAGTTCAGAGCTTATAAATAGCTGGCAGGGCACGAGGAGATGATTTTCTTGCATGTGCAATTCTCTGGGGGCCATCAGGGAACAGAGTTTAAAGTACCCTTTGATTACTGTCAGAACTGTCAGCATTTGCGGTTTTCCCCGAGCAGTAATTGGCCAGCTCCCTTCTATCAGTAGCCAGTGTTAACTAGTTTACCAAATGCTGTAAACATTTGCCCTGAATGAAATAGCTGTCAGTGGAGCTCTAAGATCTCCTTTAGAGGGCACAGTGAGGTGGGCTGTTGGGATGGCCGTAGGCAGGGGAGAGGAAGAAGGCCACTGATGAGACTGCTGACCTCCTCAGAATGTTGACCTCTTCTAGAGAGACTGCCTCCCAGTGTAAGTGGCTCATTGCTCCTTCTGACTCTCTCTAAAATGGCTCTGGAGGACAGCTCACAGGAATTCTGATTGCTGAGGTGGGTGATTGAGAGCTGTTCACCATGTGTGCAGCCTGTGCTCCCCTTCTATGGATGTATGTGCAATTTTTGTATGTATTTTTTTAGCTGTATATTACAGTGTTTATGTTGCAACTTCACCTGAAGCGAGTCTACAGAAACCTTCCCCCTTCTTCCCTTGGCACATATTTGCGCTAAGAGATGAGCGTTCCTTCCACTGGGGGGGGGGGGTGTGTGTGTGTGTGTGTGTATACACGTGTGCACCTGTGCTTGTTTTATTCAAAACTGTGAGTATGTGTTTACTTTAACCTTGAAATCCCAAGAGTCACTCGAACAATGTGTGTGTACACTTGTGTGCCCATGTGTGCGTGCACACGCATGCTGGAAGTAGAGGCCAGGCCTCTAGAGAAGCAACCTGTGGCAGGGTTGACAGACATGTTCTCTGTGCCTAGTGAGTGAGTGAGGAGCCTTGAGGCCCCTCATCTACCAGTACAGAGTTTCCTTAAAGCCAAGACTGATTGTGCAGTATTACTTACATAGCACATTAGTGGCCTTGGAAATTTCTAAACTTTTAACATTTTTAACAGCCTTTCATGTGATTCATGTATATCAAAGAGGATCAGGAAAGGAAAATATTGTATTTTATTGTGCTCTTATTACTTTTTTAAGTGATTGCAATATGTGAGGCTCTATTTGGAGAATGTCCTTACCCCCTGGCCAGCAATATAGGACTCACAGGAAAGAAGGCTGGTTAGCCCACAAAGAGTCTTGCCTCCTCTAGCCAGAGTGTAGGGCTCTCCTCCTAGGAATGGCCATGGAGTGGGCATGCTGCTGCAGGCCAGCAGTCCGCTCTTGGTGTCCTGTGGCATGGCCGCACCTTGCCTTGAAGGTTGGTGTTTGGTTCATCTTAGCATAGACCATGTGCACATAACTCCTTGCCTGATTATGCACTGAAGTGGCAGCACACAGACCACTGACCATGTCAGCCAGCACATTCCCTTAACCTCCCCCACCTCCCATCTTGCAATGGCTTGCATATTGAGATATACCTTCTCAATGTCATGTTCTTGGTGCCTTGCCCATGTACATTTGAATGTTGACTATTTAATGAGGTTACATATTTAATGCAGAATGTTTCCTGGTCCCTCTATTTGTTATGTCTCTACTTATCTTTTTTTTTCTTTCTCTTTTTCTGTTATGATTTGGATCCAGTCTTCACTTTAACTCTATGGTATAATAAGCATGGACACCTCCACTACCATTATCTTACAGCACTGGTAAACTGAGCACCTCTTCACATCAGATGTTTTTAGTACTGTTTTTATATTCAGATTTGTTAAGGGCAAAAGATGAATGCAAACTAGCCAGAGAAAAGCCTCAGGCTTCCCAGAGACAGGTGGCTAGATTAATTTTTCTCTGGGTGATGGCCAAAGAATGTGAGATAGAGAGGGAAGGGGGTGTTACAGGTTAGAACAGAATAGAGAAAGAAACTATATTTCTAGGCAAAAAATACTACATGAGTTGGTCTTCAGAATATTTTTCCAAAAAAAATGAAATTCAGTCAATTTAACATTATCACAAATATTTTTCATTTTAATTGTGGTAGGAACTTTGAATTTGTTCATCAACTGGAAAGAAATCCTACCCTCTGTAGACACGTACACACACATTTTATATATATATATGTTTGAATTTTGACTAGTATAGCACTTTACGTTTTCTCAAGTAACAGGAAGTTATTGCCTTCAATATTGATTGGAAATTGTTTTCTATTGAAGTCTATACTACAGAGTTTTCCATTTATATTGAGAGTTTGAACAATTAAGCTCCTATTGGAACTTTTCCTTAAGCCACATGAGCATGAACAATCTCTGTGACACTTGGGTGCTAGAGAAACACAACAGTGGCTAAAGTAGCCAAGAGCAAGACTGAATGTATAGCAGAGTGCCTTGTTAGAGTGATAACTTAGTCTTGGAAGCAATTCAGTGGATGTTTCATAAAGAGGACTAGAACTTCAAGAAGCCTCCTGTGCTGGCTGAGGTGAGCCCTTTTGGTATATGTACACTACTGGGTTGCCTAGAAGCCAATTCGTGAAAAATAACAGCAGGATGAGAAAAAGAGTCACTGTAACCTGTGGAACAACAACATAAGAATCACCAACCCCTAGGCTGAGCTAGAACTGGAAGCCAGGAATACGGCAATGAGTTTCAAGATTTGCCCTCAGAAGCTGAACTGGGTGAGGTATGGGTTGGGGTGAGGGCACAAGCACTCATCCTACCTACCCTGCTGCTGTTGAGGAGCTAGAAGTAAAACATTGGTTAGGATTTTAACAGTTGGAGTAGCCTCCCATTATCAGATTAAGTGGGGGTCAGTTTTGCTTCTAAACTCAGAATAAGTTTGTAAACATGGGAAAGTCTAAGCCAAGAGATCTAAAGCTCTAGAAATATTAATGACATTTCTGGGAGTAAAACTACCAAAAATTATATCTTAAAAGTTTCCAGTAGTATAAAGTTCCCAGGCCGGGCGCGGTGGCTCACGCCTGTAATCCCAACACTTTAGGAGGGTGAGGTGAGCAGATCACCTGAGGTCAGGAGTTTGAGACCAGCCTGGCCAACATGGTGAAACCCCATCCCTACTAAAAATACAAAAATTAGCCAGGCATGGTGGCAGGCACCTGTAATCTCAGCTACTTGGGAGGCTGAGGCTGAGGCAAGAGAATCGCTTGAGCCCAGGAGGCAGAGGTTGCAGTGAGCCAGGATCACGCCATCGCACTCCAGCCTGGGAGATAAGAGTGAGACTTCGTCTCAAAAAAAAAGTTTCCAGGAAAGATCTTTGGGTCCTACTAAGCGTCTCAATTTTGAGTTATGAATACTTTGGTTCTGGGAAGTAACCTGACATTTGGTTTTGCTGGAATTAGGGTTTTCACTAGATTTCACTGCAATTAGGATTTTCTTCTAGATTTTACCAGCAGTGATCTGAAAAAGTACAGGCTAGTCCCAGAAATAGAGATGGATTTAGGATACTACACTATATTTCAAATGATTCTAGATGTGTAAATATAGTATGAACATTCTTGGAGAGGGGTGAGACAAACTGGACTTGCTGGGCCAACCCTGGCATGTTTTTCAACCCTGGCATGTAGTTGATAAGGATTGAAAATTCTGCTCCAGCCTAATGAGTGAACAGGATGGCTGCCCACAAAACCAGGTTATTAGTTTTACCTCATTGAAGCTCATATTTTCAAAGGCCCAAAGTGCTGTGCCGAGACAAATCCAAGTGCTGCTCTTGCCGAAGTGTGCACTGAAGTCCAGCTGTCCGTGCTTACAGCAGTGCCAAAAGTGGGGATTCCATGGACCAAAAACGGTGCCGTAAGGGAAGCCAGAAGAGTTGCGGTGCAAGATCCTGGGAGAGATTATACCAAAGAAATCAAGCCTTTTTATCCTGATGCTTCTAAGATGATGAGGGTGAGCTGTGACAGATGCCGTGGGAGGGGAGTTCACATACATTCCATGTCAAGGCATTTAGCTGATAAGTCCATCCTCAGAAAAGCACCTTTTTAAAAAGAAGTCCATTTTGTATATTAGAAGATGATGATGATGATGATGATGATGATGATGAAGAAAGCCCTGGCAGATACAAAGTTCCTCAGTATTTAAGGAGAAGGATCTCTTCCATGTCCCCTTGACATGACTGTGGCTATTGCCCAAACCTCAGCTTGAGAATATCATATCCGTATAATACTGAGAGCAGAAGATTTTTTTAAAGAGATATGGTAGTTTTAATAGGTTTGTTTAAAGAACTCTTGGGAAATTTCTTAACAAATTGTAATTGTTTTTATAAACCTTCCTACAGAGCTGTTTACCATTCATCATCACCATCATTTAATATCTATAAGTGCCCAGAATGTACAAGGTGCTATACAGCTGTTAAACACCCCCTCCCTGCAACTGTTTAAAATTAGAAAAGATTTTTGCATCACCCACTGCTAGAAGCTTTCCCCACGTAGGTGGGCTGCAAGGGCCTGTATTCCCAACATCCCATTACATGTTTCCCACTCCAGAAAGTCTCTGGGTTTATTCCAGCTTTTTATCTTGACGTGTCCCATCCACCCCCATGGTTTGGTTTTGTTTTGTTTTGTTTTTTAAATCAAGAAAGTTTCAGGGAATCAAAAGCGGTTGGACATTTTTTAACCTAGCAGAAGTACAGAGTCATATATTTTGCTACGAATATTGTTGTAGTACAGAAAACCCACTTTGCCCGTTAGTGTGTGGATAGTATGTGTGCGTCCGCACTCAGGATAACTTGAATGTTGAACCAGACATAGGGTTCATTTTTGAAAGGTTAAACCACACTGCTTAAGGAACTTGCTCCAAATACTACTTGGTTATCCCTTCCTTTACCAGTTAGAACTAAAGAGTGTGATGTATGAACACACTGGGTTGGGATTTTCTGTTGAGGATATGCAGGGCATTTTGGCATGAGGCAAATACAGAAGCAAGATTTCATTCTACTTGGTGATTTGAATCATGACAGTCCTCATTCCAATCTCTCTTTAATTCTCTCTGGCCCTGCCCACACTCTATATTTGAAAATCTTGTTTTTGCTCTTTCCGGAGCTTCACCCCTCTACTTACATATTGTAAAGTTGTATAAATCTATCATTGAAAGGTCCCCTCTGCCACCAGTGGCGCCACCCTTTGGTTTGCTGTGGTACTTTGCTGTGTACTCTGTGGTATCATGTTACTGTGTAAATAAATTCATTTTAATACACACTAAAAAACAGACAAATGCTTGTCCTTTTGGCAACTCTTCCACACTGACATGCTGGGGAGGGTTTGGTTGCAGACATGGTTATGTCTTGTCCCCCCAGGGTAGGTGCTCTGTCCATAACGCAGGAAATGGTGGCTTTCAGCTTGTGTGCCTTCTGCACTCTGGGTCCTCATCCCCTGCTGACATGGATTATATTTCTCTTTATTCCCTGCCTAATCTGAGGAAATCAGGCCCCAAAGAGAAAGCAAAGGCATTCTGCTTTTCCCAGACCTCAGAAGGCTGCAGGTTTGCTGTGTGAGATCGCCCCCTGGTGAGCAATCACCTGCAGGCTTCCTGGGTTTGTACTGCACGTTGAGAGGCTTGATTAGCTGGCTCTGGCTGACCCTCTCCGTGGAAATCAGAGCTATTCCGGTAATATGAGCGGGGGCAGGGCCTGGTACTGCATCATCTGCAAGATTCACATGCCTTTGACACAGTGATACACGGGCCTCACAAAGGCAGACAAGCTAACGTGTGGACACTTCAGCAGCACAGAGGAGGCCGCCTGGCTTAAGCAGGAAGAGTCAGCAGTGGTAGCAACAACTGCCGCATTATGAGAGGAGAATAGATGAAAAGGCAAACCTGTAGATTCTAAATTTAGAGCAGATTTTAGAGCACCAAACCCTTTGCAGTGGACACTGTCTCCAACCCAGTGTCTCTGCTCTTCTCCACTAGCAAGCACTCTGGAATTTGCAGATGCTGTTTTTAAGGCATACCCCAGAAGAGTGGCTGCCAGACTTGAGGTTTATGTTGCTGAGGAGCAACATAACAGAACCCATGTTGGTGTGGACCCAAAAGCTCTCTGTGTGTTGCCTGGGCCCAGGAGGAAGGGTCAACAGCAAGACTGACTAGACAATCCCCAGGGACACAGGCCCTGCCTGCTACAGCTGTGTAGCCTGCTTGCTGGAGAAGAGCCTAGGGAACTTCCCTTCTAGTTGTCAGCACAACACACTGGCTTCTGGGGGAAAGGAAGCAAAGAAAAAAGTAGGCAGTTGGGGTTGGGAGGTCACAGAAACAGAGCGCGCCAGGACCAGGCTGCTGTGTGAAGCTCCGCTGGCCTGAGTGGTCACCCTGTGTGCCAGGCCAAGTCTCACTAACGCAGGACTCCATAACAACTGTTTCAGTACTGACTGAGTGATTAAATTAAATATTAAAAGCTGAAGGGGCCACTGCCCTTATACGAAGGCTGAAATGTAACAAAAGCTCCACTGGGAGTTTTGCCTAGACCTTTCCTGGGCCTTGAAGCATGACAAAATAACGAAGGAATTCTTAACAGGACCTGTTTAGGATTAAACAAGTTTATCGGGGGTCTGAAGGAACTCCCCACACCTCCATGATTTAGCAGGAGACAAGATTAAGGGTAATCGCCCCAGCACTTGGACCCATTTAGATTAAGTAAACTTACTGAGGCTCCAGAGGAAGGTCTTCAAGACTCAGACCTTAGTTATAGATTGAAAGAAGTTGGCCCGGTGCGGTGGCTCACACCTGTAATCCCAGCATTTTGGGAGGCCGAGGTGGGTGGATCACGAGGTCAGGAGATCGAGACCATCCTGGCTAACACGGTGAAACCCCATCTCTACTAAAAATACAAAAAAGTTAGCCAGGCTTGGTGCCAGGCACTTGTAGTCCTAGCTACTTAGGAGGCTGGGGCAGGAGAATGGCGTGAACCCGGGAGGTGGAGTTTGCAGTGAGCCGAGATTGCTCCACTGCCCTCCAGCCTGGGTGACAGAACGAGACTCAATCTCAAAATAAATAAATAAATAGTCACCTGTCTTTAGGTGAATGCACACTTACACAGACATATAGCTTAGAAGGTATATAAGATGTGGGAAACCGTAATTTTGAGTTGATCTGGTGATAACTTCGAGGCCTTCTCCCTGTAACTGGTTACAGAAATAAAAACTCTCTTCTCTCCCAGTTCATCTGCATCTCGTTACTGGGCCGCAAGAATAAGCAGCCTGACCCCCAGTTTGGTCCAGGAACACCCGGAGCCCTGAAAGGATACAGGCCAGTGGATGGTGGGACCAGTTCAGGATTGCCCAAGCCAGACTCCAGGTGAGGTGGAACAAGGCCAGAAAAAACACTGAGTTTCTATTCTTCAGTGGGATCACTTTGTCCTTTGGTGTAACTGGAGAGCCTGGAGATAAATTATCCTATTCCCCTTCCCCATCACATCACCCAGCGTGGGATTCATTCCTGAGAATTCCGTTAGTGGTCCTCAGTGACACCATCCTGTCTGACTCTGGGTTGTCCAGAGGCGATGGGCCACTGACATTTGGATGAGGCCTTTGGCAGCTCCATGCCTGCAGAGTGTTGTCTTTCAACCTAAGCCACAGAGAATCTTGATTTCTTTCCTGCCCGGAGTGAATTGGTGTGGGGAGCTCTCCGTTGCCTGGGGTTGTAAGTGTGTACCTTCTGCTCCAGGAACTCTTTGCCTCCTCTCCAAGGCCTAGCAAATTATGCTTCCTTTTAAGTGAGTTTGCACTCTCTTCTACAAGGGAAGGAACTTCATTAGTGCCATAGGAGCCAAGAACTGCAGTTGGCAGATCACAAGTTGTTGTTAAGAGCAGCTCAAGGCAATTACAGCTGAAACTTAAAAATTGGATTTCACACTGGGTGGGAGGGTAGGAGGGAATTTGTTGCCAAGATCCAGTTCTCTCAAATTTGCAAACCTCTAAAAGGAAATAGGCTTTTTGGACACAAACTGACTTCCTTGAGATCCCAGATAAACCTCTCTACAGGTATGTGCACGGACACACACACACACACCAACTAATGGCTCCCTTGCCCTCTGGGAGGTGCATGGAAGCAACCAGAAAGCTGAGTGATAATGCTGTGAGGGCTTCTGAGGAATCTGCAATTATAAGGACCAGGGTCCTCTAGAGAAGTAACTCTCATGCAGGAAGTGGGAGGGGTATAGGGACTTGGGTTTTCCCCACCAGGACCACCCATTGCTCACCAGCCCACACTTGAGCTGGAGTCAAAGATAGAGCAAAAAACTCCAAGCCTATGGTTCATCTTTGCCCTGGGATGGGGGATGGGAGGCAAATTGTACCTCAGGTAAAGAGAATGTGGAGGGATAAAGTCACCAGGCCCCCCAGGGAGGGGCAAAGTTGAATGCCTTGAAGAGCTGAGATGCTTGTCTTCCAGGGTAAAGGAGTCTGTCTCTAGAAAGCCAGCCCTGGGGGTGCTTTCCCATGAACTAGCTTAACAGCTTAATTTTATCTTCACAATCTGGTGAGGTGGTTTCTAGAATTATCCCCATTTTACCCATGTGAAAACAAGCCAGAGAGCGTTTGTTTGCCCCAGATCCTTAGTAAGGGAACTACGATTTGTCCTCCAGCAGCCGTACTCCACCTCCCAGCTTCCTGGAGTGAGGGACAGTCCTCCCTCACTCTCTAGCTGTCACCCCAGTATCATCAGTGGCTTCTTGGTGTCCAGAGAAGAAAAATCCAATTGCTGAGTCTGTGTCCTCCACCTCTCATGCTTATTGCTGACTAAGTGTTGCAGCAGCCCCACTCTCCAGGCTGGCCTGGGAGACATGCATTGAAATTCTCTGCGCCCGCATCGTTCCTGTTCTTTTTCTCCCTGTTCTTCAGGGCCCCATTCAGCCAAGAAGCTTTTGGGATGATATCCATCTGAAATCACCAACTGACTCCCCAGCTTCAGCTCCTGGCCTGGTGTGTGTGTGTGTGTCTGTGTGTGCACCTCCCTTCTCGTGAGCTCCTCCAGGGAGGCCATGGCTTTAGCTGCTCTGCCTGCTGTCCTTGGTGTCTGACTCAACTAACAGGAAGAGAGGAGGAAGAGAACCGCCCCTGGCTGCTCCACTGGTCCAGGCCCTGGTCCAGGCTTTCCCACACATTAACCTCATTTGATCTCCACTACAGCCATTTTACAGATGAGGGAACTCAGAGTGGGTAAGAAACTTGCCTAAAGCTGCATAGCTGGTAAGTGGTAGAGCTGAGATTCAAACCTAGGCTTGAAGCCAGTTCTCCCCACCACCATACGAGTCTTTGTCTATTGGCTTGTTTTTGTGCCAGCGGATAGGCCCAGGCCTATGGGTGTTTGCTCCAACTGTGACAGACTGGGGTAGTCAAGGAGTGCTTCCTGATGTGGGCAGAGAGTGTGAGTGAGAAGAAAGGGCTGGCTAGGCTGAGCAGTCAGATCTGTAGCTTCCCTGTAGGGCCAGCACCTTTCCCTGTCAGACCTTCACTGAGCTCCTATGGGATCGCCAGGCCAACACAAGGCATTGGCACTGGCCATCTTTGAGACGTTTCCTCTCAAGGTCCCTGAGCAGACTTGCCTGTTTGCTCTTCATCTTCCCTACAGAGGGGCCTCCCAGGACTGCTTCTGGAACCACAAAGGCAACTAAGTGGCCAACAGCTGCCACAGAGCAACTGACAACCTTCTTTTCCTTTTTGTCTTTTTCTTTCTTTTTGGCTAATAATCTGCTTTCCATTCACCTACCCCCTCCACTCCCACCCTGTCATGGTAATCAGGGTTGTAAAGTCCTCAACCCCTAAGAGCTCCATGCTTGAGCAAATATATACAAGACATACGCATATAGCTGTAGAGTTCCACTCTCTTACAGAAATTAGATCTTACTGTGTACAATACTCTGCAAATTGCTTTTCTTACTTAACAATATATCATTGGCCAGGCGTGGTGGCTCACGCATATAATCCCAGCACTTTGGGAGGATCGCTTGAGCTCAGAAGTTAGACCAGCCTGGGCAACATGTTGAAACTCCATCTCTACAAAAAAATACAAAAATTAGCCAGGTGTGATAGCATACTACTGTGGTCCCAGCTATTCAGGAGGCTGAGGAGGGAGGATCACTTGAGCCTAGGAGGTCGAGGCTGCAGTGAGCCGTGAACTGCACTCCAGCCTGGGGAACAAAGTGAGATCCTGTCTCAAAACAAAAACAAAAACAAAAACAAAAAAATCATGGACACAGTATTTCTTAAAAGGTAGCTTCTCGCACTAAAAATAATAGCATTACATAACATACATGTATACAAATTTTATTATTATTATTTCCACTTCTTCAGGCATTCAGTCACATAGGGATGACTAAACAACAAAATATGAGAAACTACTAAGAAGTATAAAAGGAGATGCACAGATACAGAGATGAACTATCAGGTTGTCTCAAATTTTAGTGAAATTTGAATTTTAAATCTCAATGAGTTTTTTTTTCTGGAGTGAGAAACTTTACAAAATGGTTTTCAGAGTCACTTGGAGGAATGAATATATGAAAGAAACCCAGAAATTTTTGAAATTGAGGGCATAATTGAGCATATGAAAAAGCTATGATCAATAAAACAGTGTGATACAGGTACAAGAAAAAACAGATCAATGTAATAGAATAGGTAACCTAAAAATAGTATCAGTATGAAACTAGTATATGTAATATAGGATAAGTAAGACATCACTATATGAGAAGGGAAGGAAGTTTATCCAATAAACTGTGCTGGTACAATTGGTTAGCTATTTGAAAAATGTTAATCTGCATACTATAAGCTAATACAAATCCAAACAGATCAAACAGAGTTACATGCCACAAAGGAAACAAAAGAAAAATCTCAAGAACTAGAAAGAATGCCAAGTCAATGCATGTTTTATCTCTTGTTGAGAAAGGACTTTGTAAGCTAAGAGACAGTGGAAGGCGTCTGAAAGGGAAAGATCAATAGGTTTGACTAAAGGTGATAAACCTTTGTCCACGGAAAACAGCAAAAACAAAATCGAAAAGTAAATAACCCAGAAAAAAGATTTCAACACATATAACATAGGGTTAAAATTCTGAGTTATAAAGAGCTGATACAAATCATTAGGAACATAAAACACTAATAGGTGAGAACAGAGAAGTCACAGAAGAACCCAAATGTTTAACCTTTCTAGAAACAAGGGAAATAACCAAAGGTGGCATATCTAAAAAAAATTTTAACAGCTTTTTCTGATTGATTATAAAAATAATGCCTGTTTACAGTAGAAAATGTGGAAGGTAAAATTGACCCACTAGGTCACCATCTAGAAATGACCACCATTAACATTTACTGTATATCCTGCAACTCCTGTTTACTCTGCCTTTTTCTTTTTAAATTAAGATCATATTGTTGGCATCTCATTTTCCACCTATCAAATTAACAAAGCTTTTTTTTAAAGCTTATACTCCCTGCTGGTGACAGGGTATACAGTTCAGTCAATGTTGGTGCGATTGAATTGGATGGAAAGGGGCTTGATTCATCCTGTCCTGGGGTGTCGGGCAAGGACTGACTCCAGTAGTCAGCATGGTGGTGGGTAATAGAGATTTCACATCTCCAAGGTCAAAGTGACAGAGTCACCAGGGAGCTTTTCGAAAGGAAAGACCACCCAAGTCCAGTGACTCCAAGACCCCCTCCTCCCCAGGGTCCTTCAGCTGCTCTGAGCTTGTAAGGGGCCTCTCTGCCTGAATCTGGATTTAGCTCCAGGTTCCACCTCTGACAAACTGTGTCCTCAGCCACTCTCTCAGCCTTGGTTTTGATGGGGATTCCTACCTCACAGGGTCATTGTCAGGATGAAAGGACACAGTCTAGCAAGTGTGTTTAGTCCACTGCCAGGCAATAGTAAGTGCTCAAATATTGTTGATCAAAAAGGCAAACTCTGAGTGGGTATTTACTTTCTGTTTTTGTAACCAAGGACTCATCAGGGGATTTTTGCTGAACAAAGGTACTGTGAATTCAAATCTCAGCCTCATAAGAATCAGAAAACTGCTTGCAGCTTTTGAGTGGCAATTTCTCCAGCTTTCCAAATATCTCCTGGCTGAATTTCAGAAAGCCCGGTTGACAGTCGTTTCTCTGAACACCTCCTACCTGCCCATGGTGACATAGCACATCAGAGGCAGAAATGGGTTCATGCCTCTGAATCCAAGCCTGCCTTCCTCCCTACACAACCTGGACCCTTTATTGGTGGAGAGTCAGGCACAGTGGTAAACTGACAAGGCACAGGGCTGCGATGGGAAGTGGGGGGGTGAGGATGAAAGCAGCTGTCGAGGGCCCCTCTAGCTCTGGGCCTGTGTGCTCTTTAGAGGGTGTCTGTGTCCCGAAGCACCCCCTCCATCCCTCAGCAAGGGGCTGGCCCAGGCCCTCACCCTTCTTCAGAGCCCGCTGCCCACATCAGAGCCCTCATTTCGGCTCCCCTCATGACACTGCCTTGCATAATAAATGCTTCAGTTGAATGTACTTTATTTTGGGGAAAGTCATTAAACTCCTTTTGTGGAAACATTTTAATTGAATTAGATTGTTTTCTGATTGTAATAAATGTTAATTAATTGAGTGGGCTGAGTGTCCTTTGATGTAGCTGGCTTCTCTCAGTTTAATTAGGTGAATGTGGACTTATTTCTTTTTGCTATGAGTCTGTGGTTTAAATTTATCTTTTCAGCTAATAAAGTGATCAGGCGAATGCAGGGAGCAGATTATTTCTTATATCTGAAATTTAATAGTCTGCTTCGCTCACAGAGCCAAGTGGCAGCCTCTGCTTGGCATCATTGGGGCGTGACCCAGTTCTCCATCTTGGCTTGATGAGGTTTCTCCATTTCTCTTGGGAAAAGAAAGAAGTTTTAAGTTCTACAAACATGCCTTTATCTCAAGGATACTAGTCACCTTGGGGAGTGATGCTGTTGGTTCCCACAGGTGTGACTGACCTGAGAGGCAGGTGGTCTGCAAGGCAGCCAAGACTCCCGAGCTTTTCGTCCATCCCTGGAGCAGGCAGGCAGGACTTGGGTAGGTACTGAAACTCAGAACAGCCAGCAGACTCTGGCAGCTTCCTCATTGTAGAGATGCT
Organism: Pongo abelii; assembly: GCF_028885655.2. Taxonomy (NCBI): domain Eukaryota; kingdom Metazoa; phylum Chordata; class Mammalia; order Primates; family Hominidae; genus Pongo; species Pongo abelii. The sequence continues at coordinate 80,396,671 of NC_072001.2, read as the reverse complement.
GCAGCTGCAGCCCAGAGAGGGAGAGGGCATGCCCAAGGCCGCACAGTGTGGCCCTGGGACAGTAACACCTACATCCCCCAGCATCTCTGACTAGTATCAAATTCAGTTTGGGTCAGCCAGCACTGACATGAGCCAGACCCTTGGCTATGTGAGAGGGCAGAGGTAGGTCCAAGGTCCTCAGGGAGGTTGCAAAATAGTGACAGTCATGATGTGTAAACTGAAACAACCAGAGGGATCCATACAACATAGAAGACAGTGTGAGGGGCCAGGCATGTTACCTTGACTTGTGGATAGGAAGGGCAGTCTGGGAAGCCTTCTGAGAGGGGATGAGTCTGCACTGGGTTTTGAAGGATGAATAGGAGTTCCCCAGGAGGACAAAGTGTGGAGAACGTTATTGCAGACAGAGGCAACAGTATATGCAAAGCCAAGTTCATTCTGGCACGTGCTGCCAAACATGTAAGAGCCACAGGAGGCCCTCAGCAGAGGCAGGACATGCTCAGATTTGCACTGTAGGAACAATGTCTCAGGCTGTAGAAGTGGAGGAGAGACCAGAGTGAGAAATGAGGGGTATAAAGAACCAGGGGAGACAGGCTGGGCGCCCCCAGCCCAGCTCACTGCCATGGAGATGGAAGAGCAGGGGCAGATTCTAGAAATATTTAGGAGGTAGAGTCAACAGTTCCCAGTTTCCCAGAGGGTCAGGCCTCCCAAGGAGGCCCCAAGAGGGAGCAGGTGAGGATAAAGGAAGGGTGATGCCCTCTCAGACAAGTTCTTTGGCAACTAAATGGCTTGTGTTCCCCTGAATGGCGCTGCAAGGTGACAAGACTTGCAGTAGCAGTGACAGCTCACACTGAGCCGCTTCCTTAGGCCAGAAACCATTACATGTGATGCGTGATGAACTTTTTCTTCGTGACAATCCTGCAAGGGGGCTTCTTTTCCTACTCCATGTCACCAGGGAGGAAACCTGGGCATGGAGATGGACAATGACCTGCCCAAGGTCACCACGCCGAGGAAGTAGCAGAGCGGTCGCTCTCCCAGGCTAGCTAGGGCCTCTCTGAGCTACTCCAAACTGATGTGTGCTCCACATTCAAATAGGGCTTGCTTGACTCTTTACCCCAAATTATCCATTGTAACAGGCAATAAGAGTCTAGGTTTTCCTTTTAAAAATCAAAAGGCCTTCCAGCACCAAACCTCATTCCCCAAAGGCACGGGGGCCTTGGACCTTGGCAGCTTGTCCCTTTCTCATCCGTGCCCAGGGCCCCTGCTCTCCGGTGGGAGGAGGCGAGGAGTCCAGGCTGGGCTGCTTTTTTGCAGACCCCACAGAATAGTAAGATGGGCCTGGTTCCAACTCACCAACTCCCTGTGTGATCCTGGGCAAGTCCTTTCCCTCTCCAGGCCTCAGGAACTGACCAGGTCTGCATCAGCCCCTGCCAGGGCTGCCATGGAGTCTCCGGAAAGCCACATGTGTAGGACTTCGGGCACATGGTAGTTGATGGCTGCTGTAATTAAGGCTGCCTGGGCCTTGCTCCTGGTTCTCTCGAGGCCAAGGGGGTTTGAGGACACAGGACACAGAAAAGTGTCTTCACAGGGGCAGCCACTAACCCCAGAATTTGGCCTCCAGGCTCTGTCACCCAAGAATCAAGCTCACTGCCTATAGAGCCTCTTTCTTCAATAGGAACCCTTTCTCTGCAAATCCCTAGTTTGCTGGGAACCCCACAGGCACATTCTTTCCCGTCCACATGCCCCCACTGTCTCTGCCTGGCAGGACTATATTCACCCTTCAAGGCCTCAGTCTAGCCCACCTCCTCCCCAACCCCATGAGACTTCTCCCCACCCCCTGCCCTTTGGGTGCTTCCTATGGGTATCTGGCCCCACTCTGCCCTTCTGTGCCACTGGGCACTTTTCTGATGCTGGAGAGCTCCCAGGGCAGGCTCATGCCTCTGACTCGCCCAGAGCCTGCCAGAGTCCTCCCCTGGGTAGCTCCAGCTGAAGACCGTGGATGACTAGAGAAGGGAAGAAATTCACCGTTCCCACCGCATGTGCGTGTGTGTGTGCGTGCACGCACCCCCCTCCAACACACACACACACACATATGGTCCCTCTCCCATTTTGTGGCCACAGCTGGCCTTCTCTCTAGCTCTGCCCTGTCTGGCTCTGGGACCTCTCCCCACTCTGCCCTATCCTTCATCAGGCTGTTCCGGATGCTTATCCAGCCCCTGGGACATTCTCACCCCACCCTTCTCACTGGAACATGCCCTGACTTTGGGGCAGGGGCTGGCACTAGGCAAGCTGTCACTACACACCACAGTGGCCCTGTCTCTGGGAAAATAAATGGAACGTGGCTTAGGAGCTTGTCATCTACCGGTTCCAGGAGACTCCCACAAGAAAAAAACATGGAGGAAGCAAACCGAGATCCTTCTCAAGGAGGCCAGGAAAGTAGGCCCTGAAAAGCAGGATTAAGAAGCTTTTCCCTCTTCTCCCCGCCTGCTAGAGGGCAAAGCAGCAGTGGGGTTAACTGGTTCCCAATTGATAGGTTTCCTGTCACCCTTCCACCTCCTTCTCCTGCAGGATAGACCAGCTGTTGGGGCCAGATTAATGGCCACAATTAAAAGCAAAATGCCCTTGCTGTGGCCCACTCTTCTCCCACACCTGTGAGCCCGGAGGCTGAGCTCTAAGCTCCAGGAATGGGAGATTTGTAATGAAATCAGACAGGCCTCGTAACCACTGATGGTATCAGGGCCCAGGGGAGATGCAGACTTATTTCCTAATCTCCCGTGGAGCATCTGTCAGCCCCACTACATAGCAATGTCATTCCTGCGTGCAGCAAGGACCTTTCATGGGGCAGACTGTCAACTGCCTGCCTGGCTGCCCATACGCCCCTCCAAAGCTCCCCAAAGCCGCTTCCCCTTTCCTGGACTCAGGCTGCACAGGCATTCACAAATGCTCACACCCCACACACTCACATCCTCTCATCCATACACAATCATTCTGATTCATTCATAAATTGCCTACTGTGCCCCAATTGCATTGACAGACAAAAGAGAAAAATAAGAACATCTCTTTAGCAGTGTTGGAAAACAGAAAAGGGTATCATTGCTAAAGCAGTCACTTTGAGGGATTCCTAGAAGCAGAGAAGTGGATGAGAACAAGCAAAACGAGAGGCCCATTGATGCTGCACAGCTAGACAAGTCGGGGGGCTGCTTTCCCTACTAGAGCCCAAGGAGCTCCCCAACTCCCGGCAGCAGACCTGAGCAAAGGGGCCGCAGGAGGCCTCAGGAGCTGTCTCCATCCCGGCCTTTGTCCCAGGCTTTACTGGATTAGAACCGCGTGCTGAGTCCGCAAGGGGTTTGGGCAGCCTGCGTGGGACAAAGGGTATAGGACTCCACAATCCCCATAGAGGGAAAGCAGGGGAAGGTCTTGGCCCAGCAGTGGCAGCTTTTACCATAGCCTGCTGCTACTGCTGTCACAGCCTGGTCCCTACGAAGACACCCTGAGGTCCCATTAGCAGTGGCGGGTGGAGGGAAGCAGGTGGCATGGCCTGGACTCTGCCGAAGCAATGCATGGAGACCTGCCACTCCCCCACCCCACCCCTCAGCCCCAGCCTCAGTGTCAACCGCACTCCCTGACACCTCAGACTTGAGGCACAAGGAATCCTAGGGCTCCTGTCCTCACCCCGGCCATTCGCCCCCAGTTCATGCACTTGGAAAACGAACACTTCCTGCCTACACCCCTTCAAGAAGGGTCCAATTACATCAGGAAAACCTGCGTGCTGCAGCCCCCTTCTTGACATTCATAATCTGTCTTAGCTTGTTAAGGGCTCTGAGAAGTCTTGCAGCATCTTTTCTTGTATAATTTACATTCCTTGCAGTTACAGATCTTAAGCATTCAGTAGAATGAATTTTGACAAAAGATTACACCCATATAACCCACACCCACATCAATATGTAGAACATTTCATCACTCCAGAAATTCCCCAGGTCCACCCCACAGGCAACCACGTTATGACTTCTATAATGATAGATTCATGTTGCCTGTTCTGAAGCTTCACAGAAATGGATTCTCACAAAACATGTGCCCCTTCCGGTCTGGCTTCTTTCACTCACCATAATATCTGTGCAATGCATCCATGTTGCTATGTGTCAGTAATTCATTACTTTTCATTGTTGAGCATATTTTCTTGTAAGAATATACTTATTGCAATTTGTGTGTCTATTTTCTCGCTGGTAAATATTTAGTTTTTTTCCAGTTTTTACTGTGAGCAAAGCTGCCATGAACACTGTGTGCTAGTCTTGTTGTAAACAGATGTTTCATATTTTTCCTAGGCAGGTGTACCTAGAAATGGAATTTGCAAGTGTGTGCACACTGCCAAACTGTTTTCCAAAACAATGTATGAGAGTTACTGTTGCTCCACATCCTCGCCATTATTTCATATTGCTTCTTTAGGAACTTTTAAAAAAAAATGGTTTAACTTAGCATTTCCCACACTAATTGAGCCATTGAACTTCTAAAATTTTTTATTTAGTATTTCCTTATTTATTTAGAGGTGGAGCCTCACTGTGTTGCCCAGGCTGGCCTCAAACTCTTGGGCTCATGACACTGTGCCTCCAGAGTAGCTGGGGCTACAGGTGCACACCACCACGCCCAGCTGTACTTTAAGAAAATAATCCCTTTTAACATATAATGGAACAAGTGTTTTGTAAAATTTATTTTGGAAAATGAAGATCTAGATCTTTATTTATAAGTAGGAGAAACAAAAGCATTAGCTATAACAGTAAATCACCAGATGAATGAGAAGGAGAGGCTCAAAAGAGAGGGCAAGGCTGAAAAAGCTGAAGAAATGGCCTCCCATGAAAAGGAATGAGTACAATCGATCAGACTAAGTGTGAGGTTCAAGAGCATGTCACATAGATAAAACTAGACGGAGCAGGCTGCAATGAAAGAGAAAGATAATTTGGAAATGACCAACATGGCTGCCAAAATGAAAAACTTGAGAATTAATGAACTACACAATAAGCTCTGCCCCAAACTAGTGATACTTGCAGTTAAAGACAGTGGAGTAAAGGCGTCTCCACCCCTTTCTCCTCTCTGAAACCAAGTAAAACCTTAAGAAGAATGAGAAATAGGAGAGAAATGCTCTTTTGCACAAAACTTGGACACTCATAACACCAAAACATAATGTATGAATACTATAACAATTGGTTACTATCCTGGTCTCTCCAGATAGTATAGTATCAGGAGAGGATTCTGAGAGACCGTATACCCCTAGAGACCAGGAAGGATAAAACCGAAGACCCCTCTGTTGGAACAGCAAAGGTCAGAGTGTTTGGATGGGCTTCTGAACTTTCCTGAATGCTGCTTGGCCGTGTGGCATGGCTGTGGAGGGAGTGCTGAAAATGGGAAGGCAGAAGTTGCCATCCTTGCAGGAAGCTGGATGACCATCTGGTGGGTGACTGGCAGCCCTGCCACTGCTGGTCTTGCTGGCTAAAGAGAAACAAAGGCTGAACCACCACACACAAACCTGGGACACTGTGGTGGCTTGACCGTGGGTGCCCTGCTAGTCTGGGGTGAAGTCACACCCTGGGGAAATTGTGGATTAGAAAGTATATTAGTTCCTATGACTGCTGAAACAAATTACCACAAACACCAGCGATTTATTCTCTCACAGTTCTAGAGAGCAGAAGTCCCAAATCTGTGTTACTGGGTCAAAATCAAGGTGTTGGCAGTGGGGCGCCCTCCGGAGGCTTAGGGGAGAATCTGTTCCTTCCCTCTTGCAGTTTCCGGGGGCTGCCAGCACTCCTTAGTCTGTGTCCGCACCACTCCAATCTCTGCCTCAGTGGTCATATTGCCCTCCTCTCTCCTGTGTGTGTGTCAAATCTGCTCCTGCCTCTTTCTCATTAAAACACTCATGATTGCATTTAGGGCTCAGCCAGATAATCCAGAATAATTTCTCCATCTCAAGATCCTTAATTTAACCACATATGCAAAAATCTTTGCCATTTAAGGTAACACTCACAGGTTCCAGGGATTAGGGCTTGATATCTTTGGGGCCATTATTCAGTCTACCACAGAAAGCATCACAAGACAAAGCTCAAACGTGAGCTGCATGCTAGCTCAACTCACTGCTTTGGCCTCTGGCTCCTCCTCCATAAAATCTTTCATTTTCTTTTTTTTTTTTTTTTTTTTTTGAGGTGGAGCCTCATTCTGTGCCCCAGGCTGGAGTGCAGTGGCACAATCTTGGCTCACGGCAGCCTCCACCTCCAGAGTTCAAGAAATTCTTTTGCCTCAGCCTCCCAAGTACCTGGGATTACAGGCTCACATGCCCAGCTAATTTTTGTGTTTTTGGTAGAGATGGGGTTTCCCCATGTTGGCCAGGCTGGTCTCAAACTCTTGGGCTCCAGTGATCCTCCCACCTTGGCCTCCCAAAGTGCTGGGATTATAGGTGTGAGCCATCACAACTGGCCCTCCATACAATCTTCCTATAGAAAACTAGTCCAAAAAGACTAGAAAAAGCTAGTCAAAAATGAATGATAACAACGCATAAAATGGCAGGAAGGTCAAACATGTCCTTGTTGCAGGATAGCTGTGACTTAGCTAAGTACCTCTATTTAATGAGAAAGATCCTAATACTGGGCAGGCACCCACATATTCTTGTATGTACTCATACACAGACTTACACAACTCCAGCTACACACCAGTTACAAAATACTCAAAACAACAAGAGTCACATGGAAGGCCTGGCTAAGACATCTCAGGCAAATGCTGACATAAAGAAAGCAAGATAGGATATGTTTATATCAGACAAAGTAGAATTCAAGGCAAGATGCATTAAACAAGATAAAGAACTTTTTTTTTTTCCAAATAAAAGTACAGTGTGCCAAGAAGATGTGAAATGAAGAGACCTTTTACCGAGCAATCGTCTCAGTGGGAGGATTTATCATAACTTTCTCAGACTCAAATTGAGTAGAGAAAAGAGAAGGTTTGAATATCAAATTAAATAAGCTTTGTGTGTACTCTCAAAACAGACTACCTGTTTTCTTTTCAAATTCTCATGGAACAGTGAACTGACCACATACCAGTCCACAAAAAACTCAGTAACCAAAAAGTAGAAATCATATGAACCACATTTCCTGATCACAATGTAATCCATCTAGAAATTAACAACAAACAGATAATACCTTCACCCCAGGTCTAACCGCTTATAAATTTTCAAACATTTCTCCACAGCTCAAGTTAAATTAAAAGATAAAATTTGAGGCCAGGCATGGTGGCTCACACTTGTAATCCCAGCACTTCAGGAGGCCAAGGTTGGAGGATCACTTGAGGCTAGGAGTTCGAGACCAGCCTGGGCAACATGGTGACACCCCATCTCTACAAAAAAAAAAAAAAAAAAAATCACAAATTATCGGAAATTATTATTAACAATGAGAATATCATTGTTAGTAACTGAAATATTAAAACCTAGATAATAAGACTAAAGATTTTCTCACAGCAGTGGTCATAGTCTTAAACTCTTATGTGTAAAGTCAATAACTCATTCATTCCACAAATATTTTCTGAGTGCTTATTATAGGCCAGCACTGCTCTAGGTGCTGGGGATTGAACAGAAAGAAAGAGAGATTCTTTTTGTAGAGCTTACATTCAAATTGATAATGGTAAGAATTTGGGAGCGGGGGAGGGTGGAATGCCCTGAACATTCAATTCAAGAAGCTGGAAAGGTACAATAAAATACTCTCAGAAAAGCAAAGGAAATTACAAAATATATAAATTAGGCCGGGCGCAGTGGCTCATGCCTGTAATCCCAGCACTTTGGGAGGCTGAGGCGGGTGGATCACAAGATCAGGAGTTCAAGACCAGCCTGGCCAAGATGATGAAACCCCATCTCTACTAAAAATACAAAAATTAGTTGGGCGTGGTGGTGGGCGCCTGTAATCCCAGCTACTTGGGAGGCTGAGACAGGAGAATTGCTTGAACCCGGGAGGTGGAGGTTGCAGTGAGCCCAGATCGCGCCACTGCACTCCAGCCTGGGTGACAGAGCGAGACTCTGTCTCAAAACAAAACAAAACAAAACAAAAAACAAAAATATATAAATTAATGATTTAGAAAAATAAAGTAGAACTGATAAAATTAAGCTTTGATTAGACTCTATTGCATCTAAGAAAAAAGAGAAAACAAATATTTATCATTAGTAAAGGCAAGAGGGATTACACAACTGCAAATACAGAGGCAATTGTATAGATTATAAGCAAATAATATGTGCAACATGATGCTAAAATTTGAAAACTTAGATAAAGCAGATACTATGGATACAAATGGATATATTTCTAGAAATATATAAATTACCAAATAGGCTCAATAAGAGATAAAAAGCCTGAGTGGTGGAAGGGCGTGGTGTCTCATTCCTGTAATCCCAACACTTTGGGAGGCCAAGATGGGTGGATGACCTGAGGTCAGGAGTTCGCAACCAGCCTGGCCAACATGGTGAAACCCCGTCTCTACTAAAAATACAAAAATTAGCCGGATGTGATGGTGTGCTCCTGTAATCCCAGCTACTTGAAAGGCTGAGGCAGGAGGATCACTTGAACACGGGAAGCAGACATTGCAGTGAACCTAGACTGTGCCACTGCACTCCAGCCTGGGCAACAGAACAAGACTCTGTCTCAAAAAACAACAATAACAACAACAACAAAACCTGAGTGGCCCAGTTACTAGAGAAGAAATTGAAAAGATCGTTCAGGGTCTACCTACCAAAACACATAAATACCTAGATGACTGGAAGCAAAATCTGACAAACTTTCAACACACTGATAATCTTATTAAACTATATAGAACATAAAGATGGAAATACACTCTTTTGCAAGTCTGCATACCAAAATCTGATACACAAAACACATAAAGCAATTACAGTTCCAAGCAGGAAGGCTGGAGCACACACTGCCATTGTTGCAGCTGGAAGTGCCAAGCAGTGTTCACTTGGACACATGGGTGGGCTGTCACCCAAACACAGCTGTGGGGATATTTCACCTACTGTGGTCCTGTCCTCCTGTCACTCAAACTATGCTCCACATCTATGGCTTCAGGGGTGTTCGTTGTGGCCAGTTGACAGAGGAAGATAATAATTGAGTGGAGTTTACCCCAACTGGTTCAGTAAAAGTGCACAGCTGCAGTGTTACTCTCCCACTCAGGAGTGGCCCCAAAAGACAGTGTGGAGAACAAATCCTCTCAGGAGTGGAATTTAGAGGCTTACATCTTGAACACTTTCCCCAAAGGCCAGATGGCCTGAGATATAGATCTACACTGGCTCATGGGCAGTAGGTCATGGTTTTGCTGGACAAACAAGGACTCCAGAACAAGATGTGAGATTGGAGACAGGGTGGTTTGGGGAAGAGAATGTGCATGGATCGCTCAGAACTGACCCAGAGGCAATGAGGATTTGTGTGCCATGTGGATTCTCTCCAAAATGTCCTCACTGTGGAGCAAGTTCTCAATAATCAGGTGGACAAGAAGACCCACCCAGTGAATGAGTAAATGTCTATAAGTCTCTTTCCTCAGTCACCCTTGTACCTACTCAGGAATAAAGTAGTTTTGAATACAGCAGCTACCTATCCAAGTAAAGACCTGATGGCCTCTCCAAAGCTGAAGCAGCCACTGGCACTGATGAGGGTCTAACTTCCAGCAGTAGAAACCAGATTCTGCAAATCTGATATTATACCACAGTGAGGAGGACCAGTTAGCTACTTGATGGAAAGTTAGTTTCACTGGGGCTCCTTCCATCGTGGAGGGGCAGGAACTTGACATCACTGGGATAACTACTTATATTGGAGTTGAATATGCATCCTGTCTTTATTGTGTTTCCATCAACACCACCATCAGTGGCCTGAATAATGTCCTCCACTCTGTCGTAGCAATCCATACAACACTGTTTCTGCCCAAGGATCAGGTGTACAGTCAAAGAAGGGGAGCAGTGGGTTGATAGTCATGGGATTCACTAGTCTTTTCATACATGTAGGAGCAGCTGGCCCTATAGAACAGTAGAATGGACTGCTAAAGGATCAGTCCCAGCAGGGCGCGGTGGCTCACACCTGTAATGCTAACACTTTGGGAGGCCAAGGTGGGCAGATTGCCTGAGCTCAGGAGTTTGAGACCAACCTGGGCAATGTGGCGAAACCCCATCTCTACTAAAAATACAAACAATTAGCCAGGCATGGTGGTGCATGCCTGTACACCCAGCCACTTGGGAGGCTGAGGCAGGAGAATCACTTGAACCCAGGAGGCAGAGGTTGCAATGAGCTGAGATCGCGCCACTGCACTCCAGCCTGGGCGATGGAGCGAGACTGTCTCAAAAAAAAAAAAAAAAAAAAAAAGGGTCAGTCCCAGCACCCTGGTAGACAACATTTTGTGAATTTGGGACACTGTCTGCCAGCGTTTGGTATGTGAGCACAACCAGCAACCAATTTATAGTGATCACAGCAATCTTGGCACCAAAGCACGGATGTGGGAATGGTGCCCTTCACTAATAACACCTTTTCAATAAATGCGCTTCTTGTTCCCACAGCTCTGCGCTTGCTGGTTTACAGGTTTTGATATCCAAAGGAGTAAATCTTCAATGTGAGTAAAACACAATGGCTGCCTAAACAGGAAGTTAATACTGACAGCCCACCACTATGGGCTCTCCATGGTACTGGACAAACAGGCCCAAACAGAGGTCAAGGCTTTGGCTTCAATGACTGATTTAGACCCGTGCTGCCCAATACTATGGCCACTAGCCACACGTGGCTATTATATTTAAATTAGCTCGAATTAAACAAAATTAGAAGTTCAGTTCCTTAGACACACTAGACACCTTTCAAGTGATCTGTATCCGCATGTGGCTCCTGGCTACCATATTAGCCAGAGCAGCTATGGAACATTTCCATCTCTGCAGAAAGTTCTACTGGACAGCATTGATTTAGACTATCAAAGGTAATGGGGAGGTCACTGCGATGGGGGCATGAAGAAGTGAGGTTGACCTCCAGGAACCCTCTGTCCTGTCTGCTCATCCTGCTGTATACAGTGGTCAACATGGAAGAAGGTACAACAAACCTATTTAGGCAAGGGCACCAGGGCTTAGCCCCCTCAGGAATAATGGTCTAGGTCACCCTACCAGTAAAGAATGCCTGCCACCCAAGGTGTGGACGGAGGGCAAAGGAAACATGGAATAAATGAGGAGGGAGGTCACACATTCCTAACCACAACCATACAGAGCCTGTATGTTCTTCCTTGCTATGCCATGGGTATATTTATATATTTTAATAAATTTATTTTGTCTTTCCCTTTAATCCACTATTGTACACATTGCTTGCAGAATATTGAGACAGGAGTGGGACAGAATTAGAGAAGGAATGGATCTCACCCAGAAATACTGGACTTAGAGTTGTACAGAGTAACCGTTATTAGGCTGTTCTTGCACTGCTACAAAGAAATACCTGAGAGTGGGAAATTTATAAAGAAAAGAGGTTTAATTGGCTGGTGGTTCTGCAGGCTGTACAAGAAGCATAACACTGACATCTGCTTCTGGGAAGGCCTCAGGGAGCTTTTGCTCATGGTGAAAGCAAAGGGGGAACAAGTATCTCACGTGGCAAGAACCAACAACGAGATCTCCCGAGAACTCACTGTCTTGAGGACAGCACCAAGCCATGGGGGATCTGGCCCCTGATCCAAACACCTCCCCCCAGGCCCCACCTCCAGCACTGGGAATTACATTCGACATGAGATTTGGAGGGAACATGCAATGCAAGCTATATCAGTAACTGAGAAAAGAAGTGAAGATATTTTCAGATGTTAGGCTTCACCTTCTGAGGGAGGAGTGCTAAGTCACAGAAAGAAGGCAGAACTGTAATAAAACCTTGGTTATTTTGCCTGCCCAGAGTTTGATTCTCCCAGTAGCCTTCCCATGTTAGTTTAAGTAGAGTTGATTTCTGCTGTTTGCGAACCAAACCTCTGACTGATCCAGAAGTCTAAATGTTGGTAAAGAATAGACCACATGGCTTTTTGCAGATAACATGTTTGTCTTCCCAATCAACAGGAAAAAAAAATAGAAATCATGAAGGAATTTACTGTGGTGCAAAAAATAATAATGTTGGAGGTGATGGATATGCTAACTACCCTGATTTGGTCATCACACAATGTGTGCGTGTATGGAAACATCACACTGTACCCCACACATATGTACAATTACTATGTGTCAATATTTTTAAAAGTCAGGAATTTACTGTGGTGGCCAGATACAAGATTGCTTTCTTCTTTATCAGATTTATTCTGAAAGAAAATCTAATTTTTAAAACCTATTTTGGGCCAGGCGCGGTAGTTCACACCTGTAATCCCAGCACTTTGGGAGGCTGAGGCGGGTGGATCACCTGAGGTCAGGAGTTTGAGACCAACCTGGCCAACATGACGAAACCCCATCTCTACTAAAAATACAAAAATTAACCGGGCATGGTGGCATGCACCTGTAATCCCAGCTACTCGAAAGGCTGAGGCAGGAGAATCGCTGGAACCAGGGAGGCAGAGGTTGCAGTGAGCTGAGATCACACCATTGCACTCCAGCCTAGGCAACAAGAGCAAAACTGTGTCTAAAAAAAAAACCTATTTTCAATGTAAAATAAAACCAGACCCAGAAGGGCCTTAAATGCCCAACCGTTTTGTCCTGGAGGAGCTAAGCAGCCAGAGAAGGTGTGAGAGCAGCGAGGCCAGTGTTAGGAAGCCTGGTTGCAGAAGTGTGTGGGAGGGCAGGACCTCCCAAGGCCAGGCTCATTCCTCCGGGGAGGTGCCTGCTGCTGTCCCCTGTGCAGGGGCCTGGGGCTGGGCATGGCTTAGATCCATGGCAGTGCCAGCTGCAGTGCACTCTGGTGAGAGATGGGGGTGTCTCACCCACAGGAGCCAAAGGAGAGAGCAGGAGGGCCTGGGGTATTGGAAGGGTCTCTTGTGGAGTGTGAATCACTGCAGCCCTTCAGGCCACAGCAGATGCAAGTTTTGTGGTCCCTAACTTTGTACAATTTGGAGGCCTTCCTTAAGGAAAATAATAAAAATCATAAAGACAAAATTAACAGTTGGACACAGTGGCTCACGCCTCTAATCCCAGCACTTTGGGAGGTCGAGGCAGGTGGATCACTTGAGGCCAGGAGTTTGAGACCAACCTGGTCAACATGGTGAAACTGTCTCTACTAAAAATACAAAAATTAGCTGGGCATGGTGGTGCATGCCTGTAATCCCAGCTACTTGGGAGCCTGAGGCACAAGAATCGCGCTTGAACACTGGGAGACCGAGGTTGCAGTGAGCTGAGATCACATCACTGCACTCCAGCCTGGGCGGCAGAGTGAGATCCTGTCTAAAAAAAAAAAAAAAAGACACTATTAGGTACAAACATGAATAGTTACTTGGAATGAGAAAATAAAACAACCTACAAATCAGAAAAGTTGACACTACAAATATTACAAAATCCCCCCCAATAGCAGTATATTTTTTATTCAGTGCTTAATAAACATTTATAGTATCTTTTTTTCCCTTCATTTTTGCTACATATCTTTTGGCTGCTTTTTCATATGACAGTACTTTCGTGCTGCCATTTTCTATAAAGAGAATAGAAAGATAATTCACTGCTTGCCGTGGTATGATTGACTAATTTGTTATTTTATTAGTGATAGTTTACAAAAATCTATTTTGGCTTCATGACTTACTGGTAAAGTCGTGTACATTTTTAGGATTGTTGTCAAGTTGAGGGAAACCTTTATCAAATTTCTTTTATAAATGAGCTGTAAGATTTCAGGGTTTTCAAGTTTTCTTGTGTTGAGGACCAATCTTAAATACTCTGAATTGATGGTGCTCGTTAAGGAGAGCAATTCAGATGCACTTAAATTGCTACTACATTGCTTTGAGCTACATAATTGTGTAATAAAATTACTCTTATGTCACATACACTGTACTTATTGATGAGCACATGTAGGAGTTTTGTCGCAGGAACACTTGTTTCTTCAGGCTGTCTTGCTGTGTTGGTGGCAATTTCATGTGCCATTTCATCCGGAACTACCAGACCTTATCAGGACAAGATGCATCAGTTACACCAAGATGTGATTCCATATATTGGAGTGCATAAAACATCTAACTTCACACACAAAAGTACTTGCTGCTTGTAGAACTGCTGTAACATTCAAGCACTCACTATAAGCAGTGATTTTCTTTTTCTTTTTCTTTTTATTTATTTATTTTTTTTTTTTTTTTAGACAGGCTCTCTGTTGTCCAGGCTAGAGTGCAGTGGCGCTATCACGGCTCACCACAGCCTTGACTTTCAGGCTCAAGCGATCCTCCTACCTCAGCTTCCCAGATAGCTGGGACCACAGGCACGCACCACCACACCTGGCTAATTTTTGTATTTTTTGTAGAGAGAGGGTTTCACCATGTTGCCCAAGCTGGTCTCAAACTCCTGGGCTCAAGTGATCCTCCCACCTTGGCCTCCCAAAGTGCTGGGATTACAGGCATGAGCCACTGTGCCTGGCCTAACAATGGAATTCTGATCAATTTTATTTTGCATGAATGTCATTAAAGAGAAACTAATGTGTGGCACATGCGTCATGGTGTATGCTACATTATTGCATATATTCTTGACAAGAGAGAACTTTCATTTTGACTGGGCATGAGAAATGAGTCCCATGTTCTGATAGTGTAAGAATTTTCTACAGACAAACTTCTGGATTTGTACATTTCAAACTTTGTTTCTCTTCCACAAACTGCCAGTGGTGGGAGCTGACATCCATATTTCAATGTGGCGTCTGGCCCTGCACCATCATGTCACAATGACGGGTGAGTCAGCATGGTGAGTATTGGTGGATAGGAGGAGTATTCCTGGAAACCATTACTAAACCAGAATGGCTAGTAATAACTTTACACTGTAAGCCACATAAATAGATCCCACTAAACCAAACAAATATGTCTTTAATTCAACTTCCCTTTAGCCAGATCCCCAAAATGCCATGGCCATTCCAAACCATCCAACATGTGTGGAAATATGACACAGAAGTTGGAGTGGAAGAGACAGTGATCTTCACTGATTGTAGTCAAAACATTTTACTCCTACAGGTTTTACAGAAACGTTAGGACCATGTAAATACATTGCTAGTACCCCTCCCAGGGCTTTGGAGGGGGATGTCATTGAGCTTAATTAACATCACACTTTATCCTCCTTTGGCTTGGGCTGCCAGAGTGGGAACTGGGGAACCAGGGAACAGTCGCATTCATCATTCCTGTCACCACAGAGCTCTCCACAGTTCACACAACAACCCTCACACTCACCTTCTCATTTTCTTGCTACAACCCTGTCAGGCAGGCCTTGTCATTCCCACCTCACGGAGAAAAAGTGCAGGCCCAGAGACGAAGAACCCTAGGCCAGGGCCACACAGTTGGCAAATGACAGAGCCCAGCTCTCTGGTGTCCCAGTCCGGTACTCAGTCCCTCCACCAGGGTCCTACTGCCTCATCTGAGCCCATAGTCATCCTGACAGGGGGCAGGGAAGGGGTCACATCCCCATTTCATAGAGGTGATGGCCTTTATGTTCACCCATCTACACCCACAGGACAGTTGACAGGACATTTGGTGCACAGGAGTTTATTTAGCTCTTATGGCAGTGTGCAGGGAGTGTTATCCCCATGCTCTGGTGGAGGAAACAGAGGCTCATGGAGGTCACGTGGTCTGATTAGGAGTCGAGGAAGAGGCACCTGAAGTCAGGTCTCCGGACTCCTAATTGAGTGCTTTTTTGCTGAACTTTGCTTCTCCCCCTTTAGAGATGGACGGGACCTCGGAGTATCATCCAGCCCAATCCCCTTTCCACAAATGAGAAACCGAGGCCAAGAGGAGAAGCCAGGTCATACAGCAAGTTGGGACGGATGCCTTACTCAGCCGTCTGGTTTGCCTCTCTCCTTCAGGCACCCGAGAACCTTCCATCTGCTCCCTCGTGTCTAGGGGTCCCCATTGCAGGCTGGACCTTTACCCCGAACTTTGAGTGACCCATCCAGCAACAGCCTGTACCAAGCAATCCTGTGATTGTCGTCCTGTCAGAGTAAACTCCTCTACTCTGAAACTGTCTCCACCCACAGCCCAGGAAGAGGGAGACGGGTGCTAGGCAGCCCTGAGAGCCCAGAGTTACCACGTCCCCATGGCCACAGCTGATTGGGTCACACCCGATCCGGGAGAGCCAATCCAGTCTAAGCAAAGCCGACTGGGTAGGTGGCAAGCCTGAGTGATCGGAGAGAAGCCGGGACGGATGCAAATGCGGAGCCCGCTGGCAGAGGCGCAGAGGCACCGACCGACCGACCGGAGCGAGGAGGCCCCCAGAGACAGCCGCCGCCCTGTAAGTTTCCCAATCCCATGAGCCTTAGCAGTCCCTGTGTCTGTGCGTTAACACACTCCCCCACGGAGTCCCATGAGAGGGTTTTTGTGCCCTTCAATTTAGACATTATAGAATTAATTTATTTTTATTTTAAAATTATGGCTAATATTTATATGGTTCACAAATCAAAGCCAAATGAAAAGGAATACCTTAGGAAGTCTCATTCCCACTCCAGTTCGCAGACATCCTATTCTTTAGTCCCCCATGGGTAACCACTTTTGTTCATTTCTGGTCAGTCTTTTCCAGCATTTCTTGATGCAGATATAAGCAAATACCAATATATTTTCTCTCTCTCTCTCTTTTTTTTTGTTTTTTTTTTGTTTTTTGTTTTTTGTTTTTTGTTTTAGAAACAGACTCTTGCTCTGTCACCCAGGCTGGAGTGCAGTGGCACGATCTCAGCTCACTGCAACCTCCACCTCCCGGGTTCAAGTGATTCTCCTGCCTCAGCCTCCCGAGTAGCTGGGATTACAGGGAGACGCAACCACGCCCGGCTAAAACCACGCTTGGCTAATTTTTGTATTTTTAGTAGAGACCGGGTTTCACCATGTTGGCCAGGCTGGTCTTGAATTCCTAACCTCAAGTGATCCTCCTGCCTCAGCCTCCCAAAGTGGTGGGATTATAGGTGTGAGCCACCGTGCCCAGCCCCAATATATTTTCTTACTCTACCCTCCTTGCCCAAAGGGAGCATTTATTTGTGTTCCTTGAAAAAGAAGCATCTGTTGTGCCTTGCCTTTTTTCACTTAGCAATCCTAGAGACCTTTCCATATCATGAAATGATGTATTTTTGTTTTGTTTTGTAGAGCTAGGGTACAGTCTTGAACTTCTGCCCTCAAGCTATCCTCTCACCTGGGCCTCCCAAAGTGCTGGGAATTAGAGGTGTGAGCCACCATGCCTGGCTCTGAAATGATGCATTTTAAATTCCACTGAAATTATTATGTCCTGGGCTCCTGGCAATAGAGATACCATAGGCTGAAGAGAAATTTTGTTGGGAATTTCAGTATTTCCAAAATCCCAAAAGTCTTCTTTTCCTCTCCACAGCAATGCTTGGAGGTGTGCAGTCTAGTCTACTGTAAGTCACATGTGGGAGGGAGGGAGTGGATGCTCTCCAGGAGCTGGGAGATGAAAGAGAGACATACAGGAGTGAGAGGAGTGTGGGCTTATGCTCAGACAAGGGTGAAGAGCAGCTGCGAGGGGGCTTACCCCACCTTGAGGTTGAAACTCTGGAGAAAGAGAAGATCCTATATTGTATAAACCCTACATAAGCAAAGTGGGAACCCAAAGTAGGAGACTGTCTCTCTGGGAACCCTTGAGCCAAAAGGTCAATTCACTGGAAGCCAGCTGACCCCCAAAGGGTGAGATGAGCCCCAGAGACTTCATGTAAGACAAAAGTGCAGCAGTATCCAGAGCTGCTTCTGGTCTGTCTCCTGGTGGGGAGAACTGAGTAGAGGAAGCATCAACTGGTGTCTGCAGGAGTCAGGAGGTGCCTGGCCTAGGGCTTGGTCATGGCAGGGATAAAAGCCCATCACTGTTATGTTCTACAAGGCCTGCTGGCCTAGGCAACTCCTCAGCTTCCCCCCACTCTTCCTATGAAGTTCAGAAATGAGTTTCTTAACCAGCTCAAGTTGCTCAGCTTATTTTTCTCTCACCCAGCAATTGCTCCCCCACCCTGAGTTGGCAGCTGTGAAAACATAAACATTGTCAAAACCTCCCTTGCACCTCCCCCGTCTCTCCCTGTCCCCAGTACTGCTGGGCCCACCTCTGTGCCCTGCTCCCGAGGGTCCTCCCTCATCCATGGCCTCCATCCGGGCAGTACCCAGGAATGTGGGCCCAGGACAGGCAGCTTCCCTGTCCCTCGGCCCATCCGGGGCATGGGGGAGGCACAGTTCAGCTCTCTCCCTGGGCTCTGGTGGACACACAGCATCTCAAGTAGCCCTATCTGGATTCCTAGACCCTGGCACAATCACTGGCAATTGGTGATGTGGGGAAGGGATCTCTACCCCCTGCCTCTGTTTCCAACCCGAACTTCAGGCTTCCCTGGCCCCTGGGCAGTGCCCTCACTCCCCTGCCTCTACTTGATCCCCAGTGCTTAGTGGATTTGTGCCCCACCTTGGCCATTAGGGCTCCCTGCGCCTCCCTCTTGGAATAACACTTCCCATCTACTCTTTTCTCCTTCTTCCACATTTCTTTTTCTTTTTCAAGATGGAGTCTTGCTCTGTTGACCAGGCTGGAGTACAGTGGCACAATCTCAGCTCACTGGAACCTCCGTGTCCCAGGTTCAAGCGATTCTCCTGCCTCAGCCTCCCAAGTAGCTAGGATTACAGGCACCCATCACCACGCCCAGAGAATTTTTTTTTTTTTTTGTATTTTTAGTAGAGACAGGGTTTCACCATGTTGGCCAGGCTGGCCTCGAACTCCTGACCTCAAGTGGTCAGCCCACCTTGGCCTCAAGGTGTTGGGATTACAGGCATGAGCCAACATGCTTGGCCGGTCACCTCCTCTTTTAAGGGACCCCAAAGTGCCTTTCTTTTCTCTCCCTTCTCCCCTCAGATTACAGGGCCATTCATTAAAGTCAGGTGGTCTTTCTACAGAAGAATTTTTGCTTCAGTAGGCAGTTCAACTGAGATGCTGTTGAAAGTGTCTATGTCCCTGCAAGGAGGGATTTTTTTTTTTTTTTTTTTTTTTTAACCGAGTCTCACTCTGCAACCCAGGCTGGAATGCAGAAAAAGTATTTGATAGAATTAAATACTCATTCATGGTTTAAAAATAAAAAACTTCTTAGCAAACAAGTAATTCTTAAAAATAATCTTATAAAGGCGTTGTAAAAAGCCCTATAGCAAACATCACATTGAGTGGTGAAATACTGAATGTTTTCTTCTGATATTAGAAATAAATCAAGAAGACATGCTATCGCTACTTCCATTCAACATTGTGCTGGATTTTACCAGTGCAATAGGGCAGGAAAAAAAATAAAAATCTGATGTCTTATGTATTGGAAAAAAAGAAATAAAGTTGTTATTATGCATAGGCAACATGATTATGTACATAGGAATTTTTTTTTTAATCTACAGATAAAGCCTGGCACAGTGGCATGTGCTTTTAGTCCCAATACTTGGGAGGCTGAGGCAGGAGGATTTCTTGAGCCCAGGAGCTCAAGGTTCCAGTGCACTACAATCATGCCTGTGAATAGTGTCCTCCAGCCTGGGCAACATAGTGAGACTCCATCTCTAAAAAAAATTTTTTTTAAATCTACATACAAACCCTTAAAAATCAATAAAATTTATCAAGGTTGCTGGATACCCTCTCTATATACAAAAAACAGTAGATTTCTTTTTTTAATCTTTTTTTTTTTTTTTTTTTTTTTTTGAGACGGAGTCTTGCTCTGTCACCCAGGAAGGAGTGCAATGGCACAATCTTTCTTAGCTCACTGCAACCTCCTCCTCCTGAATTCAAGAGATTCTCCTGCCTCAGCCTCCTGAGTAGTTAGGATTACAGACGCCCACCACCACACCCAGCTAATTTTTGTATTTTTAGTAGAGACACGGTTTTGCCATGTAGGTCAGGCTCGTCTCAAACTCCTGACCTCAGGTGATCCACCCACCTCGGCCCCCCAAAATGCTGGGATTACAGGCATGAGCCACCACGCCAAGCCAAAAACAGTAGTATTTCTACTAATAGCTACAAATAATTAGAAAGTGAAATTCTAAAAATGAGACCATTTACAATAACATCAAAGCAAGACTTATCTAGAAATAAATCTAATAAAAGATGTATAAAACTACATACTACATCACTGAGAGAAATTAAAGAAGACCTAAATAAAGGGTGAGAGGGATATGGATATATCACATTCATGGATTGGAGGACTCAAGAATATTCATAGCAGCGCTACTCTAAATAGCCTAAAAACTGCAAACAATTGGCTGGGCGTGGTGGCTCATGCCTGTAATCCCAGCACTTTGGGAGACCGAGGGGGAGTGGATCACCTGAGGTCGGGAGTTTGAGACCAGCCTGGCCAACATGGTGAAACCCCCATCTCTACTAAAAATACAAAATTAGCTGGATGTGGTGGCACATGCCTATAATCCCAGCTACTCAGGAGGCTGAGGCAGAAGGATCACTTGAACCCAGGAGATGGAGGTTGCAGTGAACCGAGATCGCACCATTGCACTCCAGCCTGGGCAACAAGAGCGAAACTCTGTATCAACAAACAAACAAAAAACAAACAAACAAACAAACATTGCAAATAATCCAAATGTCCCTCAACTATAGAATAAATAAATTCATTGTGCTATAATTATACAATTGAATATGAATATTCACAAGAAATTAATACACTTCTGCTTCATGCAACAACATACATGAAACCCGTAAATATGATGTGGAGTGAAAGATGCTAAACACAGAAGATCATGACTCTTTGTGATTCATTTATATGCAAGATTTTATTCATAAAAAGTTCAAAAGCAGATAAAACTGATCCGGTGTTAGGAGTCAGGATAGTGGTGGCTCTTGCTGGGGAGTAACGACGGCAAGGGCCCAGGAGAGAAGGTTTCTGGGGTGCTGGCCACCCTCTATTTCTTCATCTGGGTGGTGGTTTCACAACTGCTCTCGCTTTGTAACAGTGAAGCCATGCATTTATGGTTTGTGTACTTTTCTGAGTGTATGTTTTAATTCAGTAAGAATTTTCATTAAAAAAAGTAAGGGCCGGGTGAGGTGGCTCAGGCCTGTAATCCCAGCACTTTGGGAGGCCGAGGTCAGGAGATCGAGACCATCCTGCTAACACGGTGAAACCCCGTCTCTACTAAAAATACAAAAAATTAGCAGGGCATGGTGGCGCATGCCTGTAGTCCCAGCTATTCGGGAGGCTGAGGCAGGAGAATCGCTTGAACCCGGGAGGCAGAGGTCGTAGTGAGCCGAGATCGGGCCACTGCACTCCAGCCTGGGTGACAGAGCAAGATTCCGTTTCAAAAAAAAAAGTAGGAATTGGCAAATTGTGATGTAAAGGACTTCTATGGCTCCTTAAACTCAGTGACCTGGCTGTCGTCCGTGTCATGTGCTGCTGAGCAGTAGAGCTGAGTACTTTGTGTTTGTTTTCTCATGTAATCATCTCAGATTAAATGCACTCTGTGAAATCGGTATTATTCTTTTTTTTTTTTTTTTCTTTTCGAGACGGAGTCTCACTCTGTCGCCCAGGCTGGAGTGCAGTGGTGCGATCTCGGCTCACTGCAAGCTCCGCCTCCCAGGTTCACGCCATTCTCTTGCCTCAGCCTCCCGAGTAGCTGGGACTACAGGCGCCTGCCACCATTAGCCCTGCTAATTTTTTTTTTGTATTTTTAGTAGAGACGGGGTTTCACCATATTAGCCAGAATGGTCTCGATCTCCTGACCTCGTGATCTGCCTGCCGCGGCCTCCCAAAGTGCTGGGATTACAGGCATGAGCCACCGCGCCCAGCCGAAATAGTTATTATTCTTATCACCACCCCCATTTTGAAGAAAACACAGCAGTCCTCTCTTATCTGCAGTCGCACTTTCCATGGTTTCAGAAACCCACGGTAAACTACGGGCTGAAAATGTTAAAAGGAAAATTCCAGAAGTAAACAATACGTTTTAAATTTTGCACCATTGAGAGTAGCATGATTAAATCTCTCGCCATCCTGCCCAGGATGTGAATCCTTCCTTTGTCCAGTGTACCCTCGCTGTATACACCACTCACCCATTGGTCACTCAGTAGCCCTCTTGGTAATTACATGAAAAACACAGTAGACATAGGGCTCTGTACTGTCCTTGGCTTCAGGCACCCACTGGGGAGCTTGCAACTTACCCGTGAGGATAAGGGGGACTGCTATACTAGCATATATATGTGTGTGTGTGTGTGTATGTGTATATATATACACACACATATACATATATACATATGCACATATATGTGCATAGATACATATACATATATGTATGTATAAATATATGTGTACATATACACACATATACATATATACATATACACATATATATATTTGCTAGAGAAAAATATGCGTGTATACGTATGTGTGTGTATATATATATACACACACACACACACACATATATATATATATTTTTTTGGAGACAGAGTTTCACTCTTGTCGCCCAGGCTGGAGTGCAGTGGCACCATCTTGGCTCACTGCAACCTCCGCCTCCCAGGTTCAAGTGATTCTCCTGCCTCAGCCTCCCGAGTAGCTGGGATTATAGGCATGCACCACCACGCCTGGCTAATTTTTTGTATTTTTAGTAGAGACGGGCTTTCACCATATTAGTCAGGCTGGTCTTCAACTCCTGACTTCAGGTGATCCACTGGCCTTGGCCTCCCAAAGTGCTAGGATTACAGGGGTGAGCCACTGTGCCCATTCTATACTAGCAAATATTATTCCTCATTTTACAGGTGAGGAAACTGAGACCCAGAGAGTTTAAAGTAACTTGGCTAAGGTCACCTGAGGAGTAAGAACCAAGAGTGAAATCTCAGCAGTTGGTCCCAGGACCCATGCTCTTTGCCGCCGCACTGACTCGGCCTGTCAGCTGTGTGTCTATTCCACTCCTTTCCCAGTTCCTGGAAAAGTGTTTCCCAAGCTACATAATTCATCCCGCAATTCATGCGACATCTTTGCCATGTTTGATGACGCGAAAAACAGTAATGACTCCTATTGTATTCCAGCACTTGCCAATAAGAGACAGACTTTTAAAGAGCTTGGGACATGGTGCCAGGAAAATAGCTAAACAAAAGGTCTTCTGTATTTTGTCAGTAGAAGTGGAGTTGTGTGGGGCAGCACAATATGCATTTTCATTGCCAAGAAACTTGCATAATGATTTTCTGCCTCTTTAAAGGCCTGAATGTATTAAGGCTTTTTAATTGGTAAAGAGTAATACACGATGCAAATGGAAGGTATTATCCATCCCCAGCACCTCTTTGTGTCATCTTTTCTCTAGGAACTGTTAAAATGTCTCAGTTCACTCTGCATAAAAATTCGGAGTAATCAGTGTATTCTCTAAAAATGCAGAGAAAAGTTTTAAGGAAATACACTAGATTATTAATAATAGTTATCTCTGGGTTGTTCTTGTAGATTCAAATTTTCTATAATGGATATATGTCAACTTTGAATGCAGAAAATACTTTTCCAATCAGGTTAAAGTATATAAAGTTTTATAAAATCACATAACTACAATTATATTGAAATGTGTACATAGTAAAAGACTGGGAGAAATTGTTCATAGTTTTTTTTTTTTTTTTTCCCCTGGATGTAGAGAAATGAATATTTTTCTTTCTTCTATTTTTTGGAATTTTCCGATTTTTCTACAACAATCATTGTATTCATCAGGATTCTTGATGATAAATTACAGAAATAGACTCCAGCTACCTTGAGCAGGAAAGGATTTATTGTAAGAACATTAGGTAGTTCCAGCATCCTTTGGAATGCTGGAAGCTGTGGAAGGTTTAGTAGGAGGGATCTCAGCCAATGTCAAACCACAGTGATGGTGTGTTTAGGAGGCTGTTGCCGGCACTGCCACCCCGGCACACACAGTCGGCGCTGCTGCCAGACTCAATGCCTGCACTGCCACCGTAAATACTCTTACTGTCCCTGTGTCTTTGCGTCACTCCCTGAAGGTCCAGATTTCTGGGCAGGATCATCTGACTTGCCAATATCTATCACATGGCCATGTTCTAGCTGCCTGAGTGCAGGGAGAAAGACTGTCAGGCTCCAGTCTGGGTGCCCCCAAAATTCATACAATGGGGATCTTCCCAAACAGGTAGGGCGATCCAATGCAGGATAGCACAAAAAAAGACAAATGGCCACAAGCGGGTATTGTTATTATTTGCAATGGCCCAAATCATACTACAGAGCAGATTTAAGAAGGCACAAACCAGGCTGGGCACGGTGGCTCACGCCTGTAATCCTAGCACTTTGGGAGGCCAAGGCGGGTGGATCACGAGGTCAGGAGATCAAGACCATCTTGGCTAACACGGTGAAACCCCGTCTCTACTAAAAATACAAAAAATTAGCCAGGCATGGTGGCAGGTGCCTGTAGTCCCAGCTAATCAGGAGGCTGAGGCAGGAGAATGGCGTGAACCTGGGAAGCAGAGCTTGCAGTGAGCCGATATCGCACTACTGCACTCCAGCCTGGGCGAGAGAGCGAGACTCCGTCTCAAAAAAAAAAAAAAAAAAAGAAAGGCACAAACCACCACAAGCAGGCATTGCTTTACAATGGAAAGAAAATGAATAAGCCTTTTCTTTTTTGGTAAAAGATAGACTCTTTGTGTCATACAACATGGATCAGAGTGAATTTTACTTCACACAGTACGGGTTGAAAAACAGAGTTTATTAGGGCAAGTTATAGGCCAGGGGTCAGTAAGCGAAGTCACAATTGCTCCATCCTCCCATCTTCCCCAGACAGGTGTGCCACTGTCAGATGCAGCGAGACAGAGTGGGTCTGTGCTTCCTTGGGAAGGACTTCATGCCCTCAGTTGCTCTCTTTCTTAGCAACTTTGTCAGTGGAGGTAAAATCAGACTTCCTGAGCACTGGGCAGTAGGAATTTGGAGTTCCAAGAGTTACCCAGGAAGGCTAATTTTCCAGTAAGAAGGATCCTCTCAGTGGGTAGAAGGGGTCAGTGAGGGACGACTGTGGGTCATAATATCCAAGTCTTGGCCCAGGGAAAAGGATGGGTGGACTATTCATGAAGCTAAGGAACACAGGTAGAGGAGAGGCAGGTTGAGGGGAAATGATGAGTTCAGTTTGGGACCTGCCGGGTCTGGCACACATATAAGTTAACCCCATACAAGGTTATGGTATGGTCCCCGTTATAAACTCTCACAGCAGCCTGAGGGTCTCCTTTGTATTGCTTATCCCAGTTGCAATTAGATAAATAATTTCATAATTAGCATTGAATCTCTGCTCTGGATTGCAAGCTCCCTGGGGCCATCGCACACCCAGGTCTAACCACTGTGTTGCTAGAACCACCCCCCAGTACCTGGCATAGGGTTAGGCACAGAGTAGGTAACCAATAAATGTGTTGAATCAATAAATGAGTCCACCTGGAGCAACGCAGCAGGCAGTCAGATTCATGGGAAGGAAATTGAGAGAAAGACCTGGGTTGAAGCTGTAGGTTCAGGAAAGTCCTGCACGTGGATAGCAACGGAATCCAGTGCTCTGGGTGAGCTGGCCCAGGTTGGTTGAGAAAATCAAAAGACCAAAGCCAGAACTCTGGGAGACACCAACATCCAACGGGTGCAAGGAACAGGTGCTGCTGCAAAGGCAGACAGTGAACTAAGAGATGATGGTGTTATGGAAGCTAAGGAAAGGCAGAGTTCTGAGTACGAAGAAGTCAACAGAGCCAAATACAGCTAGGTCTCAGAAACAGTAAACTCCGATGGTTACAAAGCACCTGTGTGCCAGGTACTTTTCTGACAGCTCTATGTGTATGAACACACTTAATTCTCACAGCAATCACATGATAATTAGGGAAGTAATGTCATCATCATTTTCTCCCTATGATGGAGATACTAAGGCACAGAGAGAGGACCCAGCTAGGCTACCTGGTCCCCGAGCCTGTGCTCTTAACCATGATATATGCCACCTCAGAGAAGGGGTAGCAGATAAGTCACTGGTAACATTGACAAGAGCGATATCGGTGGCACTGTGGGGGTGATGCCACATGGCAGTGAGTCAAAAAGTGAGGCCGGGCACGATGGCTCACGCCTGTAATCCCAGCAGTTTGGGAGGCCAAGGCAGGTGGATCATGAGGTCAGGAGTTCAAGACCAGCCTGACCAACATGGTGAAACCCCGTCTCTACTAAAAATACAAAAATTAGCCAGGTGTGGTGGTGGACACCTGTAATTCCAGCTACTCATGAGGCTGAAGCAGGAGAATCGCTTGAACCTGGGAGGCGGAGGTTGCAGTGAGCGGAGATTGCACCACTGCACTCCAGCCTGGGCGACACAGCGAGACTCCATCTCAAAAAAAAAAAAAAAAAAGTGAGTGGGAAGCAAAAGAGTCAAGGGCAGAAGTCCAGCCCCTTGCTACAAAGAGGGGCCCAGCTGCACCCCCACCACCTGGACTCTGCATCCTCAGGTGATCTGTGTGCAAGGCGAAGTCTGAGAAGCACTGGATGAGATGACTCTTTTAGGAACCTTGGCTAAGAGAAGAAAGAAAAAGTAAAACACGGTGTTTAAGTGAGAGGCTTTTCTTTTTAGGATAGGAGAGGCATGACCACGCTTGTAAACTCAGAAATGTGGTTTGCAGCCCTAACAGCATATTTGAATCACCTGGTGTGTTTTTGAAAAACAACTGATTCCCTGAGGCTCACCCCCAGAGAATCTGATGGAGTTTGTCTGTGTGGCCCAGATGATTGTAATGTGGTGGGGGGTGGTCTGAGACCCACTCAAGGAGAAGGCACAAGGAGGACTTGATTAGACCTTGGCAGGGAAATGAGAAGGGACATGATGAGGATGAAGAAATGCAAAGGAGATGTTTTGGAAAAGGAGGAAAAGCAGTCAGAGCAAAGCAGACAGAGAAATTTACAGAGGGTAGGGGCGTCAAGAAGATAGATGTTCAAAGGGAATCATGTTTGAGAGCCCATCATTTTTCTTTCTTTAACTAGGACCTCCATGGTATGGCAAGAATGGCACTTGAAACACTTACATGGTGTTACTGGTCTGCTCAAAGGCTTGCGCCTGGCATAGTAGGCTGTTGGTGATCTGGACTTGCTCACCTCCAGCACACTAGGCTCTCTGTCTTCCCCTTCCTACAGCACAGTGATCATGTTCCAATGTGAAATGTTGCAATGCAAAGAGATGTTTCTGTAATCGTTGCGAATCTTGGTCCAAAACTTACTACCCTGGAATAGACCTTGTTCCCAACCACTCACCCACACAAACATGTCTCTGCCTTGCTAATGCCATAACCAGCCTTTTCTCCTCTCTGACTCTTCTGAGATCTAGCCCAGCGCCTGGCACAATAAGTTTCTCCATAAGTATTTGTTGTTTTTCTTTGCACTTCTCACCAACAGTGCTGCCAAGATTTTAACCTGGTCAGGAGAATCTGGTCAGGGAGAGATTAGTGTCTCCAACCTTCCTAGGGGAGAATGGGCTAGGTAGAAAGATAGCACTCAGAGTGCTCTGAATCATCTGTAAGGGTGGCATAGTAAACGTAAGTCATAGGAGGAGAGTGGCTTTGGTCCACCAGAACCTCCCTAGGGACCCATCTGCGTCCAAGGGCGGCCAGAGGCCAAGAAAAGGCGCTGAGGCCTTGGCTCCTTTAAGAGGCGTGGCCTCACTGCAGCCTCCGCAGAGGCGATTGGCTGAAGCGGCCGGCCGCGGGGGGCGGGACTCGGTTGCCAGGGAGCGGCGCGGGCGCCCTGAGGGGACTGCGGCGGCTGCGCGGAGGAGCGAGGCGCTTGCTGGGGTCGGGGCTGCGCGACGGCGCAGGGGCTGCGGGGAGCGCCGCGCAGGCCGTGCAGTTCCCAGCGAGGAAGCGCCGGCGCCATTGCCGCTCTCTCGGTGAGCGCAGCCCCGCTCTCCGGGCCGGGCCTTCGCGGGCCACCGGCGCCATGGGCCAGTGCGGCATCACCTCCTCCAAGACCGTGCTGGTCTTTCTCAACCTCATCTTCTGGGTGAGCGGGGCCGGGCAGAGCGAGGGGCCGGCGGCGGGGCCGGGCGAGGCCGCGGCGGAGGCGCCCGTGGGGGCCGGGCTTGGGCCTGGGCGGGCGCGCGGAGGCCGTGCGCGGGCCCTCAGGCGGCTGAGGCGAGGGGAGGGCCGGGTTTGAGGTTGTTTCGCGAGGTTCCTGCCGGACCAAGCCGGGAGCCCGGGCGCGGAGGACAGCGAGGGGAGGCCCTCAGGGACTCCACGGCCTCCAGCTGGCGCCTCCGCGCTCGGCCCACGCGGGCTGGCTCAGTGCCAGGTGCCCCAGGCTCCCCTCTGGAGTCGCCGGCTGGACGGAGAGCGCTCATTGCAGACTGTAACAGGACGTCGGGCTCGAAATAGCATCTTCCCCAGAGGCTCAGGTTCCGCGCTCTTTGTCGGGACTCCGCAGACGAGTGGCCGTCCCGAGGCGGGCAGATCCGCGGGGACGCCGCGGAGCCGGGGCGGGGGTTCCACTTAACGCCTTTTGTGTGTGGAGAACTGGCTGGCTGTCACTAGCCCAGAAAATGAAGGGTTTCAACTCGAGGAGCCGAATAATCCGTTGACCAAGAACATCGGTCTATTTGTTTTGGTCATGGGGGTGACCAAACTGTGAGATTATAACCCTTGGTTAAATATATGATGGAGATGTGACAAGATTTTGAAAGTGATGTAGTTCACTTTCAATAAAAGGTGGCTTATGAATTTTTAAGGGGTACACCCCCGTTGAAAGAAATGTTTATGTCATCTTAGTTTGGGTCCTTATCTCACCAGGGACTTTTATAGTAACCTAAGTTGTTCCTATCCGTCTCTCCACCCTCCAGCCCATCTGGACTTTGCACCCGGATAAATCTTTTAAAATGTTTCCTCTATCACATCACTTGATCTGAAAATAAGGAAAACAGAAGCTTCAGCGGTAGAATAAGGTTCAACTCCTTGCCCTGGTCTTGCAGCTGAAGTCCTCAGTCTGGTCCCAAATCACCTTGCCTCTCTGAACTTGTCATTTCCTTAAACACTTGAGTGCCCTGGACAGATTGCTCTGTCCACAGTCGCCAGAGCACTCCTTGAACATTCCGGTTAACCATACTCTGTGCCTCTTCCTCCTCCCCATTCAGCTCCTCCCTCCCACGCATACGCACACCTGTTCTGGAAAGAATCCTTTCCTCCTCCCCCGACCCCCCAACAAGGGATAAAACTTCATATCCTGACAGCTGTCTCATAAAAGGATGGTTATATGTCAAAAAGCACTTGCTACACACTTGTATTGCCAGAGTCCTTCAGGGCGTTTGTGTGTGAAGAGTCCTAACTGGGAGGTAGTAGCTGTTGGCAAACACCCGGGCGACATTGGCATTTCCGTGATTTCTTCTTTTCCAATTAGAGCAGTGTTTCTTATACTTTAATTTGAGTTACAGGCTTTTTTATTTATTTTATTTTATTTTTTCAGTTTCTTGAGTTTATTGTGCAGAATGAAATGCACATATAGAACCAGTTCCATTAGCAAAAGTCGTATCAGTCTTCTCTTTGTAGATGTGGCATGATTTGTGAATCTGACCATTATAAGGGCATCTTTTGCTAATTTGATACGTATCTGTATACCTACTGCTACTTATGCATCCATAACATTTTTTATTCCATAAAGAGAAATGTATTCTACAATGATTAAGTCATTAACTCTCATAGCATCTCGTTATAAACCAGGAGTCAGCAATCTCTGGCCCAAGAGCACAAAACGGTTAGCTACCTGTTTTTCTACAACCTGAGAGCCCAGAATAATATTTACATTTCTAAATGACTGGAAAACAAATGAAAAGAATAATACTATTTCTTGGTATGTAGAAATTATATGACGTTCTCCCACCATTCGACCCAGCAATCCCACTACTGGGTGCATACCCAAAGGAATATAAATCATTCTATTACAAAGACACATGCATGCATATATTCACTGCAGCACCATTCACAATAGCAAAAACATGGAACCAACCCAAATGGCCATCAATGGTAAACTGGACAAAGAAAATGTGGCACATATACACCATGGAACACCACGCAGCCACAAAAAAGAATGAGATCATGTCCTTTACAGGGACGTGGATGGAGCAGGAAGCCATCATCCTCAGCAAACTGATGCAGGAACAGAAAACCAAGCACCGTGTGTTCTCACTTATTTTTTATTTATCTTTTTTAAGAGTTACAGGCTTTTTTAAAAGGAAAAATAATTTTCAGGGGTCCCCAAATGAGAAACACGTTGTCAGCTAGTAAGCTACCTAAGAGGTAAAGATGTGGCTTTGTACTCTTTACAGTTCCTTGTGAATTTATGGCCATAACTATTTGATTTTGAAGAATATTAGGTGAATTCTAGGTTATTCAAGCTCAGGGACTGGAATTGTTCATGTAACAAAATATTGGAAATACAGTAACCATTTTCTTTAAATTAGATTTTTATTTACTCTGAAATATCAGTTCTAAGTGACTCCTCTGAATCTTTGGATATTGTGTAAATATATGTATTGTTATTCCAGTGAAGAAAGTTATTTTGAACTTCAGTGGTGCTTTTTATAGCGGGTTATTGCCAAGACTGAAGTGGTAATGTTTAGTAAAAATATGCTTTATCTTGGTTAGTAGGGTAGTAAAGTTTTTGTGCGCTGTGATAAGGAAGTTAAGCAGATATGCTGGGGGCAAATGTGGCACAATGCAATGTAGCTAATGAGGAAACAGCATTAGGTATGTCTCCCAAGAAAGTATTAGTTTGTGGACTAACTGTGGGAATCTGATGATGATGGGTAATGGCAACTAACATTTGAGTTGCTGTACCCCAGGCACTGTGCTAAACACTTTACATGGCGTATCGTCGCAGCTTTCTCATCTAGCAGGGAATATTATGTATATTTTAGAGGAGAACATTAAGGTTGACTGAGCCAAAGTAGCACACCCAAGGTGTGATTCAGCCTGCGTTCAAACCCAGGTTGTCCCGTACTCTAGAGACTGTGATGTTAGGACAAATTGTGATTTCAGAAGATTTGTAAAGAGAAGAAACTTGTTAGAATCACTTCTCTAAAGCATGCTGATTTTGACATTGCTAAAATTAGAAACTGTACCAGAATTTACATGACACTTTGTTTGGTTTTGAATTAAGTCATTATGAGGAAGTACATTAAAAAATGTTAAAAGTTTCTTCCTGGGAGTTTGTAATGCATTCTTCAGTTCTAATAAATGTATTCTTATATATTGGCCCCTCCCTCCTTTTAATGCCTTGAGATGATGTATAAGTGGAAGAATAAACATACTCTCCATAGAGCATATCAAATGTTTACCTAGGTTCCCTTGGGCAACTGTAGGCATAAAAACTATGTTGCACTGGCTCTTCACTGTCAGATGGTAATGGCTGATTGTTAACAAGGGTCAAAGTTTAACTGCTTTGGCAAGACCTTTAAACTACACTTTCTTATGTCTTGATATCCTGATTCTGCTGGCAGTTTGTTCATTGAACTGTGACATGGAGATAGATATATACCTGAAATACTCAGGCTGTAAATTATCTGACAGCTAAAATCGTTACTGTTGATTTGGTGTAGATAGTTTGGAACAATGCTGTAATAATGTTACTGTTGAAAGGCACAAACCAAAAGCAGAAACAATCATTTCTAAAATCCTGAAATTTGTCTTAATGGAAATAGGGAATTCCTGCTATGGCTAGAATGTTTGTCCTTTCTAAAACTCATGTTGAAACTGAATCCCCAATGTGGCCGTATTGAGAGGTGGGGCCTCTAAGAGGTGATTGGGTCATGAGGGCTCTACCCTCATGAATGGATTAATCCATTCATGGATTAATGGATTAATGGGTTTTCATGGGAATGGGACTGGTGGCTTTATAAGAAGAGGCAGAGAGACGTGAGCCAGCATACTCAGCCCCCTCACCATGTGTGATGTCCTGGGCCACCTCAGGACTCTGCAGAAGGCCCTGACCAGATACGGCCCCTTGATCTTGAACTTTTCAGCCTCCATGTATGTAAAAAAATTTCTTAAATTACCCAGTTTCAGGTATTCTGTTCTAAGCAACAGAAAACAGACTAAGACAGTTTCTCACCAAATTCTAGAATATTAGGATTTGTAGCTTGAAAGATAATCTTGGACAAGTGAAAGGATGTACAGCTTGGATCAACTTGGATCTCTGTTTTTATGGAATGATGAGGCTTTAAATATAAGTGTATTCATGCTGGACCCATGAGGATTTATTGAAGAAGGTTAGAAGTGTTTTAGGTAAATGACTAAATTTTAAAGGCTTTTTTTTTTTTTTTTTTTTTTTTTTTTGAGACAAAGTCTTACTCTGTCACCCAGGCTAGAGTGCAGTGGTGCGATCTTGGCTGTCTGCAGCCTCTGTCTCCCGGGTTCAAGCGATCTTCCTGCCTCAGCCTCCCCAGTAGCTGGGACTACAGGCGTGTGCCACCATGCGCAGCTAATTTTTGTATTTTTTTTAATAGAGGCAGGGTTTCACCATATTGGCCAGGCTGGTCTCGAACTCCTGACCTCTTGATCCGTCTGCCTCAGCCTCTCAAAGTGCTAGGATTACAGGCGTGAGCCACCGCGCCCAGCAAAGGCTATTGTATTAAATAGTCATTAGCCTATTCTGTAAACTGTACCTTTGTACCAAGGTCAGACAGGATTTTTAGTTTGGTAAGTCATTTAATCTGACCAAAGAGGGCTCGTCTAAAACAAGTTTAAATCAGTGCTTCCTACCATTAAGTTTTTATTCTGGTAAATTAATTGATTATTTAATCAAGTCCTATGTTATACAAATTACCTTTACTTTTTTCTTTTTAAACCCTATTAGAAAAACTAATTGGCTAATACTTGTTTTGCTCATATTTATCTTAGGCATTACAGGGACTGGAACAGAAAGCTTTGTCCATGCTTATAGAATTTATAATCTTAAATATCTATTTAGTTTGTTGTTTTTCATCTGAGAGGTGATAGTATAAAACTGAGACACCTGTAGAGTGGGGGAAGTACCACAAAAAAGTCAAACGCCTTTTAAATAAATGCCTTTAGAAATACCTTTGGAACGTGGCACCTTCACTAACCATCATTCGTTCATATGAAATACTTTACACATATAAATTGTAGTTGAAAGCCATATGTAACCTTTAAAACTTATCCTGCCTTTAAAAATAAAACTTATCGGCCGGGTGTGGTGACTCATGCCTGTAATCCCAGCACTTTGGGAGGCCAAGGGGGGCAGATCACCCTCTTGACTAACACGGTGAAACCCCGTCTCTACTAAAAATACAAAAAATTAGTCAGATGTGGTGGTGGGCGCCTGTAGTCCCAGCTACTCGGGAGGCTGAGGCAGGAGCATGGCGTGAACCCGGGAGGCGGAGCTTGCAGTGAGCGGAGATCGAGCCACTACACTCCAGCCTGGGCGACAGAGCGAGACTCTATCTCAAAATAAATAAATAAATAAAACTTATCACACTTATGTCTACGAATGTATATAATTAAGGAAAATTTGCTTTGTTAAATATAACACTAATATTTGAGCACCTACTTTGTGCTTATATTGTTGATAAATGATGAAAAGACAGTGAAAACTCCCTGTTCTTATAGAACTTACTTTCCAGTGAAGCAAGACACACAAAAATAAACAAGAAAAATGATCAGAGTGATGTGTTATGCAGAGAATTAAAGGGTGATGTGATAAAGTGATTGGGTCATGCTTTATGTTGGCAAAAAAATCTGGAGTATAAGAAGTTGCTGACTTGGGTGATTTGGAAGAGATTGGGAGACTGGGGGGATTCAGAGCTGAAGGAACAGGCTATAGGCTGTAAGGCAAAAACATACTTGCTATGTTCAAATTACTAAGAGGTTTATACCGTCATGCTTTTGTTTAAAAAATTAAACTTTATAATGAGGTATTTCAAGTGTGGTTCTCCCTTGTCACAAATCTTGTACATACTTTGTGTTTTCCAGCACATCCTACACATTCGAGGTGGTAGTATGATACTTTTAAACCGGAACCTGCATCTAATATCCTGGAATTTGTTTCTCTACTTCCTGTATTTCTCCTGTTATGAATGACTGCTCTGACAAAGAATATGTCATGGGACACACCTTCAGCTAACTTTGCTTTTTCATGCTTGTTTTCAATTCACTAGAAGAAAATCTAACTTGTCAGGAAGCAAGTACATAATAGGAAGTGTGTGTCTTAGTTTGTCTTCAACAGTTAAGAAAATGAATGTTTCCACTCTTACTACATTCTTAGTCACCTGTCCACTGACCAAGAGCCTTGTGGCCCTGAGTAATCATTTAGAACTTGGAATCAGCAGGGGCGCTCTCTCTAGTTGCAGTTTAAGGAATGGGTTATTAGCTTTCTAGGATATTTATCATGCTTTGAAATAATTTAATGAATTTTATTCCATAAGATCCAATTCAGGTTAGGCTTGTTTGATTTTTTTTCAGAAAATGTATTCCATAAAGTTTGTACTTAGACCAAACAGGTGTACTAAGAATCATTCATGAGTAAATGCGTGTTGAATATCTACCCTTGACCTTTTTTTGAGAAATAGAGTAAACACAGTCCCTGTAGTCTGACAGCTAATGGGGAGAGAGGGTAGACTTTTCATCGAATTAAATTTCTACATGCACCTTTCCCCCAGAAATCTTACTCATGGCTGGTCTCAAGTAAGTCTTTATTGAAAAATATTAACATATCTTCTTCCTCTTCCTTCTCCTCACCGTCTTCCTTTTAGTAGTTAGGCAGAGTTAATAGGTAAGAAAAATTATCTGCATTTATGTGTTGTTTTTAATCTACTAAAGGGGTTCTAGAATAAATGTTGACATTTTGTAACTTACATTGTTGTTGCTACTGATTAAACACATAACCCAAGCGTGGATGAACTCTACCATTATAAAGCTTAAGCACCTCAGGCTCCTATGATGTTGTAATGGACTCTTTTTACAATTAGAGTAGGGTGGGTAACAGAGGGTCTCAAAGAAAATGCATATTTAAATTTCAGGCTTCTCAGATAACCTCTGGAGCCCTACCGTCTGGAAACAGCCAATTTCCATGCTGTTACAATAATTTGGCAATGGCAATTGGTTAATCTCCAGTTTCGTTGCCACCTGAACTTTTGAGTTGTTCAGCCAGTAGATATTGGATTAAATAGAACAACTTTGTTAAGCTGGTTTAATAATGATTATGAAAAACCAAATCGAGAAAAGGTGAAAATAAGGCAGAATTGAGGAGCATGACCTTTGGTATATCATCAGAGTAATAGCAGTAAAAAGGATTAGAATGTTTCTTATTTAAGAATAATGGCAAAAATAATAGTGATGTTGATGGCAAAAGTGGCTTGTCAGAACTTTAAACTCTTAGCCAGGCGTGGTGGCACATGCCTGTAATCCTAGCTACAAGTAAGACTGAGATGCGAGGATCCCCTGAGCGAAGGAGTCTGAGGCCAGCCTGGGCAACATAGTGAGACCCCGTCTTAAAAAAAAAAAAAAAAAAAAGAATAATTTTCTCATTAGTATAGTGGTGAGTTAAAAAAACACACACAAAACTTTACACCCCAGTTTAAGTAGGACTTTAAAAAAAACTTGTCTCCTTGAAAAGTAATATTTATGAGAAAAGGAACATAGTGTACATTGAAAGAATTGTGTTAGATAATCAGAAAACACGTACAGGATGAGTCAAAGCCACACAGACCTGAGAAAAGTGGTAAGTGGGAGAGATTGGCAGAGGTGCCTAAAATATTTAGGATGGAAGAGGTGTCTGTTTTTGGTTGGTGAAGGACACATCCAGGAATGAATTCATTGGTGAGAGAACATTAAAGCCTCAATTTCAGACATAATTTAACTATTATTCTAATTACGCAAGTAATATATTTTAAAGAAGATACCAAAAGTATTTTAAAAAGCAAACTGATATCACCCATAGTTCTACCACCCAGAGACAACCAATATTAACATTTTGGTTTGTTTCCAATATGTGATATATGTGTTTTTTCCCCTATCACACCACAAGCATATTATTAAATGATGCTTTAAGAAAATATTCAGGGCTGAATGCAAACACACCTCTGAATACCAGGGCTTTTTCATTTTCATTTTTGCAGCCACAATTTCGTTACAACATCTCGATGAATTACCTTTTACACAAATCTGTGTTTCTGACTAACTTTCTTAACCATAGATTCCTGAAAGTGGAATAAGTAGGTATAAAGGCATCAATGCTGAGGCAGATGTGTATTGCCAGATTGTTTCCAAAAAGATGATTCTCTATTAGTTTGTGCTCTCGCCCATCTGAGGGCCCTTCTCTCTGCACCCTCACACATCTTTGAATACTCCTTAACTTTATTGCCGATCAGTTTGTTAGGTAGAAAATGATATTATTTAATTTAATTTTATTAAATAATTATAATATTTTAAATAATTACATTTATTTAATTATTATTTTTATAATAAAATTTTATAATTAAAATTTTATTTAAATATTTAATTTAAAATATATTTTATATATAATATATAATTTAAAATTATATAAAATTTTATGTATAATATATAATGAAATTTTATAATTAAATAATTAATTATTTAATTATTAATATTAAAAATTAAATAATTATAATATTTAATAAATTATAAAATAATATTAAATTTAATATTATTTAATAGCTTCAGAAATTCTTGGTAAGAGTAGCTTTAATTTCTGAAAGAGGATTTGGAGTCTTTGGAATGGCCTTTTTTCCTTGAGAGTTGGTAGGAGAGTAAATTATATATTCAGGTAGTGGACTTACATAAGAAGTAGTTGTGTTTAGTGATGTAAACTACTCTATCAGATTAAGTCAGAGGTGAAAGAAAGCATGGTTGAATTAGAGAATATACATTATGGCAAGTAGAATGCTAAATGATTTAAGATGATTTTAAGACACTTGTAATGGCATAAGGGTGGAGTTTGGGGAAGCTTTCAGAAATCCACTGTATGGGATTACGAATGATTCTTCCCAGGAGAGAAAAGAGGTATATGAAAAATAATATGACAGTACAGGAAACTCTGGATTAAATGTTAAAAAGATATGTGCATAAGATGGATTCCTGCCGATTTTTTCCCTCTGCTTTTAAAACCTGCTTTCTTACAAAGTCTAGAGTACAGCATTTTTTGCTCAGCCTTTTACTTCTTGACTTTTTTTTCCTTTCTCTCAACCCTCCAGTCACTTCTACTTTACTAATTGATTCTTTGGCAAAAATCACTCCGAAGGAGCAGTTCACACAGGCAAGCAAGAATTTGTCAGGCACTGTGCTTTTAGGTGAATAAAGTCCAGATGGTGCCTTGTCTTTACATTGTCTTGATTCTTGCCAGTTCTAGATGGGAATCATCATCAATGGCTACTACATACCACTGCAAGAAAACCACTTCTATTCTTTGCTTCAGCTTCGCCCAAAATGTCCTGTGGGATGCTTTCGCCTTTGTATTTCTAAATCTCCATGTAGGTATACTTTTGGCAACAGAGCTACTTTATCTCCCCACTTGCAGCAAATCTGTTCCATTTTTAATATTGCCACATTCCAATGGCAAGTTACACCGTAGTTGATGAAGGAATTTAATAGTTTTACAGATTTAAATTTTTTTTTTTTGAGACCGAGTTTTGCTCTTGTTGCCCAGGCTGGAGTGCAGTGGCACAATCTCAGCTCACTGCAACCTCTGCCTTCCGGGTTCAAGCATTTCTCCTGCCTCAGCCTTTCTGAGTAGCTGGGATTACAGGCATGTGCCACCACGCCCGGCTAATTTTGTATTTTTAGTAGAGACGGGGTTTCTGCATGTTGGTCAGGCTGGTCTCGAACTCACGACCTCAGATGATCTAACGACCTTGGCCTCGCAAAGTGCTGGGATTACAGGTGTGAGCTACTGCGACTGGCCCAGATTTTAACATTTTATCTACTTGTCTCTTTCATAGAATATTTGAAAATTACCCCCCAAAAACGTTTCTAAGCTATGGAAAAAGCAATCTCATATAAGAATGAAATCTCTTTAAGATATTTCACATTTGTGCATATGTAGAGGAAGGGTAAAAGCATAAAATGAAGTATCATCCTTTTGGAACTCATATACTTGCAAAATTTTATAACAAGATGGCTTTATTTTTTAGAGAAACAGCTTAGTGGAAAAGCACTGGCTCTCCTAAAGTTTTAAAATGTTGTGACTTAATTTAGAGTATAGGCTTATTAAAAGATAAAGAAGAATGGTTTTTAAAAAATTATTCTTTCTGTAATTTCAGACCTCAGCCTTTTGCCTAAATTTCCTTTCACTTCTTTGTAAAAAGGATGAATATTTTTAGTATACTGTCCTGGCACAAATCCTCCTTACAGGCTCAGATTTTCTCGGTGGTGACTAAAGCAGTTCAGCTGCTTCCAAGTTCTACATTTCATCTCCTTTTCTGTTGCACCTCCCTCCTCCCAACCCCCCTCCTTTGCAGCTGCTTTATTGGCAAAGCTCAGATCCTTTGATAGATCTCAAGCCTATCATGGCACTTCAAAAGAAGAATTTAAGCTCACCTTTTATATAGCTTTTCTGATAGCCACAATTTCTGCATTAAAAATCTGAGGGACGACAAAGTCCCTATGCATACTAGTTAGGAATTTCTTAGAACCTCTCTTCCATTTACTATACTGTTTCCCATGTTCTTTTGGGTGTTTTTCCTATTGATGGTTGGATATCGTTACAACCATTACTTTTGGCTGTTTTTAGGTCTTCAGCCACTACTGGGATACCTCTTCTATATTTTCAAAGTAACCAGTGTCGTTTCATAATTGTTTATTATACAGCTTAAGATATAAGCACCATATACAGATTTCAGTAAAAGCAAAATTTGAAGCTGTTTTCAATTTAGGAAACACATCGTCTATTTATAAGCAATTTGATATTTGATGTGTATAGTTTCATATCAGCAATCCGTGCAGTTTTCTCTTTGGTGTGTGCAACTAGTAAGTTCCTTTCACTATATGTTGCCAAATAGAGCTTTGTTATGTTCTCATCTTCTTGTGTGACTTGGATGTTGACTGGTTGCAACCTGGGAAAAAAAACTGTTGTAGAGTCTATCAGAAAAGAAGAGGCAGCTTTACAAATGGCATCTCCCCACAGCCCTCCATTGCATTTGTTGTGCGTCTGGTTGTCTCTTTTGCTGGTTTTTCTGCTTTCTTGTAGTCTCAGTTTCAGATGAGTGCCTCTTTTAGGGGGGAGTGGCAGTGGCAGCAGAGGAAACATTTCCCTTGGCCCATCTCCAAGCAGCAGTAAGTGTGAGTCTTATGGGAACCTCTTTAGGTTGAAAACTCATCAATTTATATCTAAAATGCAAGTAGTTCTTCAGTGAACTATGCTTCAGGTTAATTGTTAAGTACATATGGCCTCCAGTTTTCTCTTATTTTCATTCGAATTTACATAGGCTAAAACTAGTGAAGTTTCAGTAGGTGTACCGAAAGCTCAGAAATGGAATTCATTTTAACTCAAGCCTTTTAAGAAACAAATACTGCCTTTTAGAGTAAAAAAAAAAAAGCTACAACATTAAAGGATAGAGAAACGTCTAGTAAAAACAAATGACAAAATTTGATTAATTTACACTTCGGATTGCTTCTAATTTAGCGTGAGGACTGATACTATTTACTGTAGCAAAATGTGTGTGTGTACATGTGTGTGAATATATATCACACAAGTAGTCAATAAAAAGGGGTATTTGGGAAGAGTGTTAAGTAGTTGACATACTTCTGTAATAAATGCACCCAAGTTAAAATTAAGCTATTTCTGGCCAGGCGCGATGGCTCACGCCTGTAATCCCAGCACTTTGGGAGGCCAAGGCGGGCGGATCACGAGGTCAGGACATCGAGACCATCCTGGCTAACACGGTGAAAACCCGTCTCTACTAAAAATACAAAAAATTAGCCGGGCGTAGTGGCGGGCGCCTGTAATCCCAGCAACTCGCGAGGCTGAGGCAGGAGAATGGCGTGAACCTGGGAGACGGAGCCTGCAGTGAGCTGAGATCGCGCCACTGCACTCCAGCCTGGGCGACTGAGCGAGACTCTGTCTCAAAAAAAATTAAATTAAATTAAATTAAATTAAATTAAATTAAATTAAATTAAGCTATTTCTCTTCTTCCCCCCCCAACTTTTGTGCTCACCTTCATTCTCTAGTACCATGCCCCAAAAACAAATATGTCAGTGAACTCTGAGAACCTTTGAACAGGCAATTTGCTGTAAGTACAGCGTTTATATTTATGAGATATTTTATGATACATTAATATATTCCAGATGTAATGGCCATCAGAATTCAGCAAGCTGGATTAAGTTGCCAAATAATTGAATAGTGAACTAAAAGCTATAAGCATTGAACTGAAGAGAAACCAGATACAAACCAAATACAAATACAAACCAACGCAAATACAAACCAAAGCTTATGATAGAGTTGGGAGGGTGATTTCAAGGGAAAGGGGTGAGATGAGGTGTACTCAATAAATTTTAACTGATACCTGCTGTCTGCCAAGCACTGTTCTAGATGATACAAGGGTGAAGGACAGATGGGTACAATTTGTGTTCTCGAGGTGTGTTGAGACAGGTATAGCTATAATTGCAACCGTTTTGATAAATATTCTGTTAGAACCATGCACTGGGAGATGTTCGTGTCCACCAAGGGCAGCTAATCCAGCCTGAAATGGTCAAGAATGGCTTCCAGAAGGAAGAGGTAACATTTAAGCTTCATCTTAATGAGCGACAAGGAGTTCCCAGGCACTTGAAGAGAGCATTCTAGAGAGAACAGCAGAGTCAAAGAAGTGAGAGAATATGTGGTCCATTTGGGTATAACAGTTCTATATTGTTCATAGTTCACAAGGGGTAATGAGATATGGGGCTGAAAAGGAGGAACAGCTTGGTTCATCGGGGACTCACTTGCCTCATCCTGATTTTAAGTAAGGCTATGGCTTGATCTGGTTTGTATTTTTAATAAATATAACCCTGGTAGTATAAAGAATGTATTAAGATGCAGGGAAAGTCAATAAGTAAGATTTAGGGGGATAAGATAAGGCCCAAATTAAGACAGAAGCACTGCAGTGGGGTTGAAGAGGAGGTGAGGTATTCGAATAATGTTTTGGAAGTAAACTTGAAGTTTTGTGATTTATGGGTTATAGAGGTGGAGCAAGGAAAGTTAATCCTCAGATGTTTGACCAGAAAAATTAGATGTCTGTTACCTTTTGCTATGATAGGAATGTAAGGGAAGATTAGATGGCCTGGGCAAGAAGGCAGAAAGGGTTTGAGACAGGTTGAGGATGACATGTCTCTGGAACTCGCAGATGGAAATGTGTAGGTCTGAGATGATAGCTCAGGTAGTGAGCTACAATGACTAATAAAGCCATAGCTGCTGTAGCCCACGGAGAGCCCAGAGAATGACTAAAGAATAAGGCCGAAGACAGAATCCTGGAGATCACTAACATCTCAGAGTCGGTGAAGAGAATGAAAAAGTGAGCACCTGGGGAAGTAGGAAGAAAACCAGCAGTGGGGCCTCTTGGAAGCCAGAGGAAGAGAGTTTTAAAACAATGTTTTTAAAAATTGCCTTCATTATTCTAGTTGTCTTCTCACTTTAAAAAGTTCATGTTACATTTTAAAAAATCAAGTTACTTTCCCAAATTTACATAAATGGAGTCTTTTTCTTCCTCATCTGACAGTGATCCTAATGGCCTAGTGTAAAAAAATATACTGATGATCCCCAAGCTTACTGAATTTCATAAACTTAAATGATCTGGGTTTTCAGGTTCAGAGAAGTTAATGATATTTCCAATATCATTGTGGCAGCTGTTTCTAGTTCGAAGATGATTTATATGTTAAATTTTAAAGGATGATGAAATACTTCTTGTGAAAGTTTCAGAGTACTCTACAAATGATAACTCATTGTTATCCAAATGATAACCAAATGTTTTAACACTTACTCTGACACTGCATTTGCTTGTTTGCGTATGAGCCAGTGGCATTGGGCTGTCAGCACAGAGCTGGTACCCAAAGATAGCAAAATTGACAATAGCGGAGAAAGTAAGACTCTGCAGCTGGAGAATGACGCCTGGAGCAGCAGCTGAAATAAGACACACCTATCGCTTGTCTTTGTGTGTTCACTTTCCCTTTAGGTCTTTAATACCTTGTTACTCAGAGTGCGCTCCAAGAAGAAGCTGCGCCAGCATCACCTGGGAACTTGTTAGCAATGCAGACTCTCAGGCTCCTCCTCAGACCTCCTGAATCAATCTGCATGTTATTCAGATCCCCAGGCAATTCCTATTCACTTGAAAGTTTGAGAACCACCATTCTAAAGAATTAATAGAGGGCTTGCAATGTTCCTTAATGACTGAGCCCTCTAGCTTTGCCATTTCACTGTCTGTAGGACAGCAAGATTTTTGGAAGTGGGGTGGGTATCATGCTTACTAGTTGGTGTATTTTCTTTTCCTTGAGGTGGGGTAGATAGAGATTAGAAGTGCAGATTCTAGAGTCAGATTGCCTGAGTTCAAATCCAAGCTCTGTCATTTCTACCAAATTTCCCCACTTATTGAGGGCAACTGCAGTGAGCAAATAAGACACACCTATCGCTTGTCTTTGTGTGTTCACTTTCCCTTTAGGTCTTTAATACCTTGTTACTCAGAGTGCGCTCCAAGAAGAAGCTGTGCCAGCATCACCTGGGAACTTGTTAGCAATGCAGACTCTCAGGCTCCTCTTCAGACCTCCTGAATCAATCTGCATGTTATTCAGATCCTCAGGCAGTTCCTGTTCACTTGAAAGTTTGAGAACCACCATTCTAAAGAATTAATAGAGGGCTTGCAATGGTCCCCCTACCACCATACTGATCCGTATTGGATGTGGAATTGAGCTACAGTAAGCCTTTAGGGATGTGTAGGTGTGTGTCATCATCATTGTTATTTTTTGGTTGTGTTTTCTTGGTTCTAGCTGAACCATCAATTCTTGAAAAGTAGGTGAAGTGTGGATAACTTTTTAACTTTATCTAGTATAGAAATGCTCTTAATAAGGAATCATAGAAGACTTTTCAGCTTTACTGAAAAAAGTCTATAACAGTTATGGTAACTCTCATTAAATTATACCATATCAAGCAATAATAGGAAATTTTTACCAGCAGTGCTTAGAGACCGGTACTGACTTTGTTTTCTACAGGGGGCAGCTGGCATTTTATGCTATGTGGGAGCCTATGTCTTCATCACTTATGACGACTATGACCACTTCTTTGAAGATGTGTACACGCTCATCCCTGCTGTGGTGATCATAGCTGTAGGAGCCCTGCTTTTCATCATTGGGCTAATTGGCTGCTGTGCCACAATCCGGGAAAGTCGCTGTGGACTTGCCACGGTAAGATGTGTTGTGAGAACACGCAGGAGTATTTAGTCTACGCTGCTCTCTTCTTGAACATGAGACTCCTTGGCTCTTATAGTTGGAACGGAGTTAGCATTTAAACTTCTAGCAATTATCTCTGATAACTTTTTTTAAATCAAGAGTGTATTTTAAGTTATTTTTTCATTTGTATATAATTTTAAACAATGTTTTCTTACAGTTTGTCATCATCCTGCTCTTGGTTTTTGTCACAGAAGTTGTTGTAGTGGTTTTGGGATATGTTTACAGAGCAAAGGTATGTTGTCTACTGTAATTCACATAATGCCTTAAAAGGTGGTTTAAGTGTTTCAAGTAAAATAGAACACATTCATTTTATCAGAGTAAATGTTTTCTTTTGCCTTACTTGTTTAATCTGTATTTCAAATATCTAAAGTTAATTGGCAAATATTTACATGTCAAGACTCCTCACCTCATTTAATATAGCAGAGTATTATATATGTATTGTTCTTGATTATAGGTGTTTATAGCTGCAAATGAATAATTAGCTGAGAAGTTTGTTCAGATTTCCTCAGCACACAGATTGCCTATATGAGGGGAGGCATAATTTTCTGATAATCTGCTTTAGAAGAACCAAACTCAGGATTGTGTTTTCCATTGGCTGTTTAAAAAATGCTTTGGTCCTGAACATAGAAAAAGGTGTTGTGAGTTGTGATCCCACCTTCCACCCCTGTCCTGAGGAACAAGGGG
This sequence comes from Pongo abelii, assembly GCF_028885655.2. Classification (NCBI taxonomy): domain Eukaryota; kingdom Metazoa; phylum Chordata; class Mammalia; order Primates; family Hominidae; genus Pongo; species Pongo abelii. The sequence continues at coordinate 80,352,510 of NC_072001.2, read as the reverse complement.
TCCTGCCAACTTAGAACACCAAGGCAGCTGGTGCCAGCACTCCTTTCTTGCCCTTCATTCTTTTTAATCATTTCACCGTTCCTTCCTTTCTATTTTGCCTGATTTTGCTGTCTACCTCTAGTACTACTTAAGGCTAAACAGGCTGCTTTAAATTAATTAATATGGGTATAATTTTAGAGGCATGGTAAAGACATAATAGACTCATTCTCATTATAACTTAATGGTTTTGAGTCAAGGGCATAATATGCCAAGTTAATTTTCAGATCGTTGATATGTAAGGTACTGTAAAGCTGTGCTAAAAAAAAAATGCAATGGATTATGTCCCTACCTATGATCTGGTTATCAATTTTATGGACTTATTATATTACTGTTGTAATTACCAGATAAGTCCAGTCCTCCGAGGGGTAAGGAGGATCTGGTACAAGCAAACTTTACTTGCTTGCCATTTTATGTAATTGGCAGCAATAAGCTGTGAAGCTTGTTTCCTGCCTCCTTTTTGCAGTACATTGAACAGTAACTTTTTCATAAAGTGCCACTTGTAAGGACTGATTTTTTTAAACCTGCTGATTACTTTTGCACATTTAGCCAACTCTAAACGTTGAATAAATAAAATGGAAATAATGTTGGCATTTGTCCTAAAAGTATCTTACAGGAGCTTCGGAGTTACTTTACCTCACCTCCTTTAGGAAAGGAAAATGAGTAGTCTTCTGAGAAACTTATTTGTAAAAGGAAGATGTCCATTTATAATTTAGGACATCTATCCCAAGCCTCAACTTTTCTCCCTTTTGAATACGTTGTTAGCCTGCCATTTTGCACACAATCTTCTCTTTGAATGCTTAAATCTATGTGGTATATGTCTGAATTTTTACCTGTCACTTTTCTCCCTCCTGCCTTCATCTATATCTATATGAAGATGAAGGCAGGAAGGGAGAAAACTTTACAAGAAATTCATAAAGATCTGGCAACTTGCAAACATTTCATTTAAGTATTTTAGTAGGAGCCTTGACTAATGTAACTTTTACTAGTATTTTTGAGGGACTGAATTCTTTGTTCTGATTCAGGTGGAAAATGAGGTTGACCGCAGCATTCAGAAAGTGTATAAGACCTACAATGGAACCAACCCTGATGCTGCTAGCCGGGCTATTGATTATGTACAGAGACAGGTGAGCTTTCTTGAGGCAGATTTGTTTTTGAGGACCAATCACTATTGGGTCAACATTAAACTAACTGCTATTTCTGTGTAAATTAGCCATGTCCCTTCACACCCATGGCTATCCTGATGTGACCAATATTTTTCCCCAACCTTCACCCTTGAAAAGTTTATTTCATCACCTAGCCAGATGAGAAACATCTTGAACTTTTTTTTATCATCTGAATTCCCCTTCCCTGACCCCAGTCTGTACTCTCCCAAAGTACTTAGCCAAAGGGTTGATGATGCAAGAGAGAGGGATGTGTCACAGGAAAGGTGGGAGTCCAGATTGACTCCAGGGGAGGTGGGAGGTCTATATATACCTTTAGAAAACAAGATCAGAAAAGACAACAAACTGTCAAAAAAAAGTTGTTATGGACAGTTTGATACACACGAAGGTAGAAAGAATAGTATAATAGATGTTTGCACCCCGACCTTGCCTCAATAATATCAACTTTTCGTCAGTCTTATTGCCCCTACTTACTCTTTGCTTCATTATCTTAAAGCCAATCTCAAAATTTTTAAGACAAAATATTTTAAATACTTTGTCATTGGAAATAATATTTAACTTGGAACTAGATATTTAACATGTAAGACATGAAGATTTTCCTTAGTTAGAAACTACCCCTTATAGGCAATGTACTTTTCTTTTTTTTGAGATGGCGAAATTTCACTCTTGTTGCCCAGGCTGGACTGCAATGGCGCGATCTTGGCTCACTGCAGCCTCCACCTCCCGGGTTCAAGTGATTCTCCTGCCTCAGCCTCCTCAGTAGCGGGGATTACAGGCATGTGCCACCACGCCCAGCTAATTTTGTATTTTTAGTAGAGACAGGGTTTCACTGTGTTGGTCAGGCTGGTCTTGAACTCCTGACCTCAGGTGACCCGCCCATCTCGGCCTCCCAAAGTGCTGGGATTACAGGCGTGAGCCACTGCACCCGGCCTGGCAATGTACTTTTCATATGGAGGTTCTGGAGCCACTAGCCATGTCTGGCTGTTTACATTAAAATTTAAAGTGCAGTTTTCTAGTCACACTAGCCACAATTTAAGTGCTCAGTAGGGCTTCATGTGGCTAGTGGCTACTATATTGGATCATGCAGACTTTCCATTATTATAGAAAGTTATATCGGACATCACTGGTCTAGAGTAGCTTATTTTAAAGCTCTGTAGTACATGGAATTTCAGGCATTTGGGTTTTGTGAGAAATAATACCTATTCTCTTCTCCTTTAGCTGCATTGTTGTGGAATTCACAACTACTCAGACTGGGAAAATACAGATTGGTTCAAAGAAACCAAAAACCAGAGTGTCCCTCTTAGCTGCTGCAGAGAGACTGCCAGCAATTGTAATGGCAGCCTGGCCCACCCTTCCGACCTCTATGCTGAGGTGAGTCTCTTGGCCATTTGAGTCTAGCCTGATTAACCTGTTTTTCACCATGTCTTATCACCATCTGGGACTTCTTTTCTGCCACCTTGCTTGTCTTTAATGTCATATTGTTTTACTGTAAATTATTATAAAATGCATTCTTTGTTTTAATTACATGTCTGTAAATTATACCAATCATGGAATCTTTTTCCCGTCTTTCAGTTTCTGTCATTTTCCTTTCAGTCGGTGGGTAGTGGCCTGTGAATCTGCAGCTTTAAATTTAAAGAACACTTCTAACGAGGATGACTGTGTTTGTTACAGGGCTGTGAGGCTCTAGTTGTGAAGAAGCTACAAGAAATCATGATGCATGTGATCTGGGCCGCACTGGCATTTGCAGCTATTCAGGTAAGCACAGCTTGCCAAGGAGTTCTATCAGAGTGAGTTGGTTCTCTGTTGTCAGCCCTGAATGGTTTTAATCCCCATCACAGTGAATCTTTGTGTATGTAGGTAATGTGGAAGTGACTGAGGTACTGGCCTCCAGTTTCCCATGTCTTCCATTTCTTGTCTATACACCTAGACCTGGAATGGTCTAAAGAAACCAGAAATCTGGATGGGGAGGGACCATGTGTTGAGGGAACTCCTCGTCTTACTGTCTTTCTTGATTAGTGAGTGACCTGTTCAAAACATAAACAAACTGTTGTCTTAGTGTATTCTTGGAAGATATTTTAATAGAATGTCACAAAATTTTTAAAAATTATACTTCTTTCTTTCAGTTTGGGAATACAAAGCTTTATTCAGTTTTTTTGTATGCTAGTTCTCCCTCTAGTTCTTGTTTTTCTGTCCTCACAGGTTTTATATAGTCATATACCTAAATCAAGAACTGGTACTACAGCACTGGTCTCTTGCACTAAACACAACAACTTTTAAAAATAGAGACAAGGTCTCACTCTGTCACCCAGGCTTGAGTGCAGTGACATGATAATAGCTCACTGTAACTTTGAACTCCTGGGCTCAAGCGATCCTCCTGCTTCAGCCTCTCCAGTAGCTGGGACTACAAGCACGGGCCACCACACCGGACTAATTTTTAATTTTTTTTTTTTTTTTTTTTTTTCCCCCCAGAAATGGGGTCTCATTATGTTGCCCAGGCTGGTCTCAAACTCCTGGCCTCAAGCAGTCCTCCTGTCTTGGCCTCCTAAAGTGCTGGGATTTACAGGCGTGAGCCACTGCACCCAGCTTATGCTTTCTTTTCTTTTCGCTTTTTTTTTTTTTGAGACAGAGTTTTGCTTTTGTTGCCCAGGCTAGAGTGCAATGGTGTGATCTCAGCTCACTGCAACCTCTGCCTCCCGGGTTCCAGCGATTCTTCTGCCTCAGCTTCCCAGGTAGCTGGGATTACAGGTTCCTGCTACCACGCCCAGCTAATTTTTGTATTTTTAGTAGAGACAGGTTTTTACCATGTTGGCCAGGTTGGTCTTGAACTCCTGACCTCAGGTGATCCACCTGCCTCGGCCTCCCAAACTGCTGGGATTATAGGCGTGAGCCACCGCGCCCAGCCTCAGCTTATGCTTCTTAAGCCTGAAACCTATTTCAAGAGCTAAAAGAGCCAGGTGTGATGGGTTACACCCATCACAGCACTTTGGTAATCCCAGCACTTTGGAGACCGAGGCAGTAGGATCCCATGAGGTTAGGAGTTTGAGACCAGCCTGGGCAATAAGACTCCATTTCTACCAAAAAAAATTTTTTTTAAAAAAAGAAAAATGTAGATAACTTTTATTTGTTAAATAAAACCAATGTAATTGCTAGTTTAAATGTAAGTTGCTTGGATTGCTTGCTCTTTTTATATTTGAACAGAAGCTAGTGTATTTAATGGGGAAGGCCTTTTAAAATGGCAAAAGGATGATTGTTTACTATGCTGATATTCAGACAGCCCTGAAATGATTCATTAAAAACCCTACCTCTATATTTGCCATGGTCTTTGCCCTTCTAAGCATTTACTTTGTAGCTCTGCATAGCAGTAATCTAATGATCAGCAGGGATTTATTTCATATTTTGATTATTTATGCAAACACATTCATTTAGCTAAAAATAATGAAATATGAGGAAGGTCTCTTTTCCCAAATAGAATTCTGAAGTGTGCATTCTTAATGATTTTATGTTCAGTAATAAAGCCGCGTGTACTAGCATGCAGCAAGAAAGCT